>NC_072732.1:171242149-171548526 GCF_026930045.1 Uloborus diversus | reverse complement strand
GCATATTGCTTGAGGTAAATTTTTGTGACTCACATATTTTATATTTTGATGTTGATTTAGGCTCAAATTCAGTATTTTGGAAGTTAATGTTATTGCTTGTTTTTATCTTACTTCTACTGCATACTGTTGATCTGTTTTGCACAAGTAAAAACTATTACATTTCTTCTATCTTTTTCTTTTCCTGCATTACGTGATTGAAAAAACTTGTTGCTATGAGAACTCTTTAATTTTATCTATTTTTAAAGTATTTTATGATTTTTTTACTATTGATCATTTTTCATTTAATTCTGTGTATTTGTTGATAAGTTGGGGACATGATCATGAAATAACTATACCAAAAGCTGATGTGAACAATTGATGATGCACTTATCTTTTCTCCTCCCTCGCTCTTTTTCTCTGTCAATTATCTTCAATGATTCGGCAAACCATAAACAATTTTTATTTGATTTGATTTTAATTTGTAAAAGTGCATAACTTTTCAGGGTTCGTATCGGTCATGGAAATCCTGGAAAGTCATGGAAAAAAAAAGCAAATTTCAGACCTAGAAAAGTCATGGAAAATTTAAATTTTCATTGAAAGTCATGGAAAGTTATTTCAAGTCATGGAAAAATGTCTTGGACAAAGAGAAAGTAACAGTAACTAAAAGAGCATTAGAAATCTTGAGTGATTTAACAGTACAGCACATAAAAGCTATTAAAAGTGGAGAATTGAACGATCCCAAAATCAAATATGAATTTTGAAATCCTATTGCATCCACTTCTGTCGCAGCCGCTTGCTTTTTTTTTTTGCAATGTCATTTTACTGCTTTGACTCCACTTTTTTTGAATTAACTGTTATTTTCAACACTTCTAATATTTCATATTCTGTAGTAGCGAACTTGCACGTTCTTGGTTTTGCCGGGCCAACTTAAAAAAAAGCAAGTCAATTATATCTGAGTTCATTTAATCACTCATAAGAACTATATTTAATAATATAGTTCTTATTAGAGTTAGTATATAGTTAGTATTAGTAGTATTTATTAGAGTTTATCTTAATTTGTTGATGGTTTTAGAAAATAAAGATCTTCACTCAGGGGATAGAATACAGAAAAAGAGGAATTCTAATACTCTAAAACAGTTGTGCCCAACATTTACATACATCCCACAAAACTAATCCATGCGACCCACTGCTGCGCTCAATGTCTGGATTCAAACATGTTCTGGAATTTCTGAACCTATTAATTTATATGCATTTGAAAATGTGCAAATAAGTAAACAAAACAAGTATACTTTTGAATCAGAAGATTGATTTATTACTGAATTTTTTTTTTTTTCAAAGAAGATCTGGTGAAAGATCTAGTTTAGAAACATAAAGAACTAAACTATGTGGCTTTACTTTAAAGAACCAAAATACTGTCAAGTTACGTGGATAATTAAATGCTCTGTTGGTCATTGAAAGGTTACTTTTGAAGCAAATTTATTGAAACTTATTAATGACTCATTCAACTTTGTCCCATTCAATATCATTCTGCCTGTTTATTAAAAAAAAGTTAGGCATTTAAGCATCATCATATTTCTTTCACTGCATTTTTACTTAAATTTATATGAGAAGACAAATAAGAATAGTTTAGGTTTTTAAGTGTACACTTATATTTTTTCCATTATGAGTAAGTGCTTCAATGAGGCTGTGGCCTTCACACTAATGCTCATTTCCAAAAATTAGCAAGTTTGAGATTAGATAGTGCTATTCTCTTCGTGTAACAAGGTCATGAAAATTTTCATTGAAGTCATGAAAAAGTCTTGGAAAAGTCATGGAATTTTTTCATCCAATTAAAGTATGAACCCTGACTTTTAAACAATATTTGTTTCCCTATTTTACCCCGACTAGTCTCAATTACCCCCTATAAGGCCTCAAAACTTAGAATTGAATATCTTTTTTTCAAACTTTCTCGATTTTTTAGAGTTGGAGATACTCCATGCCCCACTTAAATCTTCATTGTATCACTCCCTTAATACCCATCCTCCTCTCAGGTCAATCAAAAAAAAAAGGAAAAAGTCATCAAACACATGAAAAAATGAGAAAAATTTGGGGTTCTATATTGGGGAAAAAGGACACACTGAAAAAAGGCCTGTTTTGCCTTTGACAAAAGTTGTCCTAACTACAAAATGGACCCCATACCTAAAATTGCTTAATGCCCTGTTAAGTCTAAATCCGACCTTGTTAGTGGGTCATAAACAGATTTCTAATTTGGTGTGTTTAGAAATTTATACATTAGGCACAATTTATATTTAGGTTTTATGTACAATTTTGTGCCATTTTGTTAAACCTTTATATTTTTAATTTTTCTTCCAAGTTTGTTTAATGAATAAATTCTTCATGTTATTTATTATTTTGATTTTGCTTTTGTTTTATAGAACCTTGATTACTCAGTCGAAGAACTTCCTTTATATGTATTAATGGGTGTGATAGGTAAGTTTTTATGATTAGATTACTTTTATTCAGTAATTGTATCCAGGCAACATGCACACTGCACATATCTATATGTGGTCTCTTACTGCACTCGGCTGAAAGTAGGAAGTGCAAATCAGCTGGGCAACACTTGTTTGTGGAGTCAAGTGTGTGGATTGTCAAATAGACTCAGTTAAAGTTGAAAAGATTTTTTTCAGAACTGAAAAAAAAAAAAAAAAGAAAAAAAAAAAGAGAAGTGCTTTTTTTTATACATCTTTAAGAATATGTGGACTGTGGAGGCATATGTCAAAATTTGACTTAAAGCTTGAAGAATTGATGTTGTACTTGCAAAATTTATGTTCCAAGGTTGCTTCATAAAGTAGAATACAGTAAGCAAACAAGACAGAAAAACTTCCTATAAAAAGCCATTAAACTTGATTCAATTTGATACATAGACAATGAGGAAACATACAAATGTATTGTACTAATAATGTCAGCACACATCAATTATAAACTGATTGTTCCTATTGAGTTACTGTCCCCATTTTGCAGCAGCTCTATCGTAATACATTTAACCCAATTTCTTCTTAGCTTTATCAAAATTATATTATAACTTTGTGCATTTAATAGTACGGTTTTTTCAAAAAAGTGGTATTTTAGAAATATTTGCATTGTTGTCAATTGTCGTCAAGCAAAAAAGAAAACCAATGTGTTCTTAACAAAAATTAGTTCTTTGTACTGTTAAAATGTCTTTTTTTCTTCTCTCTTTCCATTTTTGCCAGTGGTACAGTTGCTCTTGTGTAATTTCATACTACTATAAGTCTATTACAATATATTCCATACACTGCTAATTGACTAACGTTTCTTGTGAGAAGTTTTGTAATTGATCAATTGATCTCTCTTTTTTTTTAATGTAACAATGTTAGTGCAAGCATTGAACCCAATTGGTTGCACTAGTTCAAATTGGTATTTAAACTACTTAATTTTTTTATGCCTGAAATGTTAACACATTTTTACTTTTTTATTAGAAGTATTCAGATTTATTCTGTTTGTTGAAGTTGTTTATTCAAAAATCATCTTTTGTATGATAAACTTTAACCTAGGTTCTCCCAAAATTTTTGCAATTTTTAAAATTGCAGTCAATCTAATTACTAACCACTATTAAAACAATTAATATGTGTACAAAAATTCTAACTATTTTGGGAGGTTGTAGACTTTTAAGAAGGTAATAAGATACTTCACTGAAATCAACTTAGTTTTAACACAATAATTTTTATAAATGTTCTAACAAGTACAAAATAAATAAATAAATATGTTTGTAAAAAAATAACAGTAGTTAACGATGTAGATACATGCTAATTATAAGTAGGGGGAGGTGGGGTACATTGGACCATGGGGCACGTTGGACCGGTCTCAATTACAGTAGACCCTCATTTTACGCTCACATTACGCTCATTTTTTCGATTATATGGGGTTTAAGATTTGACACCTTTATTTTATTCTATGCGGATGAGTTTGGGCTTTACGGGTTTGCAGCAATGCAAACAGATAACATTTTCCTCTCTTACAAAATCTAAACTCCTAGAGATTGCAGATCATACATAATAAACTGCATTTTGGCGTGCTAATAACCGAACTTGTGCCCCTGGAAACATTTTATGCGATTGGTTCCTAATCTCTTTCCAGAAGTAAAGTTATTAAACTCATACAGTTCAGAGCTCACTGGAAGAAAAACTTTTAGGAGAGACAAAGGAGGCCAAAACTGACAAGGATACCGATTTCAGTGACACATGACCAAAAACGTTCACATTGAAATTTTTGAACCATTCCTGGACAATATAAATGATCTTTCTGAATTGTTAGTGAAGGAAGATTCTGCCATGAAAATGACGCAAGTGATCATGGATATGCTCTGCAAAGAATTACAGAGAAAAATTCTTAATGACTGACAAAAGACTATCATAGCGAGCTCCTCTTTATAAACAGAACACGAAATTAGTTTATGTTTTCTTAATGCATGTTGTGCGTAAAAATCAAGATAAGTACACATTAAACTTATTATACAATTAATCATCACTGGAATGAAGTATTTTATGTACGGAACCTAACCCCTATTTTAACACGACTATTAGATCTAACACTACTATTAGGATTTACGTGGTATTTCCATGAAACGTAACCCCCGCATAAAACAAGGGTCTACTGTATTTTAATACTACAGTCAAACCCCATTAACAAGAATTCAAATAACACCAAATTTCGTTTTGGTCGAAATAAATGCCATTCCCCATCAGATAAAGCTACAAATAAGTGTCAAATCAATCACTTAACACGAAGAGGATTTAGATGAAATCCCGCACAAGACGAAGAAAATTTTAAGGTCTTGAAGAAAAAGGGAAAAGAAAATCCCCATACTTGCACATGTTTTGAAATAATAATTATAAAAACTTAGGGCAAAAAAAAGCAAAGATAAATATTTTAATAAAAGTTATACTAAATTAATTTTACGAAAAGATTCATTTCATTCTGCACTTTTTTACAATTTATATTTTTAAATACTTCTAAATTTTCCCAGACAATTGTTTTCTAAGAGTAAAATATGCAATACATGCTATAATGAAGTTCCTGTATTAAACAATTTTTTTGTTGCTATACAAGCATTCTACACAGAAACAAAATAAAACAAATAATTGATTAAAGAATAAAAAAGTATACTATTACTTAAGATTATCTAATTTAATTTTTTTATATTTGATTTTAAAACACAAATAATGCTTACTTAAAGCTGTCAATTTTACTGTACTTTTTCTTTGAAATACAGTCGAACCTTGTTATCACGACACCTTTGGGACTGTCAACAAAGTGTCGTCGTAGCCAGAGCGACATCATAACTGGAATAGTTCAAAAAATTCATAATTGAACATTAGTTAACCATAAAATTAGGTTTAATGAAGAAATTAATAATGTTTATGTTTTTAATTAGATTTAACTAATGTAAATTTGAATTAATGGTGAATACAAAAATTATTTTAAAAAAAACAAAACCTTTCACCTCTTTTTTTTTTTTTTTTTTTTCAGTTCTACAATACTTTCTAATAAAATTTTTGAATAACATTTGTCACATTCCTTCTTCTACAAAATTACCAGCTAGAAAGAAACCAATTCAAAACTCTTCACTTTCATCCGCAATTTCATTAGATTTGGACGGCTACCCCCCCCCCCTCAACCTATGAAAAAAAACCCTTTCCAATCCTTTTATCCACTTTGAGAGTTGTGTGTCACTTTTCAATCTAATGAAGAGAACCCTTATCGCTTTTTCTCTCATGGGAGAAGCTTGTTGTGACCAGCTACAGCTCAACGTAGCTGTTGTCTTTCTCTTCTCCTGCTGTTTCTCTCGTCAACTATTACAATCCACCTGCTTTGAATTCCTTTCTATTGTCCCTCTTGTCAAAGTCTGAAATCTGTACCTTTCTGAACTTATCTACTTGCGCCCCACCATTCTCGAGGTGTCATGCCTGGTTAAAACTCTTGTCAGAGTCTGAAGTTCCCACAACGAACATTGCCAGATGTCTTCATTATTTTACTGAAAATTTTGAAAGTGCAAAGAAATATTTGATCCATTCTGCGCAGCTCAAAGCATCGTTGTAACCAGAGTTGCACGATAAAAACTTGTAAAAACAGGAGCCATTTAACATTAAAATTATATGGCTTAAGTTCAGAACTTTGAAAAAGTGACATGACATCCGAAGTGCTGTGAAATCCGGGTGTCGCGATAACGAGGTTTGACTGTATATGGTATTAGTGTAACAGAATTCTTATCTTTTTAGAATTGTTTCATGCAATGCAATGAAGATACTAAGAGCTTTTTTCCCCGTAGCAAATATTGATGTAACTTTGCATAAAAGAAACACATGACTTACCCTACCGAAACCCAGTCCAATAAAA
This sequence comes from Uloborus diversus, assembly GCF_026930045.1. Classification (NCBI taxonomy): domain Eukaryota; kingdom Metazoa; phylum Arthropoda; class Arachnida; order Araneae; family Uloboridae; genus Uloborus; species Uloborus diversus. The sequence continues at coordinate 171,542,154 of NC_072732.1, read as the reverse complement.
GTACTACTTCCAAAGCTCTGGAAGTAGCACTTTTATATTCCCACATATCATTTAACACATCTTTAGTTAACTTCAATATTGCCTCATGATCTTCAATAATTGATTTTTCATTTGATTTTTAAAAAATAATTGTGTGCTAATGGTGAATGCTTATTACTGTTTTCAATTAAAGATGATTTATCAATTAAAATCAATTTAATATGTTATATAAACTTTATATTTTTCACTCTACACACAAACGAGAATAAGGTAGTTACAACGTTTGATAGTATATATCAATAAAATTATAACAAATGTTGTTTGAGTTATGCGGTCCAATGTGCCTCACCAGGCCGACCAACGTGCCTCACCCGTGGGGCATGTTGGAGCACTTTATGAGGTTCCGTTAAAAAATTAATGTAAAAAAAGTTAATTAATTGAACATTTCCAAAACAATCTGTGGTGTTGAGAAGTGTTTAGTGGAACTTATTGCAGAAAATCGAACTGCTCATTAAATTTTTTGATGAGATAATAAATATGATAAATAAAAAAGCAGACCAACGTGCCCCACCTCCCCTTATATTTGCTTATTTGTGAGTTTTCTATGTTGTTTACTACCATTACTTAGTTCTAACAAGTGTTTAATAAATTAAAAACAATTTAAAAGTTGTAGAATGATTTCATGTGAAAAAGAAGAGATGCATAGAAACATAAGAAACAAAAACACCTACAGTTAAGGAAAAAATCTTAAGAGTCATTTTTTATTCTTATGCTTATGTGACTTTTGAAATAAAAAATTAGGGAATGGCTTTTTTTTTTCAGCATCTTTTAAAAAGTATGTTTTTACTTATCTGGTTCTAGTTTCAAGCTCATAAATCTAAATTATAGCATCACTAATAATGTGTTTTGAAAAAGAAAAAAAAAAATTCCTTCAGAAATTATGTTTTGGCCCATATGAAAATGTTGTTCAACCAATGTCTTTTCATCCATGAGGTGACACCTTTTTGCATTAAAAAAGAAGTTTCTTGTAATCCGAAAACTTGTGTATACAATTTTTTGCTTGTTAAAATTGTTTTTATTGTTTTTAGTTCTGCAGTTTTGTGCTTTTTAAAATTGTTTTCTTTTTTAAATCTGTATTGTAGTTCTGCATAGTAGTTCTAAAATTGTTTTTATTTTTAAAGCTATACAGTAGTTCTAAAATTGTTTTTATTTTTTTAAGCTTTACAGTAGTTGTAAAATTTTCATTTTTTAAGCTGTACTGTAGTTCTATAAGGGTTTGATACACACAAAAAAAGTAAAACTGTTGTCTACAAATTGCAGATTTATAGTTCTGCACCATGATACTGATTGTTTTAAAGTTTTATTAAAAAACATTTCTATGTGGTTTTTCTGTTTCTAACATTTGATTTTTTTTAATAGGTGGTTTGTTTGGTGCTTTTTACAACCATATGAATTACATACTTACTGTTTTTCGTATGCGGTAAGCATGTTTTTATGTATTATGCAATCTAAATCAGTTTTAAAAAAAATATTATTAACATAATTGAGTCCCTTTTTGTTAGAAGGGTGCAGGTCAAATTTCTACCAAAATGAGTTCTATATAGTTTTTAATTGTTTGAAGATAGATACATCATTTTGTGACAAAAGGTGTTTCTAGCTGTATCCGTAACGACACATTAAACTGTCAAACTTCATGGTTTCTGTTAAAGGAGCGTTAGTCAATTCTTAGTTTTGTTGAAAGGCCATGAGGTCAACTGAGAATCCACCATGAACTGAACTCCCGTTTATTTAACGAGAAATACAGTAAACTCTGGATAACTCGAAGTTCCAAAAGAACTGCTAAAACCTTTAAGTAATTGGTAGTTCGAGTAATTGGAAAAGATTTCAAAAGGATCCCATTCGTCGGTCATTAAGCTTCATCATCATTGCTGTTTATCTTCTTCTTAAAACTCAGTTTTAACCAGGGCTTCAAAGTCAGAGGATAAATGACCGACTCCGGGAATTTTGGAACCTTCGACTCTGACTCCTTTTCCCCAACATCAGTCCAACGCCGACTCTGAGTCCACAAGCTCTGGTAGAGTTGCAGACTTGGGGAAAATGACCAACTCTGACTGTTGAAATTTTAAACCTTTGACTCCCAACTCTCTCTCCCCCCCCCCCCCCCCCCAAATCAGTCCCACTCTGACTTCACAGCCCTGGTTTTAGCTACTGTTTCTCTTATAGGTAAAGAATACTCGTCAAAGAACGATTATTCAGGTAATCCAGAAGTTTAAAAAACTATTTTTTTTTCAATTCTTGACAAAATTTTTAATCTCTCAAAGATTAGCTGACAATGAAATTTGGGGTCGTCAACCAATGCAAAAAATAGCCCTGTCTGCTGCTTTCATTCAAATTTGCAACACTGAGTGCATTAAGGAGAACTATTTTAAATAAATTATTCCCCTCATGCAAGTTGATAAGCTAAGCAATGTGTTAAGGGGAGATATACTTTTTTCTTGTTTTGGCTGCATTTTTATGCCTAAAATGAAAACTAAATTTTCGTAAATACTTTGACTTAAATGGAGTACGTTCGAGACATAGAGACAACTTTGTATGAAAAAAACTAAATTATTTTGATACTGAATGAAAATTTAGAGATAAAGGAATATTCGAGTTATTTAGAGTCGACTGTGTGTGTGTGGTTTTTTTTTTTTTTTGCTGTTGTGTAGCGTTAGACTGTCATATGCCAGAAGACTCTTGCTGCTCCGGTTGTTGCATTATACACACATGTGCTCTAGATCCTAACCTCCTTAGTATTTTATTTGGCTAATAAACTATAGTTTTTTCATGTGCCAGTCTTTGCCAGATTTTGTCTTTATATTTCTGATTCAGGGAGGTTCGACAAAGTTTTGCAGTACTTTCCTGAGCGAGGGCATAATTTCCTCCCCTTGCAATTAAGACTTTGGTCTGATAGCAAAATATATGAGAACATATGACCACATATACACTGGATGAAGGCTTCGACTGCATTAAATCAAGCACTTTAAGATTTGACAAGTTTACAGTTTAGGAAATCTCTTCCTCAGACATTTTAGACTTAAAAACATGGATAAATGCTCATTACAAAAAGTTACTGCATTATCCAAGAGACCAAAGGTAAAGAGGTTGGGGGGAAAAAAACTAGACCTATTTCCAAACAAGTACATTATATAAATTTATGTATATAGAAGACAAAACAGGATATGTTGAAGGATATTCTACCATAAACGATCCGATCCCCACTCCCTACCTTGATCATGTCTTAAGTCACAGGCTGTTCAACTGCCCACAGATCCTGCCCATCGTGTGGAGAAAGTACTGATTAAAAAAAGAAAAAAGAAAATATGGACATACAAAAGATGGTGAACTACGTTTCAGTTCAACGGCTCGCATTTGAAGCCAAAATTTGCAGGTAGCGACATTGAACTAGAGTTGAGTGATCATGAAAATTAGCTATTATAATTATTTTTTATGTTTCTTTCATTGTTTTTTACCTTGAAGTATTTTGTACATTTAATATTAAATATTCAAAATGTGTTGCACTCATGAACTAAACTACTATGATCCTTAAAAACTTTATTTATGTTCATGCTAATAGTTTACTTTATTCATTGTTTAATTTTTGTTAAAAAAGCAATTTTTGATATTTTTGCATTTAATTACTGAAAAAGTGCTGTTTAAAACTTCTGAAACATTTTCCACACATAAAGCAAAAAATTTTCCTTTCAAAATAATTTTTGAAATTTTTTTATAAATTTTTTTTAACATGAATTTTTAAAAATTTCTTGAAAAATTTGTAGTTTGTGACTTATGCCCTTCCAACATAAAACATTTCAATTTTGCTATAAGCATCATTAAAAAAAAATTCTTAATCTTTCAAGGTATGTGAAACATCCTGTTGCTCGCATTTTTGAAGTAATCATGGTGAGCATGGTTGGTGTCACCATTGCTTTTCTGATGACTTTTATCTATTCTGGCCCTGATGATTGCTTAGATATCCAGTATCCTATTCAAGTATGTCAATTATTTTGTGTATCATTATTATGAAATTTTTTTTTTTCTCATAGTTAATGAATTCATATTTCACTATATACATTGTTCAATCCATTGTTTTTCATCCAATTCCTCTGGCTTATGCCTTTTTGACCAAACAAAGTAAAATATTTGTAAAGAGTTAAATGCATATTCTTTAAAAATCTCTACCATCAGCTTTACGTGATATTTTTTCCAATATTATTTGGTTCTTGTCCCTTCTCCACCACAACAATTGAGCTTATTTTTATTGTGCAATGATAAAACAACTTTTAATATACGTGAAGCTCAAATATCTAAAGCGCACTATTTGTGGATTATTAAATGAATAATGAAAATAAAATTAATAAATCATCTATTCCAAATAGCTTAACAAGCACTTGAATTTTGAACTTTTTTTTTTTTTTTTTCATTTTAAACCAACTGTTTATCTTGGCAGTAAAATTCTTTAATGTAAATAAAAATAAAAATCCATTGTGAATGATCCAAAACATTTGAGGTAATGAAGGCATGTTTATTTGTGCTATAAAAATGAAAAAAGGCATAATTCTATTCCAGGACAAGGACAAATCATTGGTTACGCTGAATTGTGAAGCAGGTACATTCAAGAAAGTTTGGTCGATATGGTTTCAAACTCCTGAAGGTTGCCTTAGAAGCCTTCTCCACGATTCAGATGGTATTCATTCATTCTAATATTACGTTTGTTTCGTACTCATCCAAAACTGATCTGAAACAATGATGAAATAACTAAGAAAATAATTGAATTTTTACATCTGTGTGTGTGTGAATTTGAAATTTCTAAGTCAGTTTTAGACATTGATAAGAAATAATAAAACATTATATCCATATCAAAATAAACAGTGATTCACTTGTAGGAAGATTTTCAAAAACAATATATATATATATATATATATATATATATATATATATATATATATATATTTCAAATATTAAACAAATTGTAAATAATTAATGATGAGAAAAAGGAAAATTGCAAACAGCTATTAAGTAGAAAAAGATAAAGTATGAATCCAGAGCTCATCAGCCGTGGAGGATTCATTAAATATGGTCAAAAGACCAAAATTTTTAACTAAGAACTAAAAGAGAATGTTTAAGCTCCAGTACATGCAATATAGAGTAACAATGGGCAAAAGCACCACTTGTTAAACTAAAAACAATGAACTAGAGCTCAAACCTAAAACTAAAAGCAGGGGGTTTCGTTTCGACTAATTAGGAAAAACAAGTTCCGATAATTAGCCTTCCACGGGACAGTACCTGCCTATAACAAAATTGTCTTACCTTGAAATCCACGTAAACTCAGCCCAATCCATTGTTCAACATGATAAAAATACATTCCAGTTGTCAACATAACATTAAAAACATAAAAACATATCCAGAAATCAATCAATAAACATACCGAGTCGCCTGTTTCCCGCGTGTAAAAAATTCATCCACCCCGGTGATTCATAAAAAATGGTTTGTCACAGTTGTATCATACATTTACACAGTTAAACAGTTTCAAAAGAAGCGAAATGCTCATCGAAGGCTATACTTAAGCAAATGTTTTCAACTAGATTTTTAGGGAAGTCATTATTAAAAAGTAAGTTTTTGAGTACTGAAATTTCTTGCTTAAATGCAGAAATGGTATTGCAAATTCTTTTTATTCTGATAGCTTGCGAAATAATAATTTTATATTTACTTGGCTTTTTAGTTTTGCTGCGTTGCGCATCTATGGGCTCTTGGTGTGGTTTTTTCAATATTTTTCACTTATATATATATATATATATACAGTGGCTCCCAAAAGTTGTTCGTACACCTACGACTTTCAATGAAATAGGACCCTATTCTCATTGGTTATAATTAATATTTCAGAGTAGATATTTAATTGCAAGATTTACGATCAATTTTCAACAAAACTACATGATTTTTTTTTAATATTAAAACTTAATTTTTTAAAAATCAAAAACTAAAAAGTGGCGGAAATTTTATCTCACAAAAGTCTTCGTACACTTTAAAAAATGTCTATATATTATTAAATAATCTAACTTTTTATTAAGTAATTATTTAGTAGAATATCATGCTGTATCAACAACACCTTTTAAACATTTGGGAATAGATTTCATTCTTTTTTCTTTCTTTTTTTTTGCGTAATTTCTGAGTAAGTGTTCAACCATACTTCGAGTCTTACTGTTTCTAGCTCTATTTTCGTTTCAAAGCTGTATTTTCGTAATCTAGCCTCCATATATCTCTAAATATGTTACATTAAGCTCAAATCTGGAGATTGAAGGGGTATTTTCTAAAATTTTAGGACAATTTTTGAGGCACTAGACACAAACGTTGGCTTCTTATCTTGATAAAAAACAAAGTTGTTTCCGATAACCAAATTTTTGGCTAAGAGTTTGAAATTGGTTTTTAAAATTTTTAAATGTACAGCATGATTCATTATTTCATCAAAAATTTTTTTAAACTACCAAGTCTTGATGCTGATATGCACCCTCACACAAGACTTTCAACGTCCTGATTTACTGGTCCAACTAAGTTCTAAAGATTAAATTCCTAATTTTTTCTTCTGTTTACAATTATACAACAATTTAACCAAAAATGTTGAATTCATTTTTATCTGTAAGTAAGACGTAATTCCAAAACGTTTCAAGCATATTTATCATTGATTTTGCGACGAAAAGCGTAAGTTTTCTGTTTTTCGCATGGCCAAGAAAATTTCTGCGGGAAGAGGTCCCATTTAATCCAGCTAATCAGAGAACTTGGCGAACAATTTTAGGTGAAAATTAAATGTAAAATTTTTCATTTAACTCTGCAGAAACTTTTACAGCACTCAAATGTGTATTTTTCATAAAAATTTTTACTGTAAATCTCTGATCACGCTTTGTCAACTTTGCCGGTTGACCTTTTCTTACCTTGTTTTCGGTCCGATTCTTTTCTTTACAGCATTTTTTCAAGCACTTTACTATAGAATGGAATAAAATAACTAATTTAGAGACATTTCAAACCAATTTACCTGTGAGAAAAAAATTCAATTTCGAATGGTGTTTTTTTTTTACGAATACAAGCCATTTTATAGTAATAATCTCAATATTATGGAATAAATAAACAAAAAATTAAAGCCAAATGACTTTTAAAGGTCAACACAATGTAAAAATAATAAAAAACTACACATGATAATTTTAATCATGAATTTATTCGAAAATATTTGAGTGTACGATGATTTTTGTGTTGTATTATTTTTCCGTCTCTTCATTTTTTGACCCATTTCAAAAAAAAAAAAAAAGATCCGCCAATATTTTGAAAAAACTACAGGGTTTTATTTAGAATGATATAGGAATGATGTGAAAAAATATTGGACTTCATATTCAAATTCAGTTTTGTGTTATTTTGGTTTTACTAAAAAATTTCTAAGTGTACGAACACTTTTGGGAGCCACTGTATATATATATTTACCGTAGAACTCTGTTAATAAGAAATCACTGCTAAAACGAACATTTTTTTTAATTGAGTTTGGTTTACTATTGAACTTAATTGAAAATTTCACGGATATTACGTAGTACAAAAAGATACAGTTAAGACAAACAAAACTTCTGACCTCTCCACGGAAATATTTCCTGATTTAATACTTTTTTTTCTGATACTTTGTGTCATTGCAGGAAGCTCACCATGCATTTTTAGTCCTTTGAGTAATGTCCTACCCATTTTTAACTATCAAGTGGTGACAGCTATTCTACCTTTTCTACCCCCATAGCAATGAAAACTTTAACTGAAAATGACTGTGGTCGATGCAGCCCCCTGAGTATTACTTTCTCATTATCCCCGAACCAAGCAGCTCTGAAGGGGGTGGGAGGTGCTCTGGACGGCATTAGGCTGGGCTATTGTTAGAGCCAAGGCATTTCCCCAGGGCTGCCACTGCCGACTAAAAAAATGACTGTTGCGACTATTTTGAAGAATTGCAGACTATGGCAACTATTTTAGCCTAAACTAAGACAAAAATGACTATTTTGTAAAAAACTGCTACTATTTCAGCCGAAATGGGACTAAAATGTAAAAAATATTACTGATGTTAAAAAAATGGAAATTAAAAAAAAAGAAGCTTTAGCTTTCAGTATCAACTGCTGAATTTATCTAACTTTGAACTCACTTAGGTATGTCAAATTATGGGAAAAGTTGCTTATTAATAACCGTTACAGTTATATGGGGGCTAATTAAGGATCCGAATGCCAATTAATCGACTGTTGATAATCAGCCGAATGATCCTAATGATTGTTTTTAATACTTCCGATTTCTCATATCAAATTTTCTCAGATTTCTCAAAATCTGAATCAAAAATTAATAATTTAAAAGAGTAAGTTGTAAAATATATGATGTAATCATATGTATAGTTAGAAGAAACAAAATTACTGAAAAAAGAAAAAGACATCATCACAAGCTGGAGTGAGGATACTTAACTTAAACTAATTAAATAATCCTTCAGTGTTTCATTCAGTTTTACGCACTTCGTTTTTACTCTATGCACTTACGCACTACATGCTATAGTGCTGTTTCCAGAAAATTAGCTATTTATTGTCAACAAATGTATTCATCATAGTTACTTATTGAAGGTATGCTTAAAAAAATATATTGGAACCAAAAAATTCCGCCGATCATTTGACAGAAATTTACCAATTATGAATAATTGGCAAAGTGACCGATTAATCAACACATCCTTAATTAATACTATTTAAAAATAATGAAAGACTATTTAAGATACTATTTTCCTTGTTTGGCGACTATTTTGCAGACCATTTTTCATTTAAGAAGCTACTAAAAAAACTATTTTGATAACCATAGCTCAGTGGCAGCCCTGTTTCTCCCACTATTGCTATTCTGAGAACGAAAGGATTGAAACTCATCAGGGAAACTCATACTGCTGCTGTTTACCTTTAGGAATAAAAGTCTATCGTTTCATTTGGGGTGTATTGCCACCTGTCCCTTTCCCCTGCTCTATTTTCACCTTTCTCCCAATAGGTTCTTCAGTTATCGCTAATGCAATTTAACACAATAAAAATGCCTGTCCCACATACTTTATTCTCCCTAGAACATCAATAAGGCAGGTTATTTCATGTTGTAACTTAGCTTATCTTTTCTGGTTCATGAAAGAAAAAAAATCCCTAGTATTTATCCTGACAGTCTATGTTTCTTATAAATTAAATGCTGCTTTTTCTGGTAATCCTTTTCAAGCCATTGGTGGGTGGCATAAAATGAAAAGCACTATCAGCTCATGAAACGTTAGACACATAAATGACTGACAATGTATTATGTTATATAACAAGTATATACATAGTAAATTATACATATCTATTTTTTCTTCCCATTTTACATATTTCCGGTTGTTACGAATAACGGCTAATGCAAACAAAATCCTGGATTTTTGACATTTCGTCAACTGTATACTTTAAATATTTATATTTTAGGAAATATAAACTACAACTACTGTCTTATTCTTAAAATGCAGTTGTTTCTTGAACCTCTGCGTAATATGGTTACACATGATTTAAGTAAGAAAAAAGGGTGCTTGAGGATATAGCATCAGGAGATGTTGCTTTGGAAAAAGAATCATAATTAATTTACTCTCATTTTAACAATTTCACAAAAAGAATATCTGAAAGAATAAAAATGAAAAAATTATCTTAATTTTTGGTGAACCATGAATTTTTTTTAGTTTTTATGCAGGAATAATAGATTTTTTCCTTTTTCTATTTTTCTTTTTCTTTTAAATTCTCGCTAATGTTTTGTATTCGTAAATTTATTGAGGATGCAGTAAGGTGGTACCAAGGTACATGGGGGAAAAACTTTCTTCAACTAATCTTTTGTGGCACCCCCTCAAATGTGCCAATAGACTAGAAAATGTGATTTGCAAAGTTTCAAATCATTTCGATGATGTTAACACGTGCTGCAAAGAGGCTTAAGGTCCAAAAAATAGTAGATTGCATCTGTAAACCAAAACTATTCATTCTAAAAACTTTGTTCTGGTCTCATTTTATAGTGAATTTTATTCTCTTTAAGTTAAATTCTTGTAAAGATTCATTGAACATTATTCAGGATTTTTCAAGTCAGGTGGTAGCTAATATCCTCAGAATTGCGTAAAAAGAATTAATTATTATAATATAAATTGTTTGTGTATTAGTTCTTTTAGTTGATGGTTGTAACCACTTTACAATGTTAAGTTATCAGAGCAAAAACAGCAATATGATCCAGAAATATATAGAGTGAAATCCCGTTACAACGAATACCAATACAACGAAATATTTGCTTCAACGAAAGAAATTTTCAGCCCTGATTTGATTTCCATTACGTTGCTTGAATTTCATTACTATTAAAACCTTGTTACAAGAAACAAAATTTCTGGTAATTTGAAGTTCGTTGCAATAGGATTTTTCTGTTCTATAATTATGTCTTGAAAATTCAAAGCTAAAACAAACAAATGCATGTAAAACTTATGAAGTGAGCTGTAGTGGCAATAAATACAGAACATCGCTCTCCTCCTCAGTGCTAAGCGCTAAACAATAGCTTAAAAATCCCAGTCTTTTAAGGGCTTCCTGCCTTTAGAGAAAGGAAAAACTATTTTTCCAAGAAAAGTGATCTGCGTTCTTAGAAGGAGACTTGTTTTATGGCTTTTGTTAAAAGGAGTCATTTTATGGCTCCTTTCTGCAGTGCATGTTGCTACCACATCTTAAACGTTGGTTTAAAAGGAGTTTTGATTTGCAAAATACTTACATCCACTAGTCCTCAACCTCATATTTTTCAAGAATTTCAGGATGAATAGTAAAGATAAAAAACAATTCAAAGCAGGTATAGAAGATGCAAAACAAAATAAGCAATCCTAGTGAAATTCAAGCTTTCTTTTTGAGAAATAAAATTAGTTGCAGCCTAGGGATGGCTATAAGGAATTCATTCCACTTTGCTTAGCTTATTTAGGGAGTTTTTCTCCAAACAACATATTTTTTCGAGTCTATTCACCACATCAGATGACTGACAAAAGCCATATGACATAGTGAGAAGCAAAATGGATGTAAATGGACTATTTAAAGCTCCTTATAAAATTTGTGCTTCAAGTTCAGATCCTAGGTAGGCTTTCATTGAACTTTTTTTCTAAATCATGCTATATAACAACCCCTACCAGAGCTACTAGTACCTTCTCGTGCCCTTAAACAGAGGAAAGGTTCCCCTATTATTTGTAATGATTGTTTCTAAAATTTTAATCTTGTCAATTACATTCCTTTGCTTCTCACTGCCTCAGATACTCTTTAAAAATATATCTTCTCAGGAGTCAGTTTTCCTTAATTGATTTAAAGATAAAAGGTATGGAAGATATTTGGTTGTTCATCATCAATATTTATGGAAAAGTATGGTTTATTGTCTGCGATCCAGCTTTGGCCCCCAACCAAGATCTACAGTTAGAAAAATCTTTGGTTCAATACAAGAGTATTTATGAAGATAATGTAGACACAGAACTACGTAAAATAACTAACCATTTTCAGTCCATGAACTCAGAGAAGGTTGCATTTCCCTTCTTTGATAATACTTAAAAAAAAAAAAAAGATCAAAACGAAGAAGATTGCAAGATTAAAACAGGGTTCGTACGGGTCATGGAAATCCTGGAAAGTCATGGAAAAAAAATAAGCAAATTTTAGACCTGGAAAAGTTGTGGAAAATTGAAATTTTCAATCTAAGTCATGGAAGTTTATTTTCAGTCATGGAAAAATATTTTGAGAAAAAGTAACAGTAGCTAAAAAGAGCATTAGAAATCTTGGGTGATTTGGTATTGCACCATGAAATCTATTTAAACTGGAAAATTGAACGATCTCAAAAAACATTGCATCAAAGTTCGTTTCCATTACTCCTAAATCTTGATTTTAAAATTTATCATAGTTTATCTCAATTTGTTGAAGGTTTTGGACAATCTTTAGTCATGCGATAGTATACAGAAATAGGGAATTCTAATGCTCAAAAACAGTAGTGCTCAATATACGGCCCGCAAAACTAACCCATGCGACCCACTGGTACGTTCAGTGTCATTATTCAAACATGTTCTGGAATTTCTGAACCTATTAATTTATATGCATTTGAAAATGTACAAATAAATAAAAAAGGACATTTAAATCAAAATATTTATTTATTATGAAATGTTTTTTATTTTTTTATTTTTTAAATAAATATCTGGTTTAGAAGCATTAATTTATTAGAGAATGTGCTTTATTTTAAAAGAACCAAAAAATTGTCAAGTTGACACTAAAAGGCAACTTTTGAAGCAAATTCATGAAACTTAGTAATGGTTCATTCAACCTTTTCCCCAATCATTATCATTCTGTCTGTTTATAAAAAAAATAGTCTACGTTTAAGCATCATTCACTGTAGTTTTACTTAATTTAAACTTATATGATGAAAACAGGTAAGAATTATTCGAGTCATGAAAAAGTCCTTTAAAAGTCATGGAATTTTTTCATCTAAATAGAGTATAAACCCTGTTAAAATCCGAAGTTGGAGATAATGATTGATGATTGTGATGATAGGGGTTCAAAAGCACAGCTCAATCTGAAAAAAGCTTAGTTTATTGGACTAAGAAGTAGATTTTTTTCATTTCTCCTCAAACTTTTTTAGACATTCAATTTTTTCAAAGAGTTTCGAAATCGATACAAATATTTTAAATACTGATCTTGATGAATAGTGTGAAAACCAATATTATATTAAAGCTAAAAAGATAGGAAACAGTTTACGGGTTGTCAGTGGCAAAGCTGAAACAGGTGTAAAACTAATTTCTAACTAAGAAGTTTCTATTACAAGTTATGTCTGAATGCAGAAACATTTTTCCACATTGATCAAAATCTATCAACTTGAAGCCATGACCACTTTAACTTCTCAATTAAAAGCATAAAAATGTAATGGAAAACATAATGATGCATAATTTAACAGTGTAAGTAATAAAATGCATTGGATTTTTTTTCTTTTTTTGTAATTTTAACTCTTTGCTTTCTCTTCTGAACTGCTTAGTTCCTTTATTTCAAATCAGCAATTTGTTGCATTTAATTTTTAAAGTACCTCCAAATGAAGCCTTTTTAATGGATAAATTTAAATCAACAAAGAGCAAATTAGGACTTTGCATGAAAATTTCTTATTGATATCTTCAATGCCCTGTCCTTCTGTAAATTTTGTTAAAAAAAGAGATAAGATACCTCATCCCGAGAATAAAATTTCCTATACAATGAGAACAGAACGAAGTTTCTAGGATGAAAAGTTTTGGTTTTAAAGAGAAAAAAACTAAGATTCTTTGTTAAAAAATGCTGTTTTTCGTAACTTTAGCCTCTTTGCGGCATGAGTTAATATTATCGGATTAAGCTGAAACTTTGCAAATCATGTTTTCTAGTCCATTGACACACTTTAAGAGGATGCTACAGAAGAAATTCGAAAATTGATTTTTTTGTGACCACCCTAGTATGCAGTTGTATTTTAATAATTTTTTTTAACTTATAACTACAGGGCCTAAAATTCAGTTTTTTAAGTGCCCAGGAAACTCACCTCCAAGCTTTTTGTGAAGAAGATACTATTTTCTGGGTGAAAAAAAAAGTGGAAGTGATGTAAAGTAATATAGAAATATTGCTAGAAAATTTCTGCTTTTTATGTATTCCCACATTGTAAAATTTTACTTACATTTGATTTTTCTTTTTCCCCCTTAGTTACTAAGTTCAAAATTTAACTGGTTGCCATACATTTATTCCATTAAATGTATGGAAATGTTCCAAAATTCAACATTTGTTTTAAATTTTAATTTTAGTTCATAATGGTATTAAAAAAAATTATCGTTTCATCTTCTAATCAAAAGTTTACTTCTTTAGACTCTTAATTATTACAAATACTATCACTGCTATTTATCTGATTGTTAATTATTGAGAAATTGTTATGCTACTTTTATTTAATTATCAATTACTGCAAAATTCTATTACTACTTGTCATAGGCGGATTTGAGACTCAATTCCTGGGGAGGCAGTTTTTTTTTTGGGGTAACATCTTTATCCCCCCCCCCCTTGTCTTTTGTCTTTATTTTCTGTGATGCATAAGGTCATGCTTCACATTTTGTGTGTATCGCTTTTATTAATGTGTGGCATGCTGTCCTTTTTGAATTGGACCTTAAGAGGGCGACTGGTATCAAGAGTGACACAGAGCTTCCTTTTAAATGGGATATAGAAAAACTCCAATTTAAGGGAATCCGGGGGTTTCTCCCCCAAGGAAATTTGGTAAAAAGGATATAAAATTCTGCATTTTGAAGCCTTATGAGGGGTAATTGGATAGACAAAAATCTAGGGAAAAAATAGGCAAATAAAATTTTTTTAAAAGTTATATATATTAAATGTGCTTTGTAATGTAAGTTAATGTTTAATAAGAAATGGTGAACAGATTTAGAAAATAGATAACAAAAAGTTAACACAGTGCCCATTTAAACAATGGAGGCAGTGAGAAGCAAAGGGATGTAAGTGGACATTTTCAAGTTTTAAGTAAAAGGCATTTAAAGTTAACGTCCTTGGTAGACTTTCATTGAAAGGTTTTTCTAAATCATGCTGTACAGCAGCACCTACCAGGACTACTAGTACTATCTCTTGCCCCAAGATATAGGAGAGGCTCCCGTACTGTTTGCAATGGTTATCTCCAAATTTTTATTTTTGCCACTTGCATCCATTTGCTTCTTACTGCCTCAATTTATTATTTATACACTTGATAAGAAATAGAATTGAAGCACATTTTGCTTAGAAGTTTCAAGGACTTATCAAATTCTTTTCAAGGTAGTATTTTTCCTTTGTTTTTGGCTTCTATTTTGTTAAAATAATTGTTGATTATTTTAAGTATTGCAGCTGAATGCATAGCTCGTTTAGCCTATATTTCTATACTTGCACAAATGGTTTTCATTTTAAAATAGACACATTTTCAGCAACCCAGAGAGTTTTTCTACTTCTAATACAGTGTCCCCCCCCCCTCCCCATCAGAAAAGGACATTAGCTCTTCTATAATTTTTCTCTTCAGAAATATTCAAAAAAGAAAAAAAAAACAATCATGTTTTTTGTTTTAAGGTATTGGAAGGTGTGTTATTACTATGTATAAAGTCCTCCCAAAACTGGGGGGGGGGGCATTGCCCTCCTTCGCCCCCCCCCGCCCCCCCGTAAATCCGCCCATGCTACTTGTACATTATTGTATACTATCAACAGATTTTTTTAAAGTGATTTTTTGATTTGATAATTTTTTATATAAAAATCTGAGTGTCATTTTTTGTTTCAGCCATATGGAGTTTTATGACTTTGGGATTGTTCTTCCTTGCTTACTTCTTTCTTGGTTGCTGGACTTATGGATTAAGTGTATCTAGCGGACTTTTTATTCCAACTCTAATGATTGGAGCAGCTTGGGGTAGAATTTTCTGTTATGGAATTGTGACAATATGGACGAAACTTGACCTTGATGCTGTGAGTGTACAATGTTTCTATTAATTTGAAATGTAGACTAATAGCATTGCCAATTATGTGTTAAGTCATATCACATATTTCTTCACTTCGAAACTGTTAGCATAACCATATATTTTAGGTTCTTGGAGCAATTTCGTAAAAAGATAGAGTGTATTTTAATTGTTTAAAACTCACCAGTAAATTCAAACTAGTCTGAAAAATAGATTCCCGGTTTTAAAAGACGTAATTTATCCGGCGGGCGTATGTATGAAATCCCCAAGTAACTAAACACCCGACAAGTAAATCACGTGTTTCTCCCATCGGCGGACGTGACGTCAGGCCTCAATGAGTTGAGGATCTTTCTGCTGGTAGCAGTCAAGAATGCAAATTTAAGAAATAGCAACAGTTTAAGCAGGGGTCGAAGTGGTCCTATATATCCTATATTTTCTATATTTTCAAAAAAAGTATGAAAATCGTCCTATATTTCCTATATTTTTGGAAAATGTCCTATATTTCCTATATTCCTGCTTTTTTATCCAATTTATTTCTTTAAAACAACAGTAAATAAACTATCTGACTTCGGATTTTTCGTCAAAAGTACGTGTGCAAACGAATTTCAAATTAAGAAACGCAACTCATTAAATCCTGCAACAGGCATCTTCTCTCATTGGCTACAGCAATATGACGTCACTGTTGTGGGTGGAGTTTCGAGAACGAATTCTGAAGTTGGTTTTAGAATTTTGCGTTTGGCAACAGCAGTTTGTTTTGTTTTCCAGCGTGGTTTTTTTTTTCGGTTTTTGTTTTCGCCGGTATATTTTTGTGTTCAGTGCATTTTCTGATCGGAATGTTCTAGTAGTCTTTTGCAATCTTTTCTTTTTGTGGAATTTTATAGAACAAAATGTCTGTATATTTGTGCTACGAAGCATTGGTTATTTCCTGGTAGTTCTCAACACAAAGACGGTTTTTATTTATTTATATAAGCTATGTTTGTGACACTATCTATCCCTGCAAAAATTGTGAGTTGCTGTGTTAATTATCAATAAATTTCACTTTGTTCTTTTTTTTTTTTTGTCTACAAAGTACACTTTTTTCAGAAATACTTTCAACTAAGGAAAGTCATTTCAGGTGTAAGTTATAATTTTGTTTGAGGGGTTTTTTTAAACAAAATCATTGATAAGATTAAATAAATAATATGTATGTATTATTTCTTTTTTCATAGCGAAACTATTCATATAATGTGTCCTATATTTGTCCTATATTTTTTGTGGAAAATGTCCTATATGTGGCAAGTCGATCACTTCTACCGCTGTTAATGGATTAACTGTCAGTTGCTTTCAGATGCAACAGATGTAAATTTTGACGACGTCATGTCATTGCGTCGGGGTAACAGAGAAGGTTTAAATAGAAAGTCAATCAATCAATCGATCTCTTATGATTTGCTTCCGTTCTGCAGACGGTGTGTTTTGATTTGAGCATGTGCGCTCAATAAGATTGATTTATCCACGCAGAGAACGTGGAGGTTTTCAGAAATGTTGTAACAAGATTCAATAGCCTGCTAACAGAGCAGGATGTTCTAAAACTGTGCCCTACAAGTAATGAAGGAGTTTTTTTTAGAAATATAAATTTGAAGAGTTGATGTTTTTTTAAGTATTAGGCCTAACAGGGCCGGAAGGTTCGTCTGGCATATACTCGATTACGGAGCCGGTCGGACTGGATTGAATCCACTATATGGTGAGGTAGACTCTGCTAGTGGAAGGTTCCTGTTTTGCTTGAAGCTGGGCAAATAATTTCCTGTGCTGCCTCTTCAGTGACATGGGTGTGCCTAGGATTGGTTGACCATGGATTCTGGTCTGCTGTCCACGAGTGGACATTTTCAACTTGTCTGAACATCCGACAGATGGATGTTGCCTTCGTTGTTTATGCGTGCCAAGTTTAAAGTATGGACTCCCAGTGGTATGATTATTTAAAATAGTTTTTCTGGACAGCTACCATCGTTGTGGCATGGCGTAGGGTAAATGTTTAACAAATATTAGGAACGTTTTAGAACTGTTGATAATTTTTAAGTAATTGAATCTTGTGATATTTCTCTGTGATATTTGTTTGTTGGGGGGGAGGGGGGGGTTATTATATTTGTATTGTCAATAGGGGATTTACCTTTTATAAATGTTTGATTGTTTTTGCCTATTTACATTTTACACATGTTTTTTGAATAAAATGTTATTTAAATTGAAATTCAGTTTCCATTGCTTCATTTCTCCCGAACTTACCATTCCACATCCGTTGGTCTTCCTTTAAAAGGCCAACAGAAACCTTTTCCGGCTCGATAACAATTCTGTGCATTTTTTCACTGATTTACTTTCATTAGTATGATATGCATGATCTGTAAGTCTTTTTGTTTTTAAAAGAAAGAAGGGAAAAACTTTACTTTCGAATGACTTTAGAATACATTGTGCAAGTTTATGTGTTTCAAAATTTCAAAACTAATATTAAATATGTTTAATAAATAACAATTAAAAAATAACACTACTGTGCTAACATATTTCTTTTTTCTCTTTGACATCAGAGCTCTTTATGCTATTCAAAATTTGCTATTGTTGGAGCTGCAGCAATGTTAGGTGGCGTAGTAAGGATGACCATCAGTTTGACAGTTATTTTAATGGAAGCTATTGGAAATATTACCTTTGGATTACCTATCATGATAGCAGTTATGGTTGCAAAATGGATTGGGGACATCTTTAATGAGGTAAATATCTGATAAATTTTTTGGTACTGCAATAGGGTGTGTTTTGAAATATTTCATTTTAAGTATCCAAATTACAAATTTTCGAAGCTCAACATTTATTATCATCATTTTTCTTTTTGTAGGGTGTGTATGATATTCATATTCAATTGGCAAGTGTGCCATTCTTAGGATGGGAACCTCCTCCGCATTCATATACAATATTTGCAAGGTAAGAGTTTTAAAATTCATAATGAAAATAATTTCCTTTGGGAGTAAAAGTATTAAGGTATGAAAAATTATAGTGCAGTGAAATCCTGTTATGACAAATTCCAAGGGACCGATAAAATATTTCATTGTAACAGAATTGTCATTTTTTCGTTTCTTCATTCCGCTGAAATGACAGTCTTACCAGTAAAGTAGTTAAGTTACTGGATCGAGTTCAGCCTTGTCAAGATAAAGCCTTTCCCTGCATATTAAACATTACCTAAACATATTATCAAATTCTCATGCCGTGGCGTGAGTTTTATTGTTGAAAGACGAGGGTTACTCGATCATCAGCTATTATTTATAAGAGGATAAATCAGATATGTTAATATCAGCCCCTAAAACCTGTCAGTTTTCTAAAAGTTGTGAGTAGAAATCCTGTGTATGAAATTTCTTTGAGTTTATGTATAGGACTTACGAATCTGAAAATATTCTTATCTAGCAGTTCTCTATTTGATTATTTTTTATTTTGAAATGTATTATTTATATAGTATAGAATACTATTTGTGTTTGTAGAACATTTGCTTACATATCGTAATTTGTAGCAATTGTGTATTGAAATATTTTTTATTTTGCAGTGAAGTAATGAGCTATCCTGTAGTTTGCTTACGAACTATAGAGAAAGTTGGCAATATTGAACGTATATTAAAAACAGAATCACACAATGGATTTCCAGTTGTTGATGTTTCAGATGTAAATTACATTTTATTTTATTTCTGTACTCTTAAAAAATTATAGACTTAAAATTTTCTTTAAAGTTTATTTTAATCATAACTCAGTTTACTTTTAATTCATTAAAATTAAGATGGATTGAAAGAAAAAAGTTCTAATGTCAGTAGAGC
Organism: Uloborus diversus; assembly: GCF_026930045.1. Classification (NCBI taxonomy): domain Eukaryota; kingdom Metazoa; phylum Arthropoda; class Arachnida; order Araneae; family Uloboridae; genus Uloborus; species Uloborus diversus. Next base: position 171,522,826 of record NC_072732.1, on the reverse strand, counting down.
TCATAATTTTTTTTAATTAAACAATTACAATTTTTTTTTAAATTCCTGACTTTGTTTTATGTTGCGAGAAACCGGGACAAAATTACTCATGAGGTAAAAATGATCCATGTATTACAGTAAAATTGTGCTCAAAAAGGTCCATTTAAAGTCATAATTTGATCAGTGTTGCCTTTGGACATCATTAGTTGCTTTATTTTTTAAGATGAATGACAAACTATAAAAAAAATGAATCATAAATAAAAATTCTTATTGCATAAAATTCGAAATTTCGGATTTTCTCCTAATAAATGAATTTTTTGGGTTGGAGAATAAGAAATAATAATAATCTTTTCATTGATATTATTTTCTTTTCATAAAAAAAAAAAAAAAACATTTCAAACAATAAATCAGCTGTATACAAAGAATTTAGCAATCTACTAGTTACCATTTACCAATGCCAATTTCCCGTATATATATATATATATATATATATATATATATATATATATATAATTAAGCAAACAGAATTTCAAATATTAAACAAATTATAAATAATTAATGATGATAAAAAGGAAAATTGCAAACAGCTATTAAGTAGGAAAAGATAAAGTATGAATCCAGAGCTCATCAACCATGGAGGATTCATTAATTATGGTCAAAAGACCAAAATTTTAACTCTGAACTAAAAGAGAATGTTTAAGGTCCAGTACATGCAATATAGAGTAACAATGGGCAAAAGCACCACTTGCTAAACTAAAAACAATAAACTAGAGCTCAAACCTAAAACTAAAAGCAGGGGGTTTTGCCTCGACTAATTAGGAAAACAAGTTCCGATAATTAGCCATCCACGGGACAGTACCTGCCTATAGCAAAATTGTCTTACCTTAAAATCCATGTAAACAAAGCCAATTCCATTGTTCAACATGATAAAAATCCATTCCAGTTGTCAACGTAACAATAAAATAAAGATAAAAATATATCCGTGCGATCAATCCATAGACATACCGAGTCGCCTGTTTCCCACGTGTAAAAATTCATCCACCCCGGTGATTCATAAAAAATGGTTTGTCCCGGTTGTATCATACATTTACACAGTCAAACAGTTTCAAAAGAAGCGAAATGCTCATCGAAGGCTATACTTCAGCAAATGTTTTCAACTAGATTTTTAGGGAAGTCACTTCGCATCTTTTATCATAGATTGTAGTGGAACAATTTGAGTCAATTTATATGTTGATATCCAGGAAATCAAAGCTATTTTGATTAGAACTAGTCTTTTTGAGCGTTAATGAACTATGATAAATAGTTTTGCTAAGTTCAGAAAAATTAGGAAAATTTATACACAAAAGGTCATCGATGTATCTGCAACAGAGAGGTGTAGAGGAAGGATTGTCAATTAAAAATTTTCTCTCATAATATAAAAGAAAAAGGTTGGCTAATATAGAGCTAAAATAAGCTCCCATTGCAATGCCATTAATTTGTAGAAAACATAAATTACCATTTTTGAAAAAATTATTGAAAATACAAAATTTAAAAAGACCAAGAAAAAACAATTCATTAAAATCAAGGCAATCCTTGACCGAATTAAAAAGTTCTGACACAGAGGAAAAAAGTTCAATGAGTGGGATATTGGTGAAGAGGTTTTCAAAATCAATAACTTTTTCAAAAATGGTAATTATTTATAATTTGTTTAATATTTGAAATTCTGTTTGCTTAATTTTACATTTACTTGGCTTTTTAGTTTTGCTGCATTGCACATCTATGGGCTTTTGGTGTGGTCTTTTCAATATTTTTCACTTTTATTATATACTAGAGGACCCGACAGACGTTATTCTGTTCAAACGTTGTAAATTGAAAAGTTTAAAAAATTCAATAAACTATCAAGTGTTTGAACCGTTCTGTTGAAAAAAATTTCAGTGACTAAAAGTACTACTTTTGACTGAAGGAAACAACTCCATTGCCACTATCAGCAAGGCCATGGCCGAAGTACATTAGCCCTTGGTCTTTGGCGTCCACAAATTTGGCGACAATTGGGAAACTTGCTGAGACTCCTAGTTTTCAAACTCTTCCCGCACTTTCTACATTGTCTTGGGGAATTATCATAACGTTGATCGTAAAATATGCAGAATTGGCAAAAACATTTCCCCATTGCTTAAATTCCGTGGTGCCAAGTTTGTGGACCTTTAAGAAATTAAAATGAAGCGAAGCTAAAAGACGTAACCATGGCAATGCGAAACAAAACATCAGTAATTTTAATGGAGATTAGATTTATTCGAACTTTATTTTTAACGGCTTGTAACTTTTTTTCCTTTGGAGATAGAAAGTTACTTTTCCGACCATAGGTCGAGATATTTCTGGAGTAAAAAATGCCACTTTTTCCAACGGTGTCAAAAAGAAAACTGTGGGACAATTCCTTCATTTTTTATTGATAGTTTAAATGAAGAAAGTATTGCCAAAATTTCAGTAAGCCTAAAAAAGTTCGAGATAAAAACGCAAATTGCTCCCGTCGTAATGAAGTTAGAGCATTGAAACAAATTGCTTAGAACGCGGAAAATTCTACCCTTTTCAACGATATAAGATATTAATATGTGCAAGTAATTTTTCACCCCTTTAATAGCCAATAATAGGTAATTTACGTGAAATTTGGTCTAAATTTGAATTAAAAAAAGGACTATTTATCGGATTTTTTCAAATAATAGCCTATGTTACTCAGTAAGAAAGCCCCTTTCATATAGTGAAAGAATTTTTCGAATAGGTGCAGTGGTTCCGGAGATTACCTCGAACATATAAACACACAAAAATCCACCCTCTCTCTTTATAATATTAGTAAAGATATATATATATATATATATATATATATATATATATATTTATTTATTTATTTATTTATTTATTTATTTTTAATAAATGGTCCAATGAAAATTTTTTTGTCTTATTTGATATCAAGAATTATTTGTGGCTCATGGTACACATGTTTTTTTTTCTTTCAGTCATAAAGTATTCTTTGCGAAGTGAAATACAAACAATTTCAAAATTTTTAGAGTTTTTTTTTTTTTTTTTACAGTACGACAAGCGGTTGAAACTATGTCCTTTAGAGATGGTAAAATCACCCAATTCCAAATTTCTATTTCAGTTGAATGTTCCAAGAAGTGATATCAATATATTGAAGGATCTTTTTGCTTATTGGGGGGAGGGGGTGTGATCCGCTTCCAGAAATAAAAGAACAAGAACAAAGAATCAATTGCTTTCTGCATAGTGTTGAGCAATAGAGCATCCTATTGGTATGTTTGACTTTTGATGCTGCGAGCTATACAGGACTCTTACACGAGTTCAACGACTCTGGTACCAGTGTCATATTTAAAAGGAGGGTCATGGGGGTCATGACCCCCTCTCCCTGAACCATCAATAAAACAACCGTCCACATTGTCAAACACTTTATCAGTAAAATGTAAACATTTTCAGTAGTCTTTCAATCTCTTCATTATTTTTGAAAGTAAATATTTGAAATACTATTTCTTTTTATTGCTTGTAAAATTAATTTGTGATGTTTATGCCTTATTTCTGGACAATTTGGTGCTTTTATTGACACCTAAGCAGTTTCAGAAATTTTTCGTGCCCAAAACTGTAAGTTCAGTCATTGGGGGTTGGGGAAGGAGGGGGGTCCTTCTTTAGCATGTTCCCTCCAAAAGCGATAGTTTGTGTCTGCCCCTGCCTGGAACCTCCACCGAAATTTAGGATAACCATTTTTGTTTTATTTTAATGTTTGTTTAAATGATCTTTGTATTGCAAACAGTAATTTACTAAATTTTTTGTATTGGTCCTATTTTAATGTTTGAAATAATTCTTTAGAAAAGCAAATAGTATCCAGATTAAAGTAATAATCAAATAAGCTTTGTGTTAGTTTTTTACTTTAATCATAAGTGTCTAGATTACTTTTTTGTTTCTCCTCCTAAAAATGCATTTATTAGTAGAAATCCCAAAACTTAGAATTTTATACGTAAGAATTTTTATTTATGATTTATGTTTTTGTTGATCATTTATTTTGAAAAATAAAGCAACTCTTGATCACTGATGACAACATTGATTCATGCTATAGCTTGAACTGGTTTTTTTTCAAGCAATATTTTCTGCTATCCATGGTTCTGCTATCCTTAAAGTTCATAATGTTTTCAAAATTTCAGGTAATGATAAAATATTCAAGTTACATTTTAAAATGAAATTAATTGCTTAATTTATTAATCTGAATTTATAACTATTTTTCAATAATTGTTCTTTATTTTAACAAAATAAAATGAATTAGAGTTGAGTTATGATTGAACAAAACTTTAAAGCTTGTGTGTGTGTAGCTTATAATTTTGTCCATCAATGTATTTTCTATTTTTGAATTTATTTCAAAATTATGTTTGTACTTTCTTTAACAGTAGTTAATACATGCTGCAGTAGCACTCATACGTATATTTATTTTTGAAGGATTCATATGACAATACTCATACATTTGGAACTTATCGTGGAGTCATATTAAGGTGGCAATTAATCGTATTACTTCAGCACAAGGTAATAATTTCTTTAAAAACTCTTGTAACTGTTTTTTTTTTTTTTTTTTTTTGAAAAAATTGGACTTTTCTGCAGAAAGTTTCTTTTTAGAAAAATTAATAAAATGCAGAAGTTAATTGTGCAGTGTTCCTTAACTTAAACATACTCAACTTTTTTTATATATTTATTATTTTTTTTGAATTCCTCTTTTGAAATCAAAACATTTGTAGGTTAAAAGAGAGGAACAAAAATGTTGTGCATGTTGTTTGAGTGGGAAAAACAGTTATGTATCACTTTGTCAATTTGAAATACACCACCAGCTCACAGGGTTCGTACGCTCCTTCAAAACTCCTCCAATACTCCTTCATTCAGGAAATTTTCCTAAAGGGCCCTTCAAACTCCTTCATTTTTGTTTTAATTCCTTCAAAACTCCTTCTTTTTTAGTTCAAGACAACTTAAATTTCCTCGATGACAGTGACTTAAAATACTTCAATCGACAACTTAACATCGTCACTAGAGCAAAGGTATATTTATGATTTGATGTAGTAATTTCATATATTTATTTTTTTCATAAAAATGTGATTTACAAATTGAGCATAGGAGTCGTAAAAGTTGAAGGTGAAAATATTATTAGATGACTAAGACATTCCATAAGTGAAGTAAAACATGGTTAAATGGTGCTTAGCTATTTTTTTTCAAGTTTTATAACTATTGCTTTTCCCTCCACCACACTCTCAGCAGCAAAAGTCAGTTTTTCTAATTATTATTTAAATATTTAAAACTACATTAGTAGATGTACTATATTAAGCAATTGTGTTAAAGAAAACAATTGTTTAAAAAAAAGTAGTTCTGACAATGTAAAAAGGGTCATCCATGAGTGATGTTATAACTTGAAGGGGAGCCAGGTTCATGAAATTATGACGAGGGTAAGAGAGAGGGTGATAAAGAGGGACATCACACAGTTGATGCAACAATATGTTATGACATGTGACAAGGAGTAATAAGGTGAAGTGTGACACTTTGTGACAAAAGGAAAGGGGATCAAATACGATGAATAAAAGTGCAACACCATTTAAGGACAGCCTATTAGTACTCCTTCAAAATCTCATTTTACTCCTTCAAAACTCCTCCAAAAATCCTTCATTTTATTTCTGAAAGTGAGTATGAACCGTGAGCTCAGTCATCCCAGCCGAGGACTGCAGTTTCGTGCTTATTAGCACTCATCAGCCCGGTATAGGAAGCGACTGAGCTGGAGGTGGAAAACCTCTTAAGGAGCTAAGAGAGCCAAAAAAAAAAACTGGTAGCGAAAATAGAATAAGCGTAGATCAAAGTACAAAACTGCAGTCCTCGGCTGAAATGACTGAGCTGGCAGTGTATTTCAAGTAGTTCTGCCTTAGCCCTGGCTATAGGGCAGTAACTTACTGGAAATACTTTATCAATTTGATGGACTTTTTTTATTAATGCCGATTCTCATTTTTCATGAGCAATAGGAATCCAGTAATTACTTTCAATAAATGTTTTTGATTAACATTTTAACGTATCAGTAATAATTAGTTTTAATATCATTATGGCATGCTGCTTTTTCCAGATATCCTTTCATCCATGAGCTTAATTTTAGCAATGAATTGCAATTCTGTTTGCTATTTGTGCAAGTTTAATTAACATCGTTACAATGTTTTTAACTTGCTGGTGTGATATATTTACATATCTTGTAATTTAACTATTTTTATATGAGAAAACTTCAATCAATAAATGTTGCTTACTTGTAAACCCTCATGATTTTCATGCTCTTTAACATCTGCTACTAGAATTTCATACTAACCCCATTCCAATTGTGTACTTTGTGAAGATATGCACCATTTTGAGATTTTTGATTGTTGTGGAAGAAAGTTCTTTTGAATGGTATATGTAATCTTGTATTTCATTTCCTTTTAATTTTGTGCTGAATGTTCTAATTTTGATTATGGTTACATACTAACTGGTATTAATTGGGGTTACATTCCATTTTATTACTTGTTGAACTTGAAATGCTTTTTGCATAATAGGTTTTTAATGAAATGGCAGAGCAAGTTTGGATAGAGCAAAAACTAGGATTGAAAGATTTTCGAGATTCTTATCCTCGTCATCCTACGATTCAGGTAGTAATCTATTTCACATTTTGCAATATTACAGCTGTGCATTTTCAGTGACATCAGATATAGTATAGACTAAAACAAATGTCCGTTGTCAATCTTTTGAGAAAACAAGTCCATTCCTTAAAATGGGTAAAGGGGGAAGAAAGGACGCCTGCCATATTTTTGAGTTTAGCTACATTTTGGCGACATGAAAAAAAAAGTACTCCTAGTATATTTTTGTTGTGTGATTATTTAGCCCTGAAATGTTGCTGCAAGAAATTGGATTAAGTTGGCAAAGAAGTAAAAATGACAAGCTTTGCATTCTTTATTGCAACCCAACTCTTTCCAATTTTCAATTCAAATTAATTGTACGAGGCTTTTTTGTCTCTGATTAATGGTTGCTGAAAGGAGGAGTAAAGCCAAGACCCACCCACTTCCTTTAAATATGATCTGTTGAATGAGACATTTGCCTTGACCATAAAAAAATGAAATGTTATACCTCTTTGCAGGGCTAGATTAAGGTATGGGTGCAGGGGACACGGGCCCAGGGCACCAACATTTGGGGGGCATCAATTCTGTAGGTAAAGCTTATGTTGGACTCATTGCATATCACACTTTTGCTTTTTTAAAAGTTACATTAGAGATAATTTTAATATATGCGGCTTACGCAGGGGTGTTTGTGATCCGACATTTCCGAAAATTTTGGGTTGCCGTTTCGAAAAATTTTGGTCTGGCAAAATTCTAAAACTGAAAAAAACTTGAATAAAATTACTTTAAAAGTTTTTTAAAAATCATTTCAATAATTTTTGTATTTATATTTCAAGAGTTTTTATGGAAAAGGGGGAGGGGGGGGGGGGAATTTCACATTGTTTTCAGAAAATTTTACTTGAGTCCACTTGCACCCCTAGGGATTAAAGCAACAATAAAAGCTAGAAAACATCTCATATTATAATAGATAATTATTGAATGCTATATCGCTTCTATTTTAATAATATATTGTATATTATATTGCAATAAAAGGTACCGCCAAATTTAGCAGGTGACTACGTTAACACAAAGTATTAAAATATCTTCACTAAAGAATAAGCAGGAAGGGGCAGGGGGCACCAAATAAATTTTGTGCCTAGTGTCTTAAAAAATCATAGTCGGGCTCTGCCTCTTTGGCTGATTTCTTAAAATATAAGGTGACGTTTCAAGCTCTAGAACCAACACCACATAGCAAATTCTATTCATTAATTTTCTTCTGCATATCTCCCCCAAAGATAGATGCTTCTGAAGTAATGCAGAGTCAAGGACCAACTATTGACAGCTGGACCATATTATTCAAAAGAAATCGTCCAGTTAAAACTGTAAAAAAGAGTAACCACTAAAGCAAAGGGAAATTAAACATTACCAATTTGAAACGCTCTTACTTTGTTTTCCTTATGACATCCTCTTAAGCCTTGTCTGAAAAATGTCCAGTCTGAAAAATCCATGATGGATATGACAGTAGCATAGCATAATCCATGGTGGATATATAGCAATAATGATTTCCAAGTCTAAACTTTTATAGTATTCAAATCAGGGTTGGCAAGTTTCTGCCGAGGCAGTTAAAACCACTGGTAGAAACCAGTTAAAACCGGCATGGCAAAAACCACTTTCTGCCACATTTGCGGCAGAAACTGGCCAAAACTCAAAAAATGCCAAAAAATTAATTTTTGACATACGATAGAAAATGCATGGAAAATATAATTGTTAACCAAAGCACAATTTAATTGCAATATTATGTGTAATTCAAAATCAAACGCTACACTGTTTGAACCCTGCTGTTGCCTTTTAGAAAAGGTGGTTTTAAAAATCTAAAGTTTCTCAATCTAATATGTAAAAATGAGAAAGTTTAGAATATTCCTGCAACAGAAGAGCTAGCAGGCAATGCATCAAGGAACAAGCAATGTTTGTGAAACTTTCATCTGTTGCATATTTTTTTAAACTGGTCCACCATGTAGTAACTGGTGTAGTGGTAAAAATTTGATTGAGAAATGTAAGTTTCAAGAAATGGGACCAAGTTGTTTTACAAAGCTGTGACATTAGGTACAAAACTAGGTTAATATTGGCAAGTAAAATTCTTGCACTTTCTTCTTGAAGCACAGGAATTACAATCAGTAATGTCTGTTTAATTCTGTGTGTCACTTCTCTTTCCAATATATGGTTTTCCGTCTTTTGTTAGATTAATCCAAATATTACAAGCCTCTGCAATTGAAAAGTTCCCTTTCTGAACTAAAGCAAAGTTACTAGCATAAGATTTTATTTTTTACAATAATGAAATGAAATTTAATTTTTTAGTTTACTTAAACGAATATCATTTAGTAACTTAGTTTTCATTTAGTAACTAGTTACTTGAGTTATTAAAGACACTTTTAAGTTTTTGCCAGTTTCTGCCGATTTTTACCGGTTATAACCAATTTCTGCCACTGGCATGGCAAAAACTAGTTTCTGCCGGCAGAAAGCCAGCCCTGATTCAAATACAAAGAATTCTATAATTTGTTTTTGATTCCTGCTGCAACAAGGAAGAGGGTTAAAAGTTTGGTATATGTATCTATGTGTCTGTCTGCATCATTTTAGCTTCTAAATGAATGAACGCGCTTTTATCTAGATTGTTTTCAGCTGGGTCGTCTTTATAAAAATTTAATAAACAGATATGTAAGTTTTTAAGAAAAATTGATGTTTTTACACTTTAGTAGTGAAATATTATCTTCACATTTTAAATAATAGTACCAATCTATAGAATGAATTTTTCTACATCTGATGGAATTTGTTTGGAACTTCCAAGTTATGTATTACCGTGGGCAGGTAAAGAGCAGTGTTACTATGAATTTATTATTCTTTTACACTTTTAGCACCAATTGTACATTAGATTTATTGTACAAGTTTTCTTTTTTGATTTGGCTTCTAAAACATAAGTGCAAAAAATCATCTAATTCCAACATTACCCTATTGTTAGTGTTAAATTCAAAACGTGTTTTTTCAAATTTCGTGAAAACTCATATATTTGCCGTTTATTACCCTTGGCAGTATGCGCTAGGAGTTTACCCCTCTTTAATATTAAATTCGATGCTAGGCCTTTGTTCACACAGTTGGTAATGATTTGATTGTTGGGAAGATTATTTAAAATTTTTATTGTTGCCATCGTCCATTTGTTTACAAATAAAGTACTTGTAACTGGTTTGTACATAAACAAGGCTTTTTTCCTCTTGGACTAGTAAAACTTTGTAAATTTTGACTATCTTTTCTTTTCCATGTTTTCTCATGTCCTGAAAACTTGTTCGAAGATTCATTTCAATATGACATGCGGTTGTCTGAGTCAGGGTTTAAAAAAAAAAAAAAATATTTACTCTTGTTATTGACAAATTTGTAAGTTAATATAAATTTATTTCATGAAAGTTATCATATGAACAAACATTTCTTTTGCAGCAAATTCATATCTCTCCGAAGGAGAGAAATTTTATGATTGATTTGAGACCTTACATGAATTCATCAGCATATACCATTTCTCATGTAAGTTTTACAAGCATATTTCTTAATATCATGTTGATTTGAGGCTGCTTATAACCTAATTAATTTACTCTTTTCTAGAGGGCATCTTTACCTCGGATTTTTAGATTATTTAGAGCCCTTGGACTAAGACATCTTCCTGTCATAGATGAAAAAAATTCTGTAAGTTTCTATTTCATTTACTCATTTTCAAGAATGCATGATCATATATTATTTTGATAGAGGAAGAAATAGCCTTTATTTAGTGACTAAAGCAGGGGTTCTCAAACTTTTCCAACTTGCAGCACCCTTGAAAGAATTGGAATTTCTCACAGCACCCCACTATAGCTCTATTATATACATATACACATCAAAATTCCCTCCTGGGTTTGGAAGCCATTCTGAAACAACTATATTAACTTTACAGCAACAATGTTGACTTTATGAGAGAATGAATCAGTGCAAGTTTTGTTTCTAAAATGTTCCATGTATGGACTTTTTGTAGTGCTTTATTTATCAAGTCTCGAGTCTTATTGTCACGATCAATAGGGCCGTTTCCATGGACACTTTCGACCCCGGAAAAAACCTGCTTTTCGCCGCATTCCGGTTGTTTGCGGGGAAAATGTGGATTTTTTCTCCTCCCGCTACCTTTTGGAGTAAAAGGGTTTTTTTTACCCAGAATGCATTACCCGAAACAAGTTCGTCTACTAGCCGCTAAGAATGCTGGGTAAAAACCGCTTTCTTTGGTACAATGGGAGAACCTCTTTTTACATGGAAACGGGGAATTTTTCAATCGGGTTTTTTGCAGAGCTAAAGCAGGGATTTACCGGGTCAAAAAGTAAGTTGTGAACACGGCTAATTATAGAAAATGAGGTTGTGATATTTTAGCCTAAGTGTTGCAAATCACGTGGCCCATGGGGCACGAACTCATGATCTTTGGTGTAACACCATTTAAAAAAAAAAAGTTTAGAGTTAGATCCAGAGAGCATGGTGACTAGGAAAGAAGGTAATTGTCGTCATCAGAATCTTGTCAAATCCAACAACTAGGAAGTTCGTTATTTAGGAAATGGGGAATGTATGTCAGATAATAGGGGGTGCCCAATATTGTTGTATATCGAACGATTATTGATCGTGACACGTTACAGCGAGTGACAGAAGAACTAGTATTAAGACTTGACATCTACCACATTACGGAAGTTTCAAATATCAAATATTTGGGAAACAAAACACTTAGGTTTTTTTTTCCTCCAATGAAGTCAATGATGTTGCTGTATTGATAATATGTTTCTTGAATAAGTCTTCCAAGCCCTGAAAGGGAATTGTCAAAGCCTGGACACTTCGTGGCACCCCTCGCCAAACCTTGTGGCACCCAGTTTGAGAATCCCTGAACTAAAGCGAAAATAAACCAACCATAAATATTTGTTTTGTATGATTAAAAAATATGTTAAAATATTTACAAAGTGTAAAATTGATTCTAAGAAAGTTATATTGAAAATTATTTTGATTCACAAAAGAGATCAATTTTTACTTTATAACTTAATGTTCAAACTTTGTTTTGGCTTATTGAAAGAAGTTACATTATATGCTTGTTTGTAGTTGGATGTTTTTGTAGTTGTGTTATTTTCTCAGTTTTCATAAATATGAAAAGTAGTTTTTGGTTGTAAAAATCTAAAACAATTCTTTTGAAGTGAGGAGAGTTAATTTAGTTCTGGAAATTATTATTAAGTTAATTGTTTTGTAGTGAAATGTTTCTCACAAATCTTTCATTTTATTTCACCATAGCAAGTAGGGTCTGGTGGGGTAAAGTGGTCATAAAATCGTAGGTTTTCAACTTAGGTGGAAAATAAATGCAACAAATTCTTTAAAAACTTCAACTTTTTTGTTGTTATTTTACATTGCATTATGAAAGAACACGGTACATTAAATTTTAGGAAGAAAAATATTGATTTTATTAGTTTTATAGAACTTTCTTTTCCCTATGTTTTTATGACCACTTTACCCCATGGGGTGGGGGAAAGTGGTCATAGCATGGGGCAAAGTGGTCATAGTTAAAAATAGATGCAAAACCATTATAAAGAACCCTAATACTTGTATATTTCAGTTGTTTTTATAGTTACAAGTACATTCACGAGTACATGCGTGTATACAAGAATATATAGTGTTATACACGAGTAAACACGTTCCTATATGAGTAGATACATGTATAAATCAGATACATTCATGCACGTGCCTACTCAAGTATATACGTGTATATACGGGTATATAAGCATGTATACGTGATTACCTACAGGAGTTTATACGTGTCTAAATGAGTACGTAGGTGTCACATGTATATACGTGCCACATATATGTGAGTGTCCCTTGTACATACGAGTATATACGCGTATAAACGAACATCATATGCACGTATGCACTTGTATCTCGAGAAAATACGTGCATACTTGAGTATATATGTGTATAGTAGACGTATATACGCATATGTAAGTGTACATACATACAAATACGGGTATACACGAGTTAATTCGTGGATCCATCCAGTGCGTCTTTGGTATGTGTCTACTCACGTATATATAATATGGAAGCACGAGTATTTTCTTATATACATGTCGGCTTACAGAGTGAATCTAAGCTCTTGGACAAAAATCAAAGGGGTGTGAGAGGGGAGGATAAGAAGCAAAGAATCATAAGGAAATTATAATCACTGATGCGCTACATGCACATAAAGCCAGAAACTGATGAATGCAAAGCAGGGCACAAATTTGTTGCTCAAAGGTGATTTTACGTAACATTTTAGTTTTTAAGAAATATTTAGATTAGTTTTTGAAAGTTTCGGTCTGTAGTAGCTCTAATACACGCTACGCAACAAACGCGCAGCGGCTGATGAAAGTTTTTCAAAAGTCTCGTTATTGCAACAGAGAGGCAGGGGCGGCAAATAGGGGGAGCGAGAGGGGGCGGTTGCACCCCCAAATTTTTCACTAAGAAGAATAAAAAAAATGGCTAAATTCAATTTAGATAACTTAGAAAATTATTTGCTTGCATTTTAAGAACAGAAAAAAAAAAAAAAAAACAGATGGAGAATAATTGTTTGCCTTAACTAAAGAAGTAATCTCTTCATATGGGTTAAATAGTTCAAAATTGTGTATTCTATGTTATGCTGGTGCATCTTCTATGAGATGCCCGTACAGTGTTTAGACTGCGCAATTTTTACGCGTAAACTCCATGTCATTTTACATAAATTTTTATGCTCATATTATAACTTAATGTTTAGCTAATAAGTGTTCATTGATTCTTTGTACTAGAAACATATTTTAGCAACTCGATGCATTATATGCTTTCTTAGAAACTCTTTGTAAAGATATGCTCTTTATGAAAAACATCCCACATCGAAAAATACTTTCAAATCAACAAATATATCTTGAGGCTCTTTACTTGACAATCTCTAAGTGACACACGATGGTATTCAAAAGTTAAATCTACAAAAGCTCCATAGAAGAATTACTGGAAAACGACCTTTTCAATGATAGAAAATCTGATGTCATTTTATTATGTGTGACTTTGTTTGAATTATTGTTTACTTTATTTATACTGCGGAGCGTTTTTTGAACAATGCTACACTCTATCACAAAAATTTCAATCCGCTAACCTTAATTCTTGGACTGACATTTGAAACTCTTAGTAATTTTCACACGAATGCATGCTTGAGCCCTTGAACAAAGTGTAAAACTTTGTGACAGAACTTTCCATAACAGTTTTTACTGTATGCCAATGTAGAAGAGGTGACTAAACCACATGAAGTTTTAGTCAAAATATTAAATCACTATTTTAAATAAAATGACCAATTCAGCTTCTCAAGAAATTGAGACAGGATTTGATGAGATATATTTATCATTGGTCTGTTCAATATTATGTAGATCGGTTATAGAAAGCGAAGAAAAAAGTATTACACTTACTTATAGTAAGTGAAATTTGAGGGAAGAAAAATTGTTTTGTGAATTGCTCCCATTGTTTTTTGACTATTTCAATCAGGTCAGTCATTTTATAGTAGATAACATTTGTGTTTCAACTTCAATATTGCTTTATTGTTCTTAACATTAAAACCATTTTATTATCCTTTCCTGTTGCCGTACTGAGAAAATTCATGTTCAAAAAACTCGACCCCCCAAACGAAATGCTGAAATGCCGCCCCTGCAGAGAGGGATCTGTGAATGCGACGCATGTATTACAGCTGAAGGCCGCAAATTTCATCAATCGCTTTAAAACTTTCTTAAGTCCTAAAATGTTGTGTAAAATTGTATTTGTGTAACATATATATATATAAATTTGTGACTTCTTTTGCATCCATCAATTTCTCATTTTGCGTGCATGTAGCTCGTCAGCATTGTGTTTGTGACCATATGTTTCTTATTGATTCTTACTTCTTATCCTCTCCTCTAACACCTTTTAATAATTTGCTCAAGAATGTAAACTCAGCCTATATACTTAAAATACACCACCAGCTCAGTTATTCCATCAGTTTCGTTCTTTTTAGCACTCGTCAGCCCGGAATAGGAATCACATGAGCTGGTGGCGAAGAGCTGGTAGTGTATTTTAAGTATTTCTGCCTTAGCCCTGGCTTAGGGCGGTAACTTACTACAAAATCACCCTATATACTTTTATATCATATGCTTGTATGTAAGTGTCTACTCGAGTACGTATGCGTATAGACATGTCTACCTGAGTACATAAGTGTTCTTATATATACGTGTTTACGAGTGAAAGCAAGCATATACGTGTATAGTAGAATGTATGGCTGTATGGATAAAAAATACTTGCAGATACCCATATACGTATTTATTGGCGCATTTATGTGAATATGTCTATGTACATGTCTACACGAGTATATATTCCTATATATACGCATATACTCGTATATTTAACCCCGTTTACTGTAAAAACAATACATATTAAGTAAAATTAATATTTAATTTGTATCTGCCTCCTACCTAAAGATTAAGTGACATTAGAAGAACAATATTCGTTAAGCCTAATATTATGACCACTTTACCCCATCTTACTTAAATTGTTCTAAAAAATTATCTAAAATAAATTCAGCTAACTGCTAATTAGTAAGAGTTCTTGAGACATGTAGGATGCTTCCTGTACAGTCAATCTGTTCCTAGTTCTAACAAACAAAATTTCCAAAGGATGTTAAAATTGGTGTTTAGATTTTAAAATTTTTCATGTTCACGCAAAATATTTTTTTTTACCGAATAAAATTTTGCCAGTTGTAAAATATTGTATTCAAAATGTAGTTTCTAACTGCCTTACTCTAAAATAAAATTTTCACATTCATTCAAACATTCATTTCCAATCTATAACCATTTATTTGACGTATGACCACTTTCCCCCATTGACCACTTTCCCCCACCAGACCCTGTCCTTTAGTATTTTAGCACAAATAACATTGTTGTTGGGGTGATGATATATTCTCCCCCCCCCTTAAATACAACAATATTACTAGTGTTTTTAGTTTTTGTTTTTCATTTGAGGTAATGGTTCCTTTTCTAGACCTCAGGATTCGTTTTGTCTGATGATCAAGCCATTTTTTATACAAGATCTTTTAGTTATTTGTTTATTTATATTGTTGAGTAGAGAATTCTCTCTAAATTCATCTTTATTGAATGTTTTATTTATTTTATGTTGCTACTTTTTCAAGAATTTCTTTAATAAGGTGGAAACAAATTTTTATGTAGCATTTATGTTTTCTTTCTTTTCGTTTTGATTTATTTGTAAAAATTAGTGGCGAATTTAATTGGTGGGCTTAATTTTCATGTGTCAAAATGAGTGCAAACCCCTAAGAAGCGAAAATGTGTTTTTCTATTATTTATTTACTTATTTACTTGGTAATGTGAAGGTTTAAAATGGCTTATAAACATCCTTTTTCCTGCTGTTCTACGATGCTTAAGTTTCATTTATTTATTTTATTTGTTTTCATTACTACTTTTACTTCCTAAAATTTTTTTTTAAATGGTTTATTTTTCCATGATTTTGATTTTTGTATGCATATTTGAAGAGTTCTATTTGGGGGGGGAGTGACAAGCTTCCTCATAGTTTCCAAAAATTTCACATCGTCTTCAGAAAATTTTACTTGAGCTCACTATCACACCTGTCGTAAGAAAGTGATGCTTTTTATATTCAAAGCAAATATTGGCTTCAACAAAATTTCTTGACTTCAATGAATAAATAAACTTATCTTGTGAACTAAAATCTTTAATTTTTTTCTCCTCTCAGGTTGTCGGCATTGTTACCAGAAAAGATATCGCAAGGTTTAGAGCTGGAAAGCATGGAAAATCAGGGCTTGAAGAACTTCAAATATCCTATGGATAGAAATGTTTCGACTTTTTTTTTTAAATTGATGACTTAATTTTAAACTTTTATTTGTGGGAACATTTGCTAGACTTGTGTCATTGACACAGTTGAAGCTGTGAAGTTTTATTGCGAAGATGATTTCCAATGCATGGGATGATTGCATATGTGCATTTTCAGAGCTGTGATATGTTGATACTAATCAGTATATGTGATTATGATTGTTGCACTGTAACTGATTTATTCAGTTTTACTTTAATGGTTTTAAAGAAAAACTAAAATGGTTTTTAATTTTTTGTCGAAAAGGATATTAATAACCTTGATGTGTTTTTACCTAAGTATTACTCAGGGGCTCCCACCTGGGGGGGGGGGGGGGATCATGGTGCAGGGCTGTGCCATTGAAACTTTTAGGGGTATTTTCTTTGTTTGAGAAGGGCTCTTGCTCACATGGGTGGTCTTAGTAGTATTTGGGAGGAGGTGCCTTTGCTCTAGGAGGGATAGGCACCCCTGTATTACTGTTGATGAAGAACAATCAGTTATAGGTTATTAACTGAACAATTTCTTTTTACTTGATCATTTTATATAGCATATAAATGGATCATTTGAAGCTAAATATCATTCGTTACTTTAAATTAAAGTGATAGTTAAATTTTTATTTCAATTTTTTTTTCATTCATTTCTGTAAAGTATAGTTAGTGAATACTTATTTAAAAAAAGTGTGAAGTTTTAACAATCTCAAAAGAACTTTTTTCTCAAGTCATTAAGGCAAGAACATTATAAATGCTAATAGTTTTGGAATGAATGCAATATTGTGCACAAAAATCAACTCAATACTAAAATTGTGGTTGAGAGTGGCAATTAATTTTAATCTTGATTGTTACAGAGGTATTTGCATCAACCGTAGTAAGAAGGGTAAAAAATATTAATGTGTTGCATACAGTGCTGTAGTGGAGGGAGAGGAGGGGGGGCAGACCCTTAAATGTTTGATTTTTTATTGTAAAAATATTGGAAATATAATGTAAATTGGTATCAAACCACATATTCTGCTGGTAAGTCTCCCAAACCCCAAGGCAATTCCCCTAAGCACCCCCCCCCCCCAACTACAGCACTGGTTATATACCATTGTATGTTTCATGGTATTGTTTTATGCCACAAGGACAAATTGGTATTCTTTTACTTGTCCCTTAGTGGCTAAAACTGAACATTAGCAAAAGAAATCGAATTTTATTGAAATCTTTTATAAATCAATAGTTTTTTTTAATTGAAATTGATAAGTTTAGCAGCAGACATACCTGTTTCCAGGGTTCGTACGCCCTTGAAAAACCTTGAAAAGTGCTTGAAAAAAAAAGTTCATTTTCAAGTGCTTGAAAACCTTGAAAAAGTTTTAAAACCTTGAAAAAGTTTTTTAGTGCTTAAATTCTCCCAAAAATCAACGAATTGTGCTTAGAAGTTTTAAAAAAGTATTTCACCAATGCAATTTTCTGAACATGTGTTCAGTATGCAACATCGCGAAAAATTGCTTCCGTGTTTGGGATTTCAATCCTTTTGCATCTTGTAAATATTTTGATGTTTTTTACAACCGAAAGATATTTTGACATATGGTACCTTAGATTAGTTTATTTTTTGTTTAATTTCATTAATTAACAAAGAAATTAATTTGGAAACCATGACAACATTGACCTTACTCGGGTTTCGCGGAAAATTGCTCTTGTGTTTGAAATTTCAATCTTTTTGCATCCTGCAAATATTTAAATATTTTGGCTAATCAAATGTTAGTTTTGCATATGCTACCTTAGATTAGTATATTTTTTGTTTAATTTTAATAAAAAAACAAATAAATTTATTTCATGGGAAACATGCCACGTCGAACGAACTCAGACTTTGCGAAAAATTGCTTCTCGTGTTTGAAATTTCAATCTTTTTGCATCTTGCAAATATTTAAATATATTCACTAATCGGATGTTATTTTCATATTTGCTACCGTAGATTAGCATATTTTATGTTTAATTTCAGTAAAATATAAGTTTATTTTATGGGAAACATGACAACATTAAACTTAATTCGCGAAAATTTGCTTCCCTTGTTTGAGATTTCAATCCTTTTGCATTTTGTAAATATTTTTATATTTTTGGCAATTAGTAGTTATTTTGACACTGCTACATCAGATTAGCTTATTTTATTTTTTATTTTAATAACTAAAGAGTTAAAGAATTTATTACCTTGGTCTTGTTTAATTATTTGCTAATTTATTTTTGCAATTTTGAATGATTATCTTTACCTAATTTTTGGTCATAGCAGATTTTAAAAAAAAAATAAATAAATTTCAGCAGTTGAGCACCTAACAAATTAACTTAAAGTTTGTATTTTAAATATAAAGTTGATTTATATAATTTTATTTATAAGTACATCATTTTTTTATGTCTGCTAAAATAAATAAGGCGTATAACAGGGGTGGTTGTGTTATGATTATTTACTTGAAATCCAGTAGTGTTCGTTTTTATGCTTTTACCTCCCTATATCTCCAATTTTCCCCTTTTCCTCAAATGTTCAAAATTACTACTTTATTAAGGTTGTGGGTACTTGGAGCTAAACCGAAAGAGGCTTTAATCAGCAAAGGGGTAGATAGCTTAAGGAGGGTCATTCATCTTCATTTGGATCTAATAAATTGACCAGTACAAGCCTAGCTAGGCCCAGTGCCTGTTGCTGGTTATCAACAGGCACTGGGCATGGTATTTCTATGCAAAATATTTTGACTTAATAAACTATTTTATGAATTGTATGCATAGCAAAAGTTGTTGTTGTACATATGTATATTCAAGTAATAGGGGTCTTAGTTTTAAAAATTATTTCCCCCCCCCCTCGCCCCATTTTGCTCTTTGAAACTTTCAGGTAATTTTTTATGAACTCACAAATCACCTGAATATTATTGCCTTTCTAAATTTAAATTCTAATTTCAACAATAACCCATTTTTTCCCAAAATAAAACTACTTTTGTCATAATATATGTCAACTTCTTGTGAATCTTTTCAATTTTGAAATATGGCTCTATAAATCTAAACTTGCACATTTATTGTCTATTGCAAGTTAATCAATGAAAGCTGAATAGGCTCAAGTTTGCATTCACAGTATTTATCACTGCTTAAGCTGCTTTTGTATATTTTGAGGTGTAGAGACTGGACTGTGGACTTTCATAAACTTTTCTTACTTCCTAATTTTTAAATTTACTCGAGGACAGTTGAAATGCCTTATTGTCTGAACAGCTAATAAATACATATGAATAATTGATTTGCATACTTATAAATGATTTGCAAACCTAATATTTTTAGAACTTAATAGTGAAAACTGAAATAACTTTCTGGGTAGTGTTTTTGTCCTAACCGCCCTTATATTGTAATAAACCACTGTATAGATATTGGAAATAAATGTTGAACCCCGGGGGGGGGGGGGGTGACTTCAAAAACTCCTCTCTGGCAATGCCATTGAACTTGGGTATTTTAGTTTCTTCCCTTAAAAGTTAAAAGCACTTATGAAAGTTTTTTTTTTAAGTATTAATTTGCTGATTCTAAAACATATACAAACCTCTGACTGCTGCAACCTTTGAAAAACCTCAAAATTAAACCTTTCGGTATCTGCTTCTCTTTATGACCAAACTTTTCAAACATTTTCAGAAAAACTTTCAACGCAGTAGATCTTTCATCAAAGCGTCTCTCGTTGTAGAAAAAGCAATTTTGCTTTCCTATACTTTTTTGTACTATTGCCTTATTTCTATGTGTTTGTAGTAAATGAAATCTGCATACAATATTTTTAGTACAAATTTATGATATTGCCTTGAAAACAAAATTTTTTACCTTGAAAAGTACTTGAAAAGTGCTTGAATTTTTTTCTGCCTAAAGGGTATGAACCCTGGTTTCTGAAAAGTTTGATGAAACTTTTAATCAAATATTCAACATATCCTAATTTTTCAGACATTTTGCTATGTGATACAAAATAAAACAATTACATTAATAAACAAAGTAAAAAGCAATATATTCTCCTATTAGTTTTATAAAGCAAAATTTGTCAAACTTTACATTTTCCATATCAACTGTGAGGAAACTGCGGGTAATAGTTTGGAAATGATAGCGAGCAAAATTTTTGCTGGTTAAATTGATACATTTTTCTTTTTCTTGCATGTGTAAAAGTCATATTTTTATGTTCATTAGTCAATAATACTCAAAAATCATTCTCACCTTTTATTTAGAAAAACATTGTGCGTCAGTATGTGAAACATTTCTGCAACCTATGTACTTGTAAAACTAAATTTCTATTCTCACATCATTATGGCCTGGGGAATTCTTTCTACCATGGACCAGGACACATCTCTATCTATAGTAAAATTACCAGTAGCAAATTATTTATTTTTAGTTATTTTGACAAACGATTAATTATCTTTATTAATTTTAGTTAAAAACCAAATTTATCTTTTTTATAAAATTTACATACACAAATACGTATGTTAAATAATAATTGTAAGAAATACCCACAGAATTATTTTTTCTTTTTAAATGTTATGTACTACTGATTTGGATTTGTAAAATTTACATACACATATATATAGGCTTGCCAGATTTCTGAAAGGTTCAACCAGGACACAAATGGTTACTAATTATGAATCTAAAACAAGGGTAGTAAAAAATGACATTAGCAGAAAAAATTTAAACTTTTCACTTCTTAGATGAAATATTTACATTTTATTTTAGTAAGAAAAAACACTTTAAATGAGGAATAAAAAATTAGATATACTTTTTGGTTTATAGGACTTTTTTAGATAGTGGTTTTTGTTTTTAATCTTGTAAAAATCCTCAAATGCTAATCCAGTATTCATTTTACAAGTCAACGTTGGAAATGATAAAGTAATTATCCTAAATGATCCTTCAGAGTTAATTAATTCTAGAGGCTATTTGTAATCAAATTTATCGTTTTCCGGGACGTGAAGTAGACCAGCTGGGACACCGGGATTTTGTCTGAAAACCGGGACAGTGCCGGTCAAACTGAGACGTTTGGCAAGCCTATATATATGTGAGTTAAGTTATAATTATGAGAAACACCCCCAGAATTCTTTTTTCTTTAAATGTTATGTACACTGATTTGGATTTAAAAAAACTCCATTCTTGTTAAAAGTTAAGTCATTTTCTTTTGCAAATTTTCAGCAGCAGAGAAAACTGTTCTGAAATGTTATCTATGCTCAACATGAGTTTAATTATTATATTTTTTTCTTTTTGCTCAAAACTTTATTGTGTTGGAAGAACTGTTTAAATATCCACTTGTTAGTTTTTAACGTTATTTATTTTTTTATGAAGTTACTTAGGTTTCCTTTCTTAAGTCACCTCATCAATTATTTTTGTTTGATAACTCATATTTTTTTTATATTTTAACTAGACTGTATTTTGTATCTAATGTTTAAATGTTTGGATTATTTTGAGCATTATTACTTCATCTAATTCGATGTGTATTTTTATGGAAAAGGAATTTGTGATTCAGCCTTTTTACTAGTTTTTTTAATTAGATTTTGAAATCAGTGCAGTTGATAGCTTAAATAGCTTATTAACTGCAGTAATTAACTGCTTTTAATAGCTTATTAATTCTTTAATTACAAAATTCTCGCTTTTGTGACTTACAGTTGTTAGTTGTGAAAGTAATTAATTTGTAATTTACAGTGAAAGGCAAACATGTTCAATATTTTCTCAAATAAATTCATTGCAAAAATTGTTCCTCTCTCTTGTTTTATTGCTTGTATTTGGACAACTGTGATAACTTAAAATATCTTGTAGGGTTATAAAGCTCCTTAAAGGAAAATTTGAAAACATTGTCTTTTGCTGTTTGCCCGGCTGAATCGAATATTGTCGGTTCCCAGAAATATTATTCTACTAAGCGAGATATTTGATTAAGCGGGGAAATTTTATTTATCTTTGTAAATTGACAAAATTTGTCTTAAAACGCAATACATTGAAACCTGTCTATAACAATACTGCCTATAACAATAAACCTGTCTATAACGATATTTTCCTTAGACCCAGTAAAATGTCAGCATAAATAATCAAACTGTCTATAACAATAACCTGTTTATAACAATATTTTTTTTAGATCCCAACAATATCGCTGTAGAAAAGTTTCACTGTAATAATAAAACAAAAGCTCTATAAAAAAATATTTAATGTTATTGCTAAAATTTTTTAAAATAAAGTAAATAAACAACAAAATAGTTTAATAATTAGTGTATACTATAATGCTAGAAAATTATAAAAAGTAACTTACAACTTGGGTTATGAAATCTTTGTTTTGGCACCTTTCTTCATTACGTTATTTTTTGAAAAATTCCATAACAGGGGATTGCTTGCTTAATATCTTTTAGGAACACTTTTCTGACTCGTTTTCCCCTCCTTGTCTATCGCATTTTACACTTACTATCTATAAATTTATCATCATCTAAAATGTGTACATTTATTTGTTTAATTTAATTAAAGGTAGCACTATTTTTTTTTTTTTTTTTTGTAATAATCAAGACAAAAGAAATTTGATAGAATAGTGGAAACATTTTGATGGATGTTGTTTTCCTCCCCCTTTGTCAGCGATAAATATTACTTTATATTTTGACGTCAATAATTGTTCTTAATTTATTTCTAACTAGCCGCCTGCGGCGACCAGCTGGTCCGCCTTTTTACGCCATTTGCCTTTTTACGCCAGGGGTGCCGCCTTCGGCGGCTGCTTAAACAATTTAGCGACGACATTAATCAATGTTTTTCTCTATAAATCAGTATTATCATTCGTTTTTTTTTATGCCAATGTTGCCGCCTTCGGCGGCTGCTTAAATAAATTTCGTGGCGGTGTCAATCAATCTATATCTATCTATATCATTAATAATTTGAATAAAATATTTTATAGATCTATCTCTAGTTTCGTCGTTTGGAATATTTTTAAAGGAGGGGGAGGGGAGACGCAAACGACGTACTCTTCATGCAAATTTTGTCGAAAAATAACAAAAAGCACTTCTACATGTGGGGGAGGGAGGGGGGCATTGACACCCAATGTGCAAGCAGCCACCTACGGCAGCTGTTTGGCTAACTTGTCATTTACCTTTTTACTTCAAGTTTGCCGCCTACGGCGGTTGTTTAAGTAAATTTGGCAGCAGTATTAATCAATCCATCTCTATCTTTTTTTTTTGTGCCATTCACATTTTTACGCCAGGATTGCCGCCTTTGGCGGCTATCTACCTTTACAATCTATCTCTACATTTTCTTATCCATCTCTATTTATTTTGACCTCCTCGCCCATTTCCTAATAAAAACAAAGAACACTCAAAAAACCGCTTTTTTTTTAATTTAAGTAGAGCAAAAAAAAAAAAAAAAAAAAGCTCAAATTCCCCGTAGTATGCAAAAAGTAGCGTTTGACAAAGATAAAAAAAATCTCGCTGTTTTTATTGAATTAATGTGCACAACTATGAAATGTAACGTAATATAGATACAGCGAAAGGTCCAGCTTGGGGGGGGGGGGGGTGGAAATAGAACAAAAAAAAAGGGAAAGAAAAAAAGCAAGCGCTGCCGAAAAAACACGTGGTCATGACGTCAGAAAATGTAGAAGTAAGCTATATAGTAAAAAAAAAAGATTAACATTGCTTGCGATTAAGATTCCATCGTAAATATCGAATCGAAACCCAAGTAGTGACGTCACAGGCATATAAGATTGAAGAACGCTTTTTTCGACTGATGCGTGAAAGGACATAATGTGTTCAGCATTAAAAAAATTGTAAGAAAAAAAACTATTGCGTATTTTTAAGAACTTTTTTCTTTTGAAGAGGACGAAATGTTTTTACTATTACCAACTTGAATTTCAGAAATGAGGCTTTGATACTTCTCGCAGGACGATATTAGAAAAAAATAAAACCCAGGAAAACATGCAAATTAAAGGTTTTTTCAAAAATTCATAAAAAATACAAAAATTGCTCTATCTTCAAAATTTTTTTCTTCATCATATTTAAAATTAAATTTCCGACACTATAGTACCAAAAATATTTGTCTGGCGCGATTGGTTCGGGGTCTGTGAGGTTAGAAGTACTAAAAAGTGCTAAAAATCACATAAAACATTAAATAACTTTTTTTTCTAATTAAAATATCAAAAATCGAAGCCCGAGGTGCACAACTTCAGCAAAAACTACACCTGTATACCAAATTTCATCTTTCTAGGCCTTACCGTTTTCCCGAGATGCGCGCCACACACACACACACACAAACATCTTATTTTATTACTAGCCGCCTGCGGCGACCAGCTGGTCCGCCTTTTTACGCCATTCGCCTTTTTGCGCCAGAGTTGCCGCCTTCGGCGGCTGCTTAGACAATTTAGCGACGGTATTAATCAACGTTTTTCTTTTTTCTCAATATTATCATTGCCTTTTTACACCGATGTTGCCGCCTTCGGCGGCTGCTTAAACAAATTTCGTGGCGGTATCAATCAATCTATATCTATGTATATCATTAGTAGTTTGAATAAAATATTTTCTAGATCTATCTCCAGTTCCGTCGTTTGGAATATTTTAAAGGAGGGGGTACGACGTAGTCTTCATGCAAATTTTGTCGAAAAATAACAAAAAGCACTTCCACTTTTATGTGAAAGCATTGTTTTTTCAAAGTCATGGTGTGTGTGGGGAGGGGGGCACTGACACCCAGTTGAAATTCCTTAAATGACGGACATGCTTCTTTCTTGCTGTCCATCTGCTATATCGAACTCTATATTTGTCTATCTATCAATCTATACGATCTGCGCATATCTACCTCCTGACAGTACAATCTTTTTTTATTTATATAAGTATTAATTCGAAAACAAAAAACATTTTTTGTCCACTCAACCTCTATCTATCTCTGTATCTACCTAACCTAACCGCCAATTCGTAACAGAAACGAAGATCATGCAAAAAATCGCGGACTTTATTTATTTAATCAAAATAGCCCTCAAAAATAAAAGCTCTTTGTTCCCCGTAGTGTTCAAAAAGTAGCGCTTGCAAAAAAAAAAAAAAAAAAAAAAAAAAAAGAAAGGTGAAGAGAAGGCAAACGATTTCAGTTGGATCACGTGATGAGGTAAACTCTGAACTCAGCCGGCAAGCGAACAGCGCGCGTTGTGTTCTGCCATTAAAAAAATTGTAAAAAAAAAAACTATTGCGTATTTTTCAAAACTTTTTTCTTCTGAAGAGGGCGGAATGTTTTTACTATTACCAACTAAAATTTTAGAATTGAGGGTTCAATACTTGTCGCAGGATGGGTTTCGAAAAAAACTAAACCCAGAAAAAAATGTAAAATAAAGGTTTTTTCAAAAATCAATAAAAAATACAAAAATTGCTCTATCTTCAAAATTTTTTCAATCACCATATTTAAAACTAAATTTCCTACATTATAGTACAAAAAATATTTGTGTGGTGCGATTGGTTCGGGGTCTGTGAGGTAAAAAGTACTAAAAAGTGCAAAAAAACGCATAAAACATTAAATAACTTTTTTTCTAATAAAAATATCAAAAATCGAAGCCCGAGGTGCACTTTTTCAGCAAAAACTGCACCTGTATACCAAATTTCATCTTTGTAGGCCTTACCGTTTTCCTGGGATGCGCGCCACAAACACACACACACACACACAAACATCTTATTTTATTATATGTATAGAAGATTCATTCAAAATTTTTCTCCGTAAGATGCTTACGAAAGTTGATCAATATTATTTGATTATCGGGGAAAAATATTCGATTAAGCGAGGATCTTTAACATTGCTTTTATGGGGAAATATTAGGTTCCGAGAGGTTTCATTCATATATGCAGGGTATTCGTTTATCCTTTACCCGATTAAGCAGGGCTGACAGTATTTGCAAATGAGTTTAGGAAAAATAAGTTATTTATTTCTGGAAAATGATACAAATAAAAATTTGATTATTTAATTTCAACAACCAATGCAAATAAAGCACAAATAATTATGCATAAATTAAGATTTGTGCTTTACTTTCATTGAACACTAGTTTTATTGATATTTTTTAATAAGAACAGCCGATCATTTTTTATACACATGTTTAACTTTTCCTTTGTTTTCAATCTTTTTTTCTGCATTTTAACTAAATTTTGATGTTAGTTTAAGTTCATGCTAAAGGAATTTATATTATAGAAATAATGTCATAAACAGCCATTTTCATAGATGTAAATTCCTATAGTAATATGCAAAATACAAATTCATATCTTAAAGAAAAATATAACCTTTAAGTTTAAATCTAAAAGAAGTACGTTTCATTTAAGTTACGTATTCCATCTTCTTGTAGAGTAATTGCATCGGTACTATGGTTACATATGGCTCTGTTATGAATCCAGATTTGCACATTTAAATAGCATTGACAACAAGATCCAAAACTTTTTTAAATTTCATGACAGAGTAAAATATTTATTATGTATTCACAATTTTCAATTTATCTGCGTGTGAACTGTCATATAATAACCAACTCTGACTAATGTCTTAGTTAGAATCTTTAAATGAGGAAATTTTTTTACTTTAAGTGTTGTAGGTATTTTGAAATGATTATGCGGTAGGGCTGGGCGATATCAGATTTTTAATACCGCGATATATTGCTCTCAAAATATCGATATTTTCCATATATCGATATATTTAGGTCGTTAAATTCAACATTTTATGGGGGTGGGGGATTGCAAAGCCTATTATATAAGGATCTGCAACAGAGAAAAGCCATAAGCCATCTTGGTGAATAAATATTTAGCAATTTATTCTAACAATATAGCTATAACAAGGATTCTCATGTGTTTGTGTCAGAAGGGGGGGGGGGGGTATCATGAGGATTATACACCACAGAAACGTTTGGAAAAATTACTTTGAAGAATTTAAGTCTTTTTATTAGTGGGTCGCAATTCTTGAGGGAAAAGGGGACTTGGTAGAATTGAAGGATGCCATCACAGTTGGAAGGAATGGGAACCCCCCCTAGTTACATCATCTGCATATTAAGATATGCTACAGAGAAACACCATTGGACATCTTGAAAAGAAAATATTCCATCGGTTTATTCCAATAATAATAGTTAAAGCAGGCGTGCCCATGGGGGAGGGGGGGAGGGGTCTTGATGCTTAGTTTTCAATTGAGATTATCAAAGAAGTTATTTTAAAGGGAATTGATTCTCTTCATTAAAAGGTCGCGTTTTGGGGGAAGTGTGATAAATTTGAGGGGGAGATCTACAATAGAGGGAAGCCATCAGACATTTTGAAAGCTAAATATCAAAGTAGTTTATCCCAATAATAATTGCTAAAGCAGGGATATACCCATAGGGGGGAGGGGGCGTGAGACAGTCTATGTAACTGAAAGAACCAGAGATGTTATTTCAAAAGGATTTAGCCCTTTTTTTTAAGGATCCTGTATTTTTGGGGGGAGGGGGAGGTTTGGTAAAATTGAGGGGAGGGCAACACACTTGGGGGGAGGATCGGCACTCCTAGCTACATGACCTGCAGTAGAGAATAGTCATCGTAAATCGTGATCCGTAAATATCTCAGTAATTTATTCTAATAAGCTGAAGTAGAAGTGCCCTTCTTTGTGGGGGGGGGGGGGCATGTCGCAGACTTTACTACTGAAATAATTAATGAAGACTTTTTAAACGGATTTTAGTCTCTTTAATGAAATGTCATGTTTATTTTCGGGCATTGTAATTGAGGAGCATGAACTGTTATTTCGCGCGTTGTAATTGAGGGGGTCATCTTTGGGAGGGGGGGGGCATTTGGACATACATCTATGTGCATATCAAGATCTGCAATTGATAAAATCCCTCGGTAAGTAGTATGCAGGCTCAGACTGGCCCGCCTGCCAATCTGCCCGAGGGCAGGTGCGCCCTTCCTACTTTTTAAAATGAAATGCAATGCAAACAAACGCTTTCGCTGGGGAAAAAAAAAAACATGTCTTGCAAATTCAGAACGAAAGTTTTCTCATTGATTCGAAAAGCTCTCATACACTCCCCTCATTTTGAAGTTTTAAAAATTTTCCTTCAAGCCCGCTTTCCCTGATGTTATCGTCTAAAATTTTCCATCTTTTGAGTTTCAATTTCGAAAAATTGCCGGGAAAAAGTTCCTTTTATTCCATCCCCTCCCTTCCCATAATGTTTCCAAAGATGACAAGAACGTTTTTAAGACTCTTTTTTAAAAAAGAAAAGAAAAAGGAGAGACCTTCGAATCTTCCATCAAATAGACTGCCTATTCTGGAACTTCGATTTCGAAAACGTTCTGGAAGAAAGTTTCGAATCTCATTCTTTTCCATAGCGTCATTTAAGATGGACGACTATAGCGTTTTAGGATTAAAATTTAAAAAAAAATTCTGGAGATGAAGGCCATTAGACCATCTCTCTTTATCTTCTAACATCATCGAAGTTATGAGTTTTTCTACACTTATTTTTAATGAATTTCATAGGGGAAAAGTTGAATTTCATCTTGATATGTAGCAGTGCATTTTATAACATAATGACCACGTGACATCAATTTCGCCTAGCGAAAAAAAATATCACTCAGAAGATGCGAAATCAAACCACTGGGCAACGCTTCAGAAATGCCGAATGTACTTATTCATTATTTTTTGTAAATTGCCGTTTTTGGCACTCGATTCAAAAAACTAGTGAAACGTGCCTTCCCCTAAAAGTTAACAAAGATGGCCTACAGTCAAGTTTTTACAATTTCAATGGGAAGTCCACAAAATCTTTCCTCTCCCAAAACAAACGAAAATCGTCTAAAATTGTGTTAAAAATTTCCGTGAAAAGGTCACCAAAATCCCTTTCTCTCTCTCTCTCTATCTACCCCCTCCCCCCTCCCCAACACATCCCAAAAAGTAGTCTACAACTGTATTTTTATGACTTTAATTCCAAAATATTTCCAGGGGAGTGTTCCTCAACAACCTCTCTCCAATTTCATCGAAGATTGTCAAAACTTTTGAATTTTTGGAGCTTCAATTTCGGAAAAATCACCGGAATCGAAAACTTTTTCGAAAATGTCGTTAATGAGGGCTTTCAATTACGATTTTAGAACTTCAGTTCCGAAAAAATTTCGGGGGAGAACCCTCGATCTCGAGTCCTTCTCCTATCGTCAATGAAGACCCACTAACATTATATTTTTGAATATTCAATATTAAAAAGTTAAGGGTTAACTCCTGACTCCATCCCTTCCCTTTACGCTACCAAAGATGGCTAACCATCGTATTTCAAAACTCCAATTTCCAACAATTCCGAAGAAAGTTCCAAACCCCGTTCCTTCACCCTACGTCATAAAAGATGGCTTACAACTGCGTTTTTGAGACTTTAATTTCAAAAATTTTCTGGAGAGGAGCCCCCATGTCTTTCTTTCCTCATCTTTCAACATCATTCAAAGATCGTCTAAAAACAGCGTTTTTAGAACTCCTACATCGAAAAGTTTCTGTTGAAAAGTTCTGAACCCCATGTCTTCTCGCTACGCCATCAAAGATGGCTTACAATTGCGTTTTTAGGACTTCAATTCCAAAATTTTTCCCGGGGGAAAGCCCCCGAACCCCGTGGTGTTTAGCAATACTAAAGATACCTAAAATTGCGTTTTTGAAGCTATCGTAAAAAAACTGGGGAGAACTCATGTATCTCATATTTCTCTTCAAGAACGCAAAGATAGCAAATAATTGTGTTTTTAAAAATATACCCGTAAATTTAAAAAAAATCCGGAACGGGACCCCCTAAACCTCCCTTCCACTTGTTAACCCTCCAACTAGTCTAAAAATGCGTTCCGAACAAAAATTTTCGGGAGAAAGCCTGCAAACACTCCTTCCTTTACGCGAATATTAAACAAAACTCAATCAACAAACAAATCCAAAACTATCTTCAAATTTTATTTACAAATGCAATTTTAGTATTTCATTATGTTCGGTACGTAAATTGGTGAAAAGAGATGCCATTTTGGTGCTGCAATCTTTCTTTTATAAGGAAAAAAGTACAAGTGAGGACCTGAATAACAACTGAAAAACCTTCACGAGTTTCAAACGAATCAAAAATTAAAGGGTTTAATTTTTATAATAGATCCAGAATGTTAGTAGAAACTCTTTTTCAATATTTTTATTCTTGTGTGTGTGTGTGTGTGTGATATTCGAAACACTTATAACGTTCATTCAAACTTTTTGAACAAAGCACATTATTCAAAAAAAAAAAAAAAAAAAAAACATGCTTCAGTTCTTACAACTTTTTTGAAATTTTAATTTCATTAGTCCCCTCCCCCTTAATGAAATACACAATCGCCCCTCTCAACAGGACACTGATCGCTCCCCTAAAATGATCGTCTATATACTTTCTGCGACCCCCCCCTCCCATTGGTATGCCCCTTCAGAAAAATTAGGGTATGCGCCTTTTTGAGGACCCAGTCCGACCCTGGTAGTATGTCTGTAATTTTTTCAATAATATTCGCTACAACGACCCTCCCCCTGCTCATGTGGTGAGGGGGTTCACAAGTAGATCAATTTATTGAAATTTCACAAAGGGTACTTGAAAATTTTCAAGTCTTTGTGAACAGATCTCATTATTGGGGAATAAAATTTTTAGGGGGGGAGCGAGGAAGGTGCCATGTAAACTTTCGATTGGGGCAGGGTGGGGACAGATCAGGGAAAAGTCAGGGAATTTATTAATCAGGGAAAAGTCAGGGAATTTTGAAAAAATAACAAAAAATCAGGAAAAATTGTTTTATGAAGAAATTTTTTTTTTGCTTTGCAAAATTAAGTACTCTTAATTCCCTACGTATTTTCCGCCAATTATCTGTTCAAAAAAAAAAAAAAAAAAATAATTAATGAGATGCGATTATACACTGCCGCATATTGTGCATCTTTTTCCTCAAGGTCAAAGTATTGCATCTTACTTATTAACCGCAGGATGAACTTCCTAAGATTGTATCTGTGTTTGTAAGGTTATTTATTACCTAGCTTGAAATTTCCTTTATGCTTTCAATGCTACGTAAAATAAACAATCATACAGGCAAAGAGGAAGCCTTCATTAATACCTTAGCTCCTTTGCCTTTATTCCATTGTCTCGAAGTAATTAGCGTACTGTAATCACGATTTTAAGAAGAAATCTTTGGTTTTTGAATTAATACTATAAAAGCTTAAAAGTTATTACTTCTTCGCGTTTTTAATTTAATTGCTAAAATTGAACTTTCAATTTAAAAAAAAAAAATGTTTTTTGCCGTTATACTATTTGTTGTCACCGCAAATTATAAAGGTTTTCTTTTCTTCAGAATTAAGTGATTCTTTTATTTTATAACCAAATTGTATTCTTCTTTTATATATTTTGAAATTAACTTATTGCTTTTTTTTTTCTTTTTTTTTCTTGCATTTCAAAGTTGTTTGTTACAAAAGCAATCTAGATTTTTTTTCGTTACATACTGAAATCATTTGAAATAGAGTTAACTTGTGTACTTAAGTAAATATCTTTATTTTTTTATTGTTAAAATGTTGTATTCATTCATTAAAACCTATGTTCATGATTAGCGAAAAGCTCCCTATGAATGGATGTTAAATGGTTTCATCTATTTTGCATAAATGTGTCAATTAGTTAGATAAGAATAACTACATTACCTCTATTCTTTCACTGTTACTCGTTATTCTTGCAACAATTATTATACTGTTTGAAAATTTAGTTCAAAATAATTTCAATTACTTTTTAGTTTTATCATAAATACACATATGTTTTTAAGAATGATTATAGTTTCTTAAAATTCGTATGCTAAGTAGTTTCTGGAAGTAAAGTTTTTTTTTTTTAAATTTTCTATAATCTTTCCATGTAGAAAAATTAAATATACTGTTTTAAAGATTCCCCGCCCCCCCCCCCCAAAAAAAAGCTTGATATGGTTTTTTTTAAACCATTTATTAAAAAAGTAATATTTTTTAAAAATATATCTTTAGTTCAAACAACTTTACACAACTTAAAACGTTTAAAATACTGCATTTTATACAAACATGCAATGGATTTCAAGTAGAGCGAAGGAAGGAAACCATTATCATTGGTAACTTTAAATTAGGGAAATTTGGTGAACTTAAACAGGGAAAAGTCAGGGAACTTTTTTCACAGTTCCTGTCGCCACCCTGTGGGGGCAAAACACCAGTTGTATCTTAACTTTTTGAGGTCAGTGTACGTATAGGTTTTCAGCTACAAAGTTAGTACAATTTATAGTTATGATACAAAATAGATTCAAGTTTTATATTCTACAAAGTTAATCCCCCCCCCCCTCTTTTTTTTATTCAAACCAGCCTGAAGTGATGTGATCTTCAGATTTGTTATACAGAATTGCAGATTATCGTACCGAAAATTAAAAATACTATTTTGCTAAAAGTCACTAGTTTTGATAAATTTGAGTTCTGAAAGTAGTTATTTGATTTAACCTTTTTTTTTAAATCATAGACAAGCTGAATGATCTAATAAAAATCTTGTGATAATTATTTATTTTGTTCCGTTGCTATTATACTTTATGTAATGTATTTTATTTTCATTCATAAAAAGTATTAGCAAAAAATAAAATACGCTTAGTACAGAACTAGCTTAGTACAGTACATTCATTTACACATCTTTTTTTGACTACAGTCAAACATATATCTGATCAGACTTGAATCGTTTTATTCACATCATATTTGATTGTTAAATCCAACTACTTCAGCTTCATTGAAAACTTTTTCCTTGTCTTGAGTCGAAATTCAAACTTGACTCACGCAACACGGCCACACAACATAATGCACTAGCGCAACTAAATTTTCTCATGGAAAAGGGTTGCTTGTTACAAGCCAGTATTTTCTCTTCAGAGGGGGGGGGGGGGGGGTTGCAGGTTCATAGCAGTTCTTACATTTTTGCCATACAAGGATTGGCAACATTGCTAATAACATAGGCTCTGAGGAATTAACCTCCATCCCCATTACGCCCTGACCCAGTGCAATCTTCAATTGAAAATGTTTCAACTTGATTGACGGTTTTGTTTTTCCCTTGGAAGTTCATGATGGAGCCAATATTAGAAACCGGAATATTTTCGCCAACATGAGCCAGAATAAGCTTGCTATGAGGCAGAGGCAGAGACCAGCCCATTCTATAGAGGGTGGCCATCCAACAGTGAATATTCTTGTCTTCATGTAATCTTCAGGAATACCTTTGTCAAATACAGTACTTGTGTAAAAGCCATCCGGTTTTACTCGTTTGAAACGCATAAAAACGAGGTTGAAGATGCCAAAGACAGCTGTGGGAAGTAAAATACAGAATTTGGATTACTACTTATCACAAACTAAAGGTTTACGCGAACGCAAGAATATAACACCGCTCACAAACTAGGGTTTAAAAGCGCTTGCTAATGGGGAAGATATGCTACAACGGAACTGTAAAGCAGTATTGGAATAATAGCAAAACAAAGGTATCGAGAACTGTGCCAATGTGGCCATCTAAAGCCAAGTTAAACCTCAGTCAAGCACCCGAACTGCTGATTGATACCTTCAAACAAACAGAAGGCTTTAATCGGTGGTTTAGGGTGTTAGACGGAGGTCCAAACTTAGAGCTGGCCTGAGTAAGTGGATGGAGCAAGTCCAATCATTGGCTAAGACACCAAGACACGTGACTCAACAACGACGAATGGTTGGCAGGGCCGGGCTCTAGTAGTTTAGCGATATTGACAAGTGCCGCCCCGCCCCTCCATTAAATAATATACATAATAATGTAAAATAATATTATATTAATAAAATGAAAATAACAGTCAAGTGCTTAAAATTAAAATGAGTTTCTAGTTAAATTCCAAACTATGATCTGCATATCCAAGCACTGGTACACACTTTAAATTATTTTCTTAACATTAAAGTAGTGCATCTTATGGCAGTGAAAAAGATATTGATATTTTCAAAAGGCTTTTAAATCACTAAATTTGCCGCCTTTAAAATTAAATTGAATTTCTAGTTAAATTCTGAACTATGTTTTACATATCCAAGCACTGGTACACACTCTAAATTATTTTTTAATTTTTTTTAGCATTGAATCAGTAAATCTAATACTGAAACAGATATTCATACTTAAAAAAAAGTTTCAATTTCGACATTCGCCCCCGTCCGGTGAATGGAGCATAGGGTACTCCTTAAGAATACCCTAAAAGAATACTTCCATGATAATTTCAGACTTATAAAATGGTTTTTAGAGATTTTCACCGAACTTCAAATTTAACATTTTTTTCAGTTATTTGAATAAATTTTGCATCCAACTGATAAATGCGTGAAAAAGTTAATATGACCAATGCATCTAAAACAAAGCGATGT
The DNA here is from genome assembly GCF_026930045.1 of Uloborus diversus. Lineage (NCBI taxonomy): Eukaryota > Metazoa > Arthropoda > Arachnida > Araneae > Uloboridae > Uloborus > Uloborus diversus. Next base: position 171,488,031 of record NC_072732.1, on the reverse strand, counting down.
TTTGAAAGTATTTTCAATAAAATAAGAAACAGTAAACAATTGCTGGTAGTATATTGTTAGATATATCCTGTCTTAGAACAGTGCTGAATCATATTCACTTCATTGAGGGGGAGGGGGGAGGGGTTAAGGTACAAAGGCCCCAGACCAAATACTTTTCGGGGCTTCCATAGAGTAAATTAATTTGAGGGGCTGAAAATCGGGGGTTCTAGACTACTACTGGCTAGGTTGCCTATTCAGTGCCTAATGGCCTTAGGGGGGGGGGGGCGAAAATAAATATTAAGCTTTCAGAAAAGCGTTACTTTCATCACCGTGACAAAAATAACTAATTTTTCTTGAAAGTGGCAAAAGCTATATTGACAAGAAAGTCACAAAATGGCACATCTAATTGTCCACATACATATTGATGGGTAGTCAGTACAATTAAGTATCTACAATTTATTATATGTTTGTGTACATTTATTTTACTGCTGTTTTCCCGTTTTCAAATATCGAGAGTCCTAAGATAGATAATAAATCTATTTCCTTTTCTAATCTCTTTCTTGCGTTTCTTCGCACCTGACTTGTAATCAAACATGTATACTAGGTCGGTCTCGGAAAACTCAATTTAAATATTTGCTTATGTCTAAGGTGATTCATCTACACTTTTTTTCTTATTTTCGCACGTTTTTCGGTTCTGTGAATTTCTATTCTCAGAAATCTTTTAAATGTGTTTTTCTCTGCACAATATTGTCATTTTGGACTTTAGAATAAACAATGTATCATGCAATGCTTTTAATTATGAAATAAGTAAATAAATACCTTTGTTCAACTTAGTAACAGTAAGTGGATAATTATCCACCTACTGTTAGTACGTTGCACATAGGTATTTATTTACCTAAAGCTAAAAATTAGTAACTAATTGCAATGTTTCGATCGTGGCTTCAATGAAATCCTTTTTCGGTTCTCAACCATTCAGGCTCTTCGTCCCCCCCCCCCCTGAACACTATGCATTCATTTGTGATCATCCCTTCTCCCCTCCTCATCAGACTACCATGTGTAATGAATAAAAGAGTAGAATTAAAATTTGAAACTGAAGCCAGCTGGAATAGCTCAGAGTGATTAATCAATTAAAAGAAATATAATTTCGTAAACAAAAATTAATACTACTTCGCATAACTTTATTTTGAACATATTGTTATTAGAATCAGGGCTGTGGAGTCGGAGTCGTGTTTGAAAACATATCGACTCCGTTTTTTTTTTTCTTTCTTTAATTTTCACTGATTCTCCTTGCATTTTTTAAAAAACTGACTAATAAATTTAATTACATGTATAAAGGCCTACTAATACGAAAATAACTGTCATTGTGATAACAAGCTGGCTTGATTGTTTATCGAACAGCTACCTACGCCATCTTCTAGTTTGCTTATTTTTTAACTTTATGTATAACTGATAGCAACTGTCAGCAAAGAATTTTGTTGCCCAATCATTTTCAAGTAAAAATAAAAAAAAAAAATTTCCCGATCTCAGTTACAAAAGTGCCTACCAAGGACCTTATCTTTAAACGCGCTTTAGTCAAAACTTGAAAATGTCCACTTACATCCCTTTGCTTCTCCCTTTGCTGCTAATTAAATAATTTCTAATACATAGGTCAGGTTGGTATGTTTAACAATCACTTTCACAAATAAGTGGATTATCACCGTTCGCTCTTGAGAAATTTTTGAATGTTAGGTTGTAACTAGTTTAAAAGGGTAACTTTTAATGTCCATCCTTGGTCGATATTTTGACTTAATGCTTCAATGCTTGCCAATGCTGCAACTACAGATTCGCGGTGATATATGAGTAAAAACTTCATTAAAAAACTTCTAAAACGGCAATGATGTCGAAAATATTTACATGTGACCTCAAAATTGAGCAAATTGTGGTCAGTTTTACGAAAAACTTTTTTTCTAGAATACATTATGCCCCCCCCCCCCCCCCCCCGCTTGAAACCATTCTACGCCCGTCTAGGTTGTGAACTCTTGCCATTTCTCAATGCCAAAAAGTATGTGAGCTTTTAGATGTTAAGTCATCCGAGAAAATATATACTCCCAAATTTAAATTTATTCTTCATTTTAAATCCGATCTATCTTAATTCTTGTGTCCACTCTCTACTTGGATGAGGAAGGGGGATAGTTGTTGTGGTTGTTGGAATTGCGCTGAAGCAGAGGCGCAAAAGTAGTATAAGCTTGGAAGAATATTTTTCATTTTGTTAGAAATTTTTAAAGTTGAAACACGTGTCTGCAACTAGTTGCTAATTTTTGCCTTACCCATCACGTTGTTTCCCAGTGTTACCTATAAATTAATCACAAAAGAAACTTTCGTTTCATTGCGTAGTTTGGTGTTTGGTAGAAATAACGGCATAAATTTTGATTTTCTTTAATGCTGCTATTTACTAACGACTATCTTACAGCTTTCAATCGAAAATAAACGTTAGACTTTTGTTAGACTTCAAAAAAAAAAAAAAAAAAAAAAACTTTTCCAAGAGACTGTCAGCACTTTCAGCTTGATCTGACTCTTCATCATCACGGTATAAAACAAAAATATTCATCAAAATAGTGTGGCAATGTGGTAAGGTTGGAGACGTCTCGTCTAGATAAGTATTTGTAGATTTGATTTTACGATCCAGAGATTATCCTATGCTCCGTTCACGGAAGAAATAGACCGGAAGTAAACAAACAGGGTGCCCGATGGTTTACCCCTTTGGGGGGAGGACACCTTGGGGGATTTTCTGGTATAACTTTGATATACACCCCCAAAAATTATGCGCCAAATCTGGCATTCCCTACGGACTTTTTAGGGTTGCTGTTCCTTATTTTGGTGTTGCCAATTTAGGTTTTTTCAGCTTTTAGGTTTTTACTGTTGCCAAATTTAGTATTTTCATGTATTTTGTACCATTTTTTGAGTTTTTTTAAAAGTTTTGTGGCAACAATTTTTGTGGCAACAAAGTTTTGTGTCAACAAAAACAAAAAAAGTCGCCAAATTTCCGATTTGGGGGGGGGTATATCAAAGTAGTTCCGATTTTCTGAGGAATCTATTTTTAAAAAAAATTTAAAGAAACCGTATTTACATTCGCCTTCTGCTTGGCACCAGCTTGTTCTTGTCCAAACCAAGCACGTAATGGACATCGCCAAATGGTGCCTTTCTTCGACACCATTGTGCTTTCTGCAGTCTGGCTCTGATAAATGACCTCCGACGGAATGAAGCTGTTGAAATTCGGGCGCAGAAAGCCAGTATTCGCGGCCGATAACGATCGCTGGCGTTGTGCTACTTTAAAACTTACTTCTCTTTCAACGCAAACATAATTGAGCTACTCCAAGGTCAATAATCTTTTTATCAGAGCCAGACTGTAAATGAAACAGGCAAAGGTATGTTATAGTTGTAAAATTTAGTCACTTGACCAAAGTGCAATTGCACTACTTGTACCAGACGTTCTTTAGTTACTCGGAAGCTTAGTTTGAGAAGTGATTGGTATGAGGTTAATTGACGTTAATTAGTGAACAAAACAACTTTCCTATCTAGCAGAATTAAAGAAATGGCTATAATGACTACTTTCTGATGAGGTATTAACATTTCATACACATAATATTAGTAATGACATTTAAAAAAAAAAATAAGGTAATTTTTTTAAGTTACCTGCCAAAATGTACATAACACCTGTAACCATTATTGTGCTGATCTGTTTCTTGAAAATTCCTAAAATACCAAGAGGAGCCGAACAGCCCAATAGTATTAGAGATACAATTGCGCATGACATAGCTAAATTACGCATTCCTGAAAAATAAAATAAAAGAAATGAGTAAAGAGTAAAAAGCAGTGAGTATTATGTCTAAACAATGACTATTCTATAAATTTAAAGCTTTTCATTACTACTTCTAACATGATAGAATTTTTAATGAGAAAATAATTTTTGGTACTCATGTAGTATTTTAATGGTACGTTATCATTTATATTCTGTGAAAATTAAACATTAATATCATATCAATGTACAATAAAATTGTCCTGTGCTTATGTGTAGTTTGAAAAAATTCTTTCTTTTTTTTTTTTTAAGTTAACTGCATCAAGTTTTCCAAAAGTTTTTTGTTAATCGCTCTCTCTCTCTCTCTTATAATATTTCTTTTCTTTACTAATAATAAAGCTGAAAGTCTCTCTGTCCGGATCTCTCTCTGTCTGTCAGGATCTCTGTGACGCTCATAGCGCCTAGACCGTTCGGCCGATTTTCATGAAATTTGGCTCAAAGTTAGTTTGTAGCAAGGAAGGCACCTCGAAGCGAGTTTTCGAAAATTCGATTTTGTTCTTTATTATTCCAATTTTAAGAACATTTTCCCACGGAAAATTATCATAAGATGGATGAGTAAATTACGAAGTTATCACAACGTGGAACCGTAACATGGACAAGCCAATTGGCGAGAAATTCATCATACATTATTTGTAAATATACAGGCGAACCAAAAGACCTTTTAATTATCTACTACGGGCAAAGCCTAGCAGGTGCCACTAGTTACTGAATAAAATAAGTACTGAAGAAATTAATTTTTGATAATTTCTAGTTTCACTATAAAGTGTAAAAAGTCCTACGGAAGAAAAAAAAACAGTCCCATTTTGCACGGACCGATTTACAGATAGCAGGGTCCTGCGCAGAAAACCATTTACGAGCCAAGATAGTCGATAAGTTTCCAATAAAATTCGTTTTTGTTACACTTTAGGTCAGGGGTTCTCAAACGGTGGGTTTCGACCCCCAGGGGGGTTGCAGGATGTGTCCAGGGGGGTCGCGAGATATGGAAAAAAAGTCTAATTTATTGCTGTGAAAAAAGAGTACACATAAAACTTTTAATACACATACAAGTTGGTTTTTGTGTACTCTTAGTGGGATACATGAGCTTGTTTGGAATCAACCAGTTTTTTAATGTCTGGAATGATCTTTGTAACACACAAAATAATATCATTTTCCAGTGTCAAACGATTTCTTAATTTTGTTTTTAAATTCATCATTATGGTTATGGAGAATCCTTGTTCAAAGTTGTAAGGTGCAGAATATGGCATCAAAGTTTTTAATGCTGTTGTGGACAGTTCTGGTTATTCCTTTTTAATACCTATCCAAAATTTGACGATATATCTTTGTTTGTTTCTTTTTCGTATCGCGTGCAATGATAGAACTTGAAGGAGCTCAAGGTCAATAAACTCATAAAACTACTACAAGATTGTAAAATCAGTAAGATCTGCTACTGTCTCTTATTATAAAATAATTCAAGAGACAAAAACTCATATTTATTTTACTAGTTACTTGTGTTACTTTAAGGATAAAAATCAACCATTTGTGTAGTGTTTAGTTATTGTTTTTAGGGGTTTAAACAGTTTTAAAACTTTGGGGGCTCACCAAAATACTTAGTCTAAAAAGGGGGTCGCAGTGTATAAAAGTTTGAGAACCCCTGCACTAGGTTACTTAAATGAACAAAGGATGCTACTTTACGGACAAGAATACGAGCAAATGTAAAAGGTGACGTGTCTATTAAATGAAGAAAATAATCTGATGCGTACATTATCTAACTTCACAACCCTGTTAAATAGTCGATGTCTTTTAAATATTAACTTTTCACTTCCTTTTACAAAAAAGGAAGTATTGTATTCGCGAAAAAATTTTCATTCAAAATTCGACCTTAATTTCCATTTTGCTCACCCCCGAATTAATGTTGAGTTTTTTTTTTTTTTTTTCAACCCGACCACACGCGGATAAGTGCCTCAGAACGTATTGTAACGGATTTGGTACGACTTCCACTTTCTTGAAATGAAGACACAGTTCTTGATAAAAACACAGGAAATTTATTTACACTATGTACAGGAGAAATCGTTAACAACTGCTAAATTAATCATCAGCAATTAAGCAAATATCACTCAACACCGTAAACTTGACGGTTACACACGTATTTACTTCCAAATACGAAAACAACACAGCGAAATGCCTCGCTATAAACAGAGCAAATACGCTCTCAGTTCCAAATCTCAATCGAAACTCCCCCTTTATCACGCAGGACGCTTTTATAAACATCGAAGAATTTCCCACAACATTCTTACCTCTTCTCGAAATGCGTAGACCGTTATCAAATTTTATCAATGAAAAGAAAAGAAAATAGGGGGTCGTATACTTTAGCCGAATGAAAAGGGGTTGTATATTCATTACGGGAAACTATTTACAGGTTACGTTACTACAATAATTACTATTTACAGGATTTGTAACATTTCCCCCCTCCTAAGGACTGCACGTCCCGGGCAGTACAATTCCCAGAAAGGGTGCCAAACTTCTATCACAAGTTTACAAATATACACATTAATTAATAACTAACAGATACAGAAAACACAATAATAACAAAAAATATTACTAAACATTAAAAGCAAAAATTATCTACAACTTTTATGTTATCAACCATGGTTGTTTACGTAATATACTCATGAACTATGGCCATAGTATGGGGCTAACCGATCATAATGTACAACCCTAGGTTTTGCATTAGGTGATTTTTGGATCCTCACTACGACGTCATTTAGTCGGTTAAGGACTTTGTAGGGTCTATCCCAATGCGACTGCAATTTGGGTGACACACCTTTCCGTCGGATGGGATTCCATAACCAAACCTTGTCGCCTTCGTTGAATTCATGTCCAGTAGACCTTGTGTCGTATCGGGTCTTCATCTTCTCCGCCGCGATGTTGATTCGCTCTCGTGCGAAGTTATGAACGTCTTCCAACCGGGCCTGGAGATCCTGGATGTACTCCTCAGGCGATGAAGGCGCATCCGGAGGACGACCGAAGACGAGACCACAAGGTAGCCGAAGCTCTCGTCCAAAGAGCATCTGAGATGGGGCAAATCCGGTAGTCTCGTGGACAGCACTGCGGTAAGCCAGCAGGAACAAAGGTAGCTTCTTGTCCCAATCCTGTTGATTTCTGGATACCATAAGCGAGAGATTATTCAGGATTGTGCGGTTAAATCTCTCCACCATGCCGTCCGATTGTGGGTGTAGTGGTGTTGTCCTAGTTTTCTCAATTCCGAAAATTTGACATAGGCCCTTAAACACAGCAGAGATGAAATTCCTCCCTTGATCGGAATGAATCTGCAAAGGTGTTCCATATCTCGAGATCCAATGTTGGACTAGAGTCTCTGCTACGGTGGTAGCTTGATCTGGAATGGGATACGCTTCGGGCCACTTGGTGAAATAGCCGATGGAAACAAGAATGTATTTGTTCCCATCAACAGTTCTTGGTAGATGACCCAGGATGTCGATCCCAATTCGTTCGAAAGGAGCTCCAACGTTGTACAGATGTAGCTTCCCTCTGCTTCTTTTCTTCGGTCCTTTACGAGCAGCACAGGCGTCACAAGAATGGCACCACTTCTCCACGTAATCCTTCGCCTTGCTCCAGAAGAAGCGCTCCCGAACTTTATTGAGGGTTTTTAACACACCAAAATGTCCTCCAGTCGCACTACTATGTATTTCTTTCAGAACATCTGAAATATTTGATCGGGGAAGTAGTAACTGCCACCTAGATGTTTTGCCGTCATCAGATTCCCATTTTCGGTACAGTACGCCGTTCCGTAAATGGAGTGAGTTCCATAAAGCCCAGTATCTTTTTGTTGCTGGACTGAAGATGGAAACGTCCTGCCAGCTAGGGCGTCGACTGTCACTTTCCATGAACTCCAAAATTGGTTTTATGTCGGGGTCTTCAAATTGATCTTTTCGAACTTGGTCATCACTCCATGGATCAGATTCTGATGATGTTGGAGTCACTGTCACCTGATAGGCAGTAGAGTTAGTCGTTCCATACTGTTTCTCGATACGGGAACAATAATTGCAGTTCTCAGGACAGGGTCTCCTTGATAAAGCGTCTGCATTACCGTGAGACAACCCTTTTCGGTGCTTGATCTCCATGTCATATTCCTGGAGCCGCTGTATCCACCTGGCTATCTGACCTTCCGGATTCTTGAAGTTCAAAAGCCAAGTTAACGAGGCATGATCTGTCCGAAGCAGAAATTTTCGGCCGTAGAGGTAATGATGGAAGTGTTCTACAGCTTTTACTATGGTCAGTAACTCCTTTCTGGTGACGCAGTAATTTCGCTCCGATTTTGATAAGCATTTGCTTCAGTAAGCGATGACCTGTTCATTACCGTCAATTTCTTGGGATAAAACAGCTCCGATGCCCTCGTTGCTCGCATCAGTGTCCAGGATGAAGGATTTTTCAGGCTGAGGATAGGTGTTGATGTTAAAGCCTCCTTCAGTCGTAGAAATGCATCTTCGCATTCTTTGGACCATTCAAACTTTTGCTTGCTCTCCGTCAGCTTATGCAAAGGTCGTGCAATGTTGAAAAAACCCTTTACAAACTTCCTGTAGTACGTGCAGAGCCCCAGGAAATTTCGCAGCTGATGGATGTTTTCGGGACGACTCCAACTCTTGACAGCAGATACCTTTTCTGGATCGGTTTGTACACCTTCGGAAGAGATGATGTGACCAAGGTAGTTCACTTCCCGGCAGAACAAATTACATTTGGACGGGCTTAACTTCAGATTGGCTTCCTAAGCTTTTGCAGCACCTTCCTAAGATTTGCCAGAAGTTCTTCGAAACTGCGTCCCACGATGATGATATCGTCTAAGTAGACCAGACAGGATTCGTAGGAAAGTCCTCTTAACACTGTCTCCATAAGACGCTCGAACGTAGCTGGTGCATTGCAGAGGCCGAAGGGCATCACTTTAAACTGCCATAAGCCTTGTCCAGTTGTAAACGCTGTCTTCTCTCGGTCATCAGGGTGTATCTCAACCTGCCAGTAGCCGCTCTTCAAGTCCAGGGTCGAAAACCACTTGTGTCCGGAAAGAGTGTCCAAGGTGTCGTCTATCCGTGGAAGAGGATAACTGTCTTTCTTGGTGATTTCATTCAGCCGCCGGTAATCGACACAAAATCTGGTGGAGCCATCTTTCTTTCGGACCAAGACGATGGGAGAGGCCCAAGGACTGGACGAGGGTTCGATAACCTCATTCTCCTGCATCTCTTTCAGGAGGGTCTCAACCTCTTCCTTCTTGGCGAACGGTAGTCGTCTTGGATGCTGTTTAATAGGGGGGTGTTCTCCAGTGTAAATCCTATGCTGCGTTAAATTCGTACGGCCAACATCCTCCGATGCTGATGAAAACAGATGCTTGAAGTTATCCACCAATTGTTCCGCAGCAGTTCTTTGATCTTTCGATAATGGCCCACTCCCAACTAACTTCGATGTCAAGGACTCTGAAGACACAGTCTAGGGGGAATTGATTCTTCTGATGATGCTGTTTACTGGAATACAGGTTGCTAACACTTCACCTTTCCGGACATTCCTTGGCCTTTCACTCACGTTGGCGACTCTCACAGGAATTACATCCTTAGAAAGGTCCACAAGCGTAGATGCTACCAGCACTCCTTTTAGGTTATTGCTTAGGTTAGGATATTCAATGAGTCCAAATTGAAAACTATTGCTTTCTTCAATGGAGCCAGGTATTAATGATTCTGACCTTGAGGGAATCGATAAATCTGTTTGGGCTATTATTTGATGAGCGGATTTTACATCATTTTCAGCGTTGAAGATGGCTATGTCTTCTCTCATCGAGTGCAGTTCATTAGTCTTGAAGTCGAGGTTGAAGTCATACTTCTTTAAAAAGTCCAATCCGAGAATGAAGGGGTCTGTGATAGCAGCAACGAATGCTATATGATGGTAAGTGGCATTTCCAAACACAATTTCTAAGTTCACTTTACCTTCAATCTCGATCTTGTCACCCGTCACAGTTTGGAGGGTAACGCAGGGCTGCGTCCATAGAATGTTGAGTCCAAATTGACGAGCCACATCTGTTCTAATGATCGTAACATTGGCTCCAGTGTCAATAATCAGTTCGCAGGGAAACCCGTTTACATATGCGTAAACAAACAGTCCATTACTGCCGCCACTCGTCGATGAAATCTGGAAAACTTTCAGATGGGGCTCATTCCAATTTGGCGACCTCCGCCCCGCGAGGTTGCCATGACTTAGTTTTCCTGGACCTGCGAGGGAGAGGTGCTCTTCCTTCTGGTTTCTTGGCGAGCTTCACAATTTCTTCGTAAGTGACGCTCGCCGCCACATTTCCAGCACTTAAGTGATTGTCCATTTTGGTCCTTGGGAGCCGAAATCCTTTTGAGGGTTCCTGCAATTTCTTTTATTTGCTTTTCCAGTTCAGCAAAGCGTGACGAAACCGGATCAGGCTCATCAGTTTTCACGCCGCGGATTGAATGGCGATCCTTGCGGGTTGCTTGCTGGGCGGCCTCCAACTTCATCGCATACACAACAGCAGAATTCAGGTGTTTGACATCCGCCATCCGTAGAGCTTTCTGGATTTCCGGATCTCGAACCCCGTCGATGTAGTAGTTGAGTGCCAGGTTGTCTCGAACATCCGCAGGACAGTCACAAAAAGCAAGATGAGACAATCTCTCGACGTCCGCCGCTAGCTCTTGCAGGGTTTCCCCGGTTTTCTGGAAACGGGACTTCAACTGGAGTCGGCTGAAATCTTTCTGGCACTTCTCACCGAAGCGAAGCTCCAACGCAGATGTGAGGGCGGCGAAATCCAGGCGCTGGCTGTCCGGAAGGGTCTGGAGAATGTCCGCTGCGTCACCTCTCAGGGATGCTGCAAGATGACAGGCCTTGGTAGCAGAGTCCCATCCGTTCGCTTCCGCCACTATCATGAATTGAGTTTTGTAAACCTGCCACGAAGTTTTCCCATCAAATGTGGCAAGTTTAATGGACGGTCGAGCAACCGATGTGGGAGCGCCAAACTGTACAGAGCTGCTTTCCGCGGTCGCCAATCTCCTTTCCACGTCCTTAAAGATTTCTTCTTTAAATAGATGAAATCTTCTATCTTCTTCTTCAAATTTATTTTCTACAGCATTGAATCGGCTTTCAACGGTATCAAATTTTTCTTCAATAGCATCAACTCGATGCTCTATGTCATTAAATTTATTTTCCATCACAGTCTTTACCGAAATAAGGTCGTTTTTAATTTCTTCTTGGTTAGACGTTAAGTCCTTTTTCAGCACCGTTAAATCGCTTTTTAACTGGTCTTGATTTGCCAACATACTTGCAGTCAGATCACTTTTTAATTGTTCTTGATTAGCCGCCATATCATTTTTTAATTGTTCTTGATTAGCCGCCATATCATTTTTTAATTGTTCTTGATTTGCAGTAAAACTTGCAGTCTAATCACTTTTTAATTGGTCTTGATTAGCCGCCAATTCATTTTTAACAGAGTTGATTGCATCAAGAAGTTGTTTTAATTGTTCATCCATTGCGTGAGTAACCACCATAAAATTAAAGTCTAAATTCAAAAAGTTTTTATGAAAAAATGTCCAAAGTCACACTTACTCCAAGAAAGTCCTAAAGTAGCCCCACGTTGGGCGCCAAATTGTAACGGATTCGGTGTGACTTCCACTTTCTTGAAATGAAGACACAGTTCTTGATAAAAACACAGGAAATTTATTTACACTATGTACAGGAGAAATCGTTAACAACTGCTAAATTAATCATCAGCAATTAAGCAAATATCACTCAACACCGTAAACTTGACGGTTACACATGTATTTACTTCCAAATACGAAAACAACACAGCGAAATGCCTCGCTATAAACAGAGCAAATACGCTCTCAGTTCCAAATCTCAATCGAAACTCCCCCTTTATCACGCAGGACGCTTTTATAAACATCGAAGAATTTCCCACAACATTCTCACCGCTTCTCGAAATGCGTAGACCGTTATCAAATTTTATCAATGAAAAGAAAAGAAAATAGGGGGTCGTATACTTTAGCCGAATGAAAAGGGGTTGTATATTCATTACGGGAAACTATTTACAGGTTACGTTACTACAATAATTACTATTTACAGGATTTGTAACAGTATAAACACCCGGAATATACATTTTGACATTCCCCGAGCAGTGTTGCCAGATTGAGGGAATTTTCCCCATTTTGGGGAAATCTAGTGCTTTCTGGGGAAATTTTGGGGAAATGGGTTTTGAGGGGAATTCTTTGGGGAAAATTTTTTTCCCTTGGGGAAAACCTGGGGAAAAAAAACCTCGGGGAAAAAATATTTTTTTTTCGTATTTAAATTCGCGTCAAGAAGTAGTAGGAACATTGTTTGTATCAAACAGCGTTGGGTTAGCTTTGCTCAACTTTATAGAATTCGCATTTCGCATTATGTGGAATATTATGCTATGGAATTCGCCATAATGTTCTGCGTGAGTAACAAGTTGATACGTGAAACAGGTAAAAATAAGTGTTATGAAGAGTGTTCTTGGATAAATATATACAAAAATCATAGTTTAAATGTACATACAGAAGCAGAGTAGTAAATGCGAGTAGAAAAAAAAAATTTGGTTCTTATCTCTCGGTCAGGCGCTTGTATTCATGACTAGTGGCACTCGCACGGCTTTGCCCGTAGTAGAAAATTAAATGGTCTTTTGGCCCCTGTATATTTACAAATAATGCATGATGAATTTCTCGCCAATCGGCTTGCCCACGTTACGGTTCCACGTTATGATAACTTGGTAATTTACTCGTCCATCTTATGATAATTTTGCTCGGGAAAAATGTTCTTAAAATTGGAATAGAAAAAGAAAAAAATCAAATTTTCAAAAAATCGCACACCGGTAAAGGTGCACACCCCCATGCTACAAACTAATTCTTTGCCAAATTTCATGAAAATCAGCCGAACGGTCTTGGCGCTATATGCGCATTAAAGATCCTGACAGACAGAAAGAGATCCGGACAGAGAGATATCCAGACAGAGAGACTGTAAGCTTTATTATCTTAATATATAAAAATCTTCTGTGCGTACGTTTGTCGCCATAAGGCTTTTAAACGGCTGGACCGATTTTGATCAAATTTTTTATGTGTAATTAAGTTGTGGCAAGCATGGTTTCGAAGCGCGATGGATCGAATCGGAAATGTTTTTGTTAATTAATTAATTAATTTAAACATTGAATGGTTATATCTCCCAAATGATTATTATTTATTTTAACCTATTTTTGAGCGAGAATTGAAATAAATATTTACCCGTTGCCAAAGGACAATAAAAAAGCCAGCTCTGCATTTTGTAATGAAATTTCCTTCTGTGATATGTCAATTGAGAATAGATAAACCGTAGAGAGAGAGAGAGAGAGTGAAGCCTTTATTTCTTGAAAGCAACGATTTTAGGTCCAGTGATATATTTTAAAGTAAAGTACTGGAAGAAATCGGATTTCTTTCACTAGGTTCACGCAAAACGCGTATTTTTCGTCGTAGTTAAAACATGTGACCGGGTCGGTGCTTTAGGTTTTTCTAACCAAATGATCGGATAGTACAGTACATAACAACCTTTGTTTCTCGGTTCAAATCCATCTGAGTTTTGACACCAATGGCAACGATACTTTTAGGATTATCAAACTAAACAGTACATTATTAAAGGAAAAGATGGTGGAATTTGAAGAAGAAACAAATTTTATTTTCGTCCAGATTAATTACAACAGGGTAGTTCTATAGTACACAAAAGAGCAGTGCAGTGGAAGATCTTTATCTGTGGTGGAAAGAACAAATTAAGCAAATACATGAAGTTTCGTTCGGGACCGCTAATCGGTCGGAGTTCGCTTCGCTCACTGATCGGCTGGATTACAGGAACGTGGTGGCTTGGCGACCTCGGCCATAACAGTATTGTTGCATGATTATTTGTTTACTACTGTTAATGTAATTTATTGTATTTTTTGTTCATTTGATGAAATATTGAAAATTGCAAAGAATTGCTTTTGGTTCTTAAAGAGTTTTTAGTCAATTTAATTGAAGAACGTGTTTATTTTACATCGGGAAGGGGAGTGATTTTCGCTTATTCAAGGAACTGCTTTTACATTTATCTTTTTTTAAACGATATCTATTCGATTGTTCTATTCTTTTTCGTATGGGGGACGTTGCGGCGGGATTTCCCGTTTTTTTCTAGATGGGTAGTTATTTTTTTGTACTTAGTATCTGTGGATGATTTGTATCCTTTGATTATGGCTAAAGGAACAAACCATACAATCTCTGAAGATCTTTTAAGTACGCGAGAAAAAATAGTTAATGAAACAACTGCTCAGTGGGCACTAGATAAATCAAGTTGTAATAAATATACGCAATCTGACATCAAGCACACAGCTTAAAACATTTTCTGTTTACTTATTTTTTTCAAGAAAACGGTTGAAACACTTGATAGTTTAGTGACATTTTTCAACTTTTCAATTTACAAAGTTTGAACAGAACAACGTCTGTCGGGTCCTCTAGTTAGTAAAGATAAAGAAAGATTAAGATAAAGAAGCCAAAAAAAAAAAAAAAAAAAAGAAGCGAAAATGTGAAGAAAAAAAAGTTGGGGAATTTTATAAGAAAATTTGGCTATTTGGGGGAAAATTCTTTTTTCAAGAAACAAAAATATTAGAGGAAGTCGATTCATTTTATGAAAATATTAGTGGAAAAATAATTTTTGCATTTGGAGAATTTTGGTAGAAAACATCGCTTTTTGGGGAAAAGTTGGAAGGGAATTGGGAAAATCTGGATTTCACCATCTGGCAACACTGTCCCCGAGTTAATTTCAAAGACTTTTCTCGTGACGTCCGTATGTGCGTATGTGTGTATGTGAGTATGTATGTCGCATAACTCAAGAACGGTATGTCCTAGAAAGTGGAAATTTGGTACGTAGACTCCTAGTGGGATCTAGTTGTGCACCTCCCCTTTTAGTTGCATTCGGGTGTTTCTAAAGGGGTCTTTTGCTCCTTTTTGGGCGGAAATCATTGTTAATTTCGATGTATACTCAAGTGGTTTTATAATTTGGCGGACACTTGGCTATATATCGCCAGTCTTTTGGTCTCCAAGTATTGTCGCCAACTTCGCGACAAATTTAGCGATTTTTTTTTTAAATCTGGAGTCAATTTGGCCACTGGTGGTGATATATAGAGAGTAAACTATTGAATCACATTAAAATTGCCAATAATGGGAAAACGACATTAAAATTGGAGTAAAAGGAAGTCATGTGATGCACACATCAGCTCGTTTTTTCTAATGATGCGTCTACTTATGTACGTGCATTTGAAGTAATACTTTGTTAATTCATATTTTTTTGACACTTAAAAAAGATGTAAAATTCAGAGTTTTGCACTTTTAAATTTCGAGAATTTTGATGTTTTGTTAGCGTTAGGTATTCAAAATCTGAAGGAAAATGAAGTATTTTTTTGGAAAGAAATGAAGTTCATAATTACTACAGTAAAACTAAATACTGCAGATGAAGCACTACTCATCAATAATGATAAATTCATTTTTTGAAGCAAATTGTATCAAACATTAACATTAAAACAATTATATTGTTTTCAGAAAATAAATAAATAAAAGCACATTTTAAAATAGTTTTGAAAAAATTCGGAGAGAGTTTGAACCTTAAAAACCCACCACTTAAATACGGTCATGGACAAAATATAACTTTTTAACTGATGCACCCTAAACCTTTTTTAGAAATATATCATATTGAAATTAAAAATTTAATTTAACTAAATTTAGAAGCAAATAAATACAATTTTAATTTATAAGAGTTGTTGATGATTCATACGCATAATTAAAATTTAGTAGGAAACAAGTAATTTGTAATAAGTAATAATGCCTATGGTGTATAATATGTAATTTAGTGGTCCCTTACAAGTCGGTGACACTGGGCAAGTCCAGCCAAATGCCGTCCCATTAATCAGTCCCTGCCTATTTTCTATTTTTCTATTCAAGAGTCACAACTGACTACAACTGTATTTATGTCGAGGTCTGCATACTAGTGCCTTGCCTCCATTATTTTATATACCGATAGATGGCAGCACCATCACCGGATCGAACAGTTAATGAGAATTTAGAACTAGTGCAAGAGCTAATAGCTACCTGGTACTAGCACCCCCAGAGGTATCGTTTCACTTGGAGGACATTGAGACCACGAGCATATTTAACGTCGCCCAGTCCCCTTTAATGACGACGGTGGGTCTTCGACCAGCGGGGATCGAACCCGAGCCCCTCCGGCCCCGAGTCCAATGCCCTACCGATCAGGCTACCACGGCCCCCAGTCCCTGCCTATTTGTTGTGTTCCGATAACAGTATTGGCATTCTTCTTAAAAATTCAATGTTGAGCTAAAGCTTTGGTTTTTACTGTTATTTTTATAACGCCATGTTAAACACGAAATGGAAAGTACCAAATTATATGGACATGCGACATAGCTTTACAGTTGCGTCAAGTATCAAGGCTTTTTTTTGGTCACTGTACTAATTAATGCAAAAGCGTCTAAACTAATTTATGTTACATTAGGTAACATTTACGCTACTTTTAATATTGTATGACATTGCATCCATTGCAGTCTGAGTAAAATCGTTAAAGCCATTAAAAAAAAAACTTTGGGAAAATTAAAATGAAATAAAGGGATTTAAACATTATTGTATCATTAATTACTAATGTTGATTGCTAAGACATTAAAGCAGTATTGTAAATGTATACTTTTCAGAAAAAAGTGACGTATACAAAGATAATATTTCAACGAGTAAAACCTTTGAGGCCACTAGTATTTTTTAATAATAAAATGCACATATACGGGATTAAATTTCATTGGTGTTTGATAGATTGTGGAAACTTCAATTTTCAAACTAGGCATATATTTCTCCGATTTTTTTTTTTTTTTTTTTTTGCTCCTTGTGTTAGGCCTTCAGACACTGAAAATGTCGAAAGGCAAGAAGATAATTTATTCTGAACGAGAAGACCAGCCTAGCTGGGCCCAGAGCCTGTTGCTGGTCGCCACATTTGTATTTGAATTGAAATGTATTTTTCAACAGTAGTGATTTTAGCCGCGCAGAAATTAAAATTGGGAAATTAAAGACTGAAGTCAATATGCAGTTTGTTGAAATTGGATTCAACGAAACAGCTTTGTAAAATCAGCGTTTTTCGCATTTTTGCAATCTTAGAGGTAAGTTTTTCAGTGACAAGTGTATTTTCTATTGCTTCTAGCTATAATTGTTGCATTAAGACAGTCCGTCAAAAGGAAAACATAATTAAGTAGAAAAATTGTTATTCACTACAATTTATTCAAATTTAACGCACTGCGAATGCTTCAGTGTCTAAAAACGTCGCTTTAAGGTCCCAAAATAAGAATGTATAGAAAAAATTTCTTTTACCTCAAAATGCACAATCCGCTTAAAATTTCGTTGAGCAGCGCAGTTCCTGAAAAAACTTAACCATTCTGAAACTTATTTTAGCTGTGTGTTGTGAATCATTTGTCAAAAGAATGTTTAACATTACACTTTAAAGGTGTGAGCATCAGCGGTGCATAAAAAAAGGGGGAGGGGGGCAGGGCCCAATTTCCCAACAGGAAAAGTAGGCAGCTTGCCTAGGGCGGCAAAATTTTCAGGGGTGGCACATTTTGCTTCAACAACACATTTTTTAAATGAACTTTTTATTCTTGAGTGTAAATTATTAGCATTTTTTCATTTTTCGGAGATATTTTTTTCTTGTAATTTAATAATGATTACTTTCACACATCTTACGGAAATCAAATATATTTCAATCATGGTAATTGTTGATTACCGTGATTGAAATATGGAAATATTGAATTGATCATATTGAATTGTTCAGCGTAAAATAGTAAGTGAAGACGAAAAGCGGGTGTCGATTTCAGAAAGTGTCGTTGGGTTTGACCAAAACTCGCATACAAGATTAGAGTTTGACTAAGATTTTTAGTGCTGCAACTAAAGTTTATTCAGAGCTGGTTTCTTGAGTAATTGATGTTTATTTCTTTTTTACATTATTAATATTTAAAAATTGTTTCCTGTTAACATTAAGCCTCGGAGGCAAATGAAAATAAGTGACAAGCGAAAATAGCTGAATGATTTTAAATAAAGGAAACATACTTTAAATTAAAAATCGAAGAACAAAAAGTCTTCAAAATTTTTTTAACGTGATGGTATTTTTTTCAAATGGACAGTTTTCAAAAGCGGAAATGAGAAGACTCTGAGAAGAAAAAACGTTGGGTATCAATAAAAAAAAAACAATTTTAAAACTTTGAAAGAAAAAAAAAATATGTTGCAATATTATCTCCAAATTTTCCGAATCGTCAGAAAAATTAGCCAAATAAGGAATTTTTTGGGAAATCGCTGTGAGCTCCCATCGGGGCGCCTCTGAATCGCGGCATCATCTTCTCTTCATAAGCTTTGCAGTTTAAATTTCTGGAACACATTTTTGCGTGTTTTTGAGTCTTTGCTTCTTTTAGGGGGAAGGGGGCGGCAGATTTCAAATTTGCCTAGGGGCAGCATGAAGCTAAATTCGGCCCTGGAGGAGGGCAAGGGTCAGAGAGATGCGCGGGGGGCGGGGGTGCTCTTAAAGTTGACTTTTTTTTTTAATTTCAATTTTAACGTCAGTATTGATTTAATGATATTCAAAAAACTTCGGGAAACGGCCTCAAAAATCGGGACAGATGGCCGCCGTAAGATTCCCTCCATTTAATTCATAGTTCCATGTTGATTTTTATGGTAATATTAACGCGTAAAAACTATAAAATACAAAATTATTAAGTCAATTCTTCTTTGTTTAAACGCGTGAATTCATCAAAACTAGCACTTTTCGATCGATCGATGATTTTGAGCTAGGGAAAAGTGAAGGGGCAAGGCCCCTTTGCTTAAACAGTGAGGGGGGCGATCGCCCCCTTTGCCTTCCCATACTAGCCGCCTATGGGTATGAGAATTAATTTATATCGCAAAAATTGGCTAAGCCTCAGTTGCTGCACTGGAGCAAAATAGAGCGTTTTGAATTTTAACCAGCATGTCACGACTTGAGATGACCAATGACTACATTTTTTTTTTCCTTCTGAGGAATTAAATGGAAATTTTGGATGTACCAGACGAATTTAAGTGCTATTTGCATGACTTAAGAAAATGATACGAAATATTTTCCAATCGCCACCTGACGTTTTATCGAATCAGAGAAATAAATCGTTTGTTTCATTTTAATTCTGCTAATTTCTTTTTAATGATAATAATCGGTAAATTTTGTTTAAAAAATGGAAGCACCTGCTTACTGTGTAATCTTGTAATATTCTACGATCGATTCCCTAAAATTTCCTTTTGAAAGGCATTGGTAACATAAGTTTTCATTGCTAAGATTTCAGATGCGATACCTCTTCCTCCGTTTTGAAACATTCGTTAGAGAGAAAGTTAGTTTTGTTCAAGTAGCAAATGAAATATGCTGTTGATAACAACATCCTCATATATGTACATATGTAATAGCAAATTCAGTGATCGAATAACGCTCTGACATCATCAGCAAAGAAACTCGCGCCATAGCATGATAATTTGATAATATTTTCTGTAATGTTTGGCATACAGGGAAATGCTTTGTTTTGACGAGGCTGAACTGGATCCGGTCACTTAACTGTTTTACTAGTAAGACTAATTTTAGGAGAATGAAAGAACAAAAAAAAAAAAAAAAAAAAAAAAAAGAAAATTAATTTAAATTCTGAAATTTTGAATTCAAATTATGTTTTTCGCAATCACGAACTGAGACAGGACCCTACTCACATTGGAGTTATTGTTTCTAGAAACGGCTTCTGTCCCCCCCCCCAAGCCTGCCTCTCCCCCTGGGCGGTTACGTGTGCATAGTTGTGTGTGTGCGTAGACCTGTGTGTATGCACGTAGGCGTGTGCAAGGATATGTGTGTGTATGTGTGTGAACGTGCGTGTGTGTAGGACATGGATACCTCCGACCAGGAGAAGCGGGTAGCTCAAAATCGGAGCAGCCGCGCCGCGCCGCCAGCAGAGGACGGTGGGCGATGGTGCTGCGTAGGCTTCTGGTCCAAGTTGAAAAAGGCACGGACACCAAAAACGGTCAAATGAGAACAATAAGCAATCGTGATTGCTCAAAAAAAAAAAAAAAAAAGAAAAAAAAAGAAAAGAAAAGAAAAAAGGTCAACAATGAATGCTATCTACTGGAGTTGAGAGTTAATCATCCACTGCAGTTAGGGTTAAAATTTCAACTATCAAAATACATCAAACAGGCAATTGCTTCGTTCAAATGTAGAAGCCATTTTCAACCGTCATGTCTTGACGGGCGATTTTCTAGAGACAGTTTACTTTTCAGTAATAATAATGTGAGTTCGAACCGAAAGAATAAAACTTCAAAAGTCATATAACTGCATGATTTAGGGAATCTCAAACTGGGTGCGGCGGCACCCTAGGGTGCCGCAAGAAGAGGCAAGGGGTGCCACGAAGTGTCCATGGTATCCATATGTATGTTAGGTGGATGTGCCAATAGAGGCCACGTAGACCAATATAACTATCCCCCCTATTTGTGATGTAGCATAACAAACATTCGCTATATCGTGTATTCATTGTATTTATAAAGCCAGACCAAGGGTGCCCCTAGGGGGTGCGGCAAATGGGGGCTCAAGTCCCCCCCCCTTTGAAATTAGAACTTCTTAACATTTTTGCAAAGGGAAAAGCATCAAAAGCAAAAACATTTCTTCTCCAGCAAATAATGAATAAGTCAATAAAAATGTCAAATTTTAATAACTCTAATTCGTACTGAAATCTGTTCTGTCCTGCTAAGCCATGGGGAGAATATCTGAGCCCCCCCTCCCTTAAAATTTTGCGTATGGGCGCCCTTGAGCCTGACTGATGATTAAGCCTATTCAATTAGCAGTTTTTGATTATCAGCCAACAATGTAACCAAAGTTATTACAGAAAAGTTTATGTAGTTGACGAATTCAACGAGAAAAAAGTCTTGGTGTACCTTCATTTTTTCCTATGATTTTTGATAACCTATAGTAGTAGATAGTAGTCCAACAAGGCAATCTGATGCACATGCAAAAGCTGGTGACAATTCAGTTACAATTGAACGTGATATTTGGTTATGAACATTAGGACGGCCTTATTTACCTTATATAATAGAAATGGACTAGGGTGCCGTGAGAAAATTCTATTTCATCAAAAGGGGCGGTGAGTCGAAAAAGTTTGAGAACCCCTAGCCTAATCAATTATTTAAGTAGTTTAATGACCATAGAACAAGTGAAAGATAGAAATTTATACTTACGATCAAGCCAAGAATCTTTAGAAATGACTTTCTCATTTGAAAGGTATGAAATGCAGTTTTCGCTTTTTTGACCATCTGTTTTCATTCTTTCTCGGATGGGTTCTGAAATCAAATTACTTAGTATTTTTCTTAAAACACAGGGTGAGCACAAATGATGAAACTGATTATAAAAAAACTAAATTTTTGAACAATAAGTGATACATGAATTTAAAGAGAAAGAAACCAAGGTTTTTCTTTTCAATGAAGTTCAATTAAACAATAGTGCAATGTGTGAGCAAACTGTGAAAAATGTTCATTTCAAATGCTCATTGTTGGAGCGTGGGTTGGCAAGCGAAGCGAGCAGGGGGGAGCCTCCTAATTTTTATTAAATTAGTGAAGAGTCAGGAGGAGTGGGACAGCAGGGAGAAAGGAACAGCTGCATTTACATACCAGACATTTTCCCTGGCTTGTCCCTTGCTGCCATTCTTTGAATTATTATTCGTTTTATTATTATTTTTAAAATTATTGATATGTAATGCATATATGCAGGACTGTCTACGGGGAAGGAGGGTTCATTGCGCAGACTGCGCATTGCATTTTTAGGTATGTTCACTTTCTTAGGGGGGGGGGGGCTCCATAGCATTTGAGAGGGTTCCCATAGTCCTTGGGGTTGGGGGATGGGCTTCCTTGGTTTTTGTACTATAATAATAGCCATGTACAGAAGCAATGATTATGGAGTTATTATTGCTCTACCACGAATTAAAATCTTGACAAAAAAAAAAAAAAAAAAAAACTCATAAAATGATGCCTAAAAAAATCAGTTGTAATTATATTTTCCGGAATGGGACTATTTGGAGCGGCCGTTTTGGCGCGACCGTTTCAGCGCGACCCATTTCAATACGACCTGTTCAAAAACCGAAATACAAATATGCCAAACATCGCTTCAAAATTCAAGATAACTTTTCCTTTTTAAGTTTTGTAAAAAGTTTTATGAAGTAATATTTTTAAAGCTGTAATTTGTTTCGTTTTTTATTATTAGTTGATAAAATATAAGTTTAAAAACATCTTCATATTTTTTCGAAGCAGATAAATTATTAGACAACATTGACATTTTTCTATGAATTTTAAATATAAAACTCATTAAATTGAAATTGAATTTTTTTCGTTCCTGATCATTAATTTGTGCACTTGCTTAAATATCTTTTCTGAAAAAAAATTAAAAACTGTCAAATTTTTTTATATTTGTCATTGGAAAAAGTTAACGTGTTGAGAAAATCACTTTAACCCTGCTCTCTATAAAGTTTTAAGTTGTGTAGCGTGCTTTGAACACAGGATAGACAAGAAAATAAAACTTATAAGACTACAAGATACAAATAATATTTACTATGTTAAGATTATTATTATATGTTGCTTTTAAGTTTCATAAAGACTAATATTTAAGGAATAAAAAATTTTTTAATTTTTTTTTTAAATTAAAATAAAATATTTTGTGGTTTTTTTAGTTCCTGTAACTGTTCTATAGAACTAAACTGTCGACTAATTATTCGGTAACAAAAAAAGGAATAAAAAAATAATAATAATAAAACTTTTAAAAAAATGCAATAAATTTATAAATTGATTACAGAAAAATACTAGTATTTTGAACTAATTTTCAAAAATAAGTGATTTTTTAGTCAATAAAAAAAATCAAACATTGCTTTAAATTTACCTTGATGTCCATACATGGGTTCGCAATAGTTAAGTCGAGCTTTTCGGTTAGTTTGAAAAGTGTTTTCATGCGAAGAAGTCTTATGAAATTACTTCCAATAGCTAATACAACAAAAAAGAAATCACTACAGAAACACAAAACGGCTCAGCATTAATAATAATAAAAAAAAAAAGTAAAATCTGTGAGCTACTTCCCCCAATTAATTCTAATTTGAATTCCGAAACTTTGAATTCAAATTATGTTTTTCGCAATCACGAGTTGCGACAAGACCCTACTGATTAGAGTTATTGTTTCTAGAAACGGCTCCTCCTGGGTGGTTAAATGTGTATAGTTGTGTGTGTAGGCTTACGTGTGTGCACGTAGGTGTGTGTATGTGTGTAAAGGCATGCGCACGTAGGGGAGTGTATATGACCATGCGTGTGTAGGATATGGACGCCACCGCCCAGCAAAAGTGGATTCCGGTGGACAGTGCTCAGGACCAGCCGCGCCGCCGCCGGTGGACGTGGTGCTGCAGCCCTGGTCCAAGCTGAAAAAGGAACCGTAACGTCAAGGACAGTCAAATGAAAGCAATAAGCAATCGTGATTGCTCAAAAAAAAAAAAAAAAAAAAAAAAAATTGACAAAGAGGTAGGACTGGTACTGGCATTATTTGCTAATTTTGCAAGATATCTTCCTTTATGTTATCGCAGTAAAACATACGTGGATCACATATGTCCCCTCTCCCCTCCCCCACTGTAATTTTAAAAATTAATTTTAACTAGCTTCTAAAGCGCCAAATTTACATACTTCCCCCAGAAATATTTTTCCTCCTTTGAACTAAAATTTCTAAAATTCACAAAGTTCAGAATTCAAAAATCTGGCGCCAAGACGGCCAGCGCCGAAACGGTCAGCGCCAAAACGGTCGCGCCGAATCGTAATAAGCCCATATTTTCTACAAATTTTAACCTGAAGAAATTTAATGATCAAGTTTTTTTTTCGGTTTTGTGGCAATCCTTGAGCATTATGCACGAAAGTGTCTCAAATGATATCGTCTGCGTCAAAGTAGACGTTTTTCTCGAAGCATATTGTTGCACCTGACAGGTGATCGAAGAATATTTAGATCATTAATATTCATCTAGCTATTTCACGATAACCACATCTCGTATCACGGGAAGAGATTTG
This sequence comes from Uloborus diversus, assembly GCF_026930045.1. Lineage (NCBI taxonomy): Eukaryota > Metazoa > Arthropoda > Arachnida > Araneae > Uloboridae > Uloborus > Uloborus diversus. The sequence goes on along the minus strand of NC_072732.1, from coordinate 171,464,052 downwards.
ATTTTAATGTCGTACATAGAAACGTATCCGCTTGTATAATTATGAGTAGAGTTCGATTCTTCATCTGAACTAGATTATAGATTGTTATTGATATGAGCCGTCAGACGCGTAAGGGGCCATTCATTAATTGCGTAAGGGTCCCGAGGGGGAGGGGGTGTTACAAAAATCTCTACATACCCTTACTTTGAGTGGAGGGAGGGGTCAAGCCCATTCTTACGTAATATTTTCCAAGCCGATATTTTATATTAGAAATCACGGAATCAAGTGGTTTGGAAGAGATCATATTTCATTTGCTTCTGGAAGATAGAAAACGTATTAGGATGAGCTGTGTTTTACTTGTTGTACAAAGAAAAAATAGTGTAAAATATAATTAAGAAATAGTGCAATTCATGGCATGTTTTATTTTTAATTAGTATCGCATCATATAATATATTTGAAAAATAAAAATCTTTGATTTACGTCAAAGTGGGAGTTTTAGTGTAACTGATCCTTATAAAACAACATTTTATTATTTTGAAAAACGAAATGGAATCTTACGTAAGAATAGAGGGGAGGGGTTTGAAAAATCTTCTCTACCCTTACATGGGGGGAGGGGGAGTCAAAAATTGCCAAAATCATCCTTACGTAATTAATGAATGGCTCCTAATGACACAGTAAGAAAACGTTCATATAATTCTTTTTTTTTTCTTCAAACAGTTTGACATTGACGGATAGACTTTCAGATTTGTTACTAAGATCGGCTGCAACTATTCTTAGTTGTTATTTTTCTGCTAATTGCTAAGACACTTTGATTCTGTTCTCATGGAAGCTGTTGCTGGTGACCAGGGGTGGGGAATCTTTAGGACTCCGACCAGTCAAGGATCTATCCAATCAGCGTTAATTTTAATATTCGATACATAATTCATGATCTTCAAAAAACAAATTCGTAACTGTAATATGAAATGGAAGTTGTTACCGCCAGATGAATTAAAAAAATAGTTTTGTGCAAAGGCATTTCTAATTTTAACATAATAAATTGAACCCGGGTTTTGAAAACAAAAAACAAAACAAAACAAAAAAAAACATACAAGTGCCCACAGCCAGTTCTGTATAGTTGGAAAAAAGTATTCGGTGGGACTCACTTCGTTGTTTTTAGATACTCACTCACTAAAAGAAAAGGTGGTTTAAAATCAATTCACACCACAATTGTATTATCTATACTAAACGAAATATTTTAGGGGACAGCATCCCCCCCCCTCAACTACAGTATTTCAAATAGCAAGGAATGCCCTTGAAGCAGAAAAAAAGCTTTGAAAATACAAAAAACCTTATAATTGAACAGAACTTTAGATAATTTTTTCTCTTAAATTTGCACAAATTTTATTTAAATATGTATGTAAGAAAAGTTGTGATGCAACTTTTATTACAGCGTAATATACTCGAATAACAAAGGTGAAATTTTCAGATTTTTTTTTTTTTTTTTTTATGAAACAATCTAGCCTCAAAAATATTTCAAACTGTAAAAGAAAAACTGAGTAAATTAAATTAGGAAAAAAAGAAGAAAATTAAAATTTTTGCCAATGTGCAGCTCTATTAGAAACAACAACAACACACTTAAATCGATTATTTCAGAAAGGACGGAAGGGGCTGTCGATAAATGATGTCACACTTTTTCTTTCAATATTTACAACCCCCCGTCACACACTTTACCTTACCTCTACTCCCCCTTGTCACATGTCACGCTAATTTTCATAAATATATTCTTGTGAAAAATGCGTGGTGTCACACTTCATATTACGCCCCCTCTCCACCATGTTATAATTTTCCGGCGCCCCTCCTCAAAGCGCGACATCATTTGTGGACAGTCCCTAAGTACTATGCATTTCCATTGAACTTACGACCTTTCTACAGGATGACAAGAAATAACATGGACACACATGATTCATTATAATTTTAATGCTAATGAAAATATTACGACCAAACTTCAAAATAAATAAGAATACATTATTTCGTCTAATATATTTACAAATTTTCAAACTGGCTACCTTTAGTCTCAATACAGAGCTTTAGCCGTGTCACAAAATTTTCGGTTATAGGCCGTAATTCAGTAACTGATATTTTATCCCATTTCTTTCATAAGGATTTCTATAGGGAAGCCAAAGTATTATGAGGTTTAGCCCTCCCTCTGCATATTAATTTTGAAGTTTGGTCGAAATATTTTCATTAGCGTTAAAATTATAATGTAGGGGAAAATGCTGTACACACACGGACGGTTATACCTACGGACGTTGGTCGGGAAATTCCGGGTATCGTCGAGAGAGATCCTAGGAGTTCAGCGTGTGTGTCACAGCTCTCTCCAGTAACACAGGAATTTCAACCATCAAACGCCATCAAACGAACATTTAAAATTCTATCACATTTTTTTTTGGTTTTAGTAGGATCTAAGTAAAAATTAAAAAAAAAAAAACATGAGCAATTTCTTTTTTTTTTTTGTCCGTCGTGGATTGTATTATTCATTTTTGTTGTAGGTATCATGATTCCCTATATTTTGAAGGTTTTGTTTCTGGTTTTTAATGTTGTAAAACTGTGGTTTTGTCGATAACGCTGCCGTCGCTGCCTTGCAAAACCAAAATGGCATACCTTCATACCCATGGACACACAACCATGTGTACCCACGGACAGCAATTTTTAGTCTCCTTGGTCACACATGAGTCTTCTTACAATGTAAGTACCTCAAAATAGTGCCTTGTCATCAACGTCCGAAATTTGCATTCAACAATGATGATGAATTTGAAGTAGGGCTTGAAGCTATAGTGTTGAAGTAACCCCACCTGTTGTAGGATCTACAGGCCGTCAATCCCACCTGTTTTCATTTGAAGTCAACTTTTCTAGATTTTTGTTTGTTTAATCGAAACTGAGTTTTTTGTGGTGGGTTAATTTTGATTTAAGGTTTCAATTTGCATGTAAATTGAAGTTATGTAGATACATAGAGAGTCATACTATCATGAATCTAGTTATTTTTTTGTTTAAAAACATTAATTATTCATAACATCATTAATCCTCTTAAGACTAATAACTTTTTTAAAGAGTTCACTGATGTTAAAGATTAAGGAAAATTAAAAAAAGGGAAAAAAACTTCGATTATTTTTCAAAGTTTAATTTCTGATGATATTTTATTTAATGTTATTTTCAATGGATGTTTGCAAAGTATTTCGATATAAAATGGCTTATGAAAATGCATTGAGTATAATTGTGTTCCTCAGACCTATTTATATATTATTTTTTTATACGTCCATGGGCACTAAAGCACCTGTCCGCGGGGTGAACGGGTTGTTGTACAGACGGAAAAAAAGATGGTTTTTAAGAAATCTTTTTTGAGGTTGAAAGCTTTGAGATTTTTTCCTGACAAAAATTGCCAAATTAGTTGATAAGTTGTAGATTCTGCCAGAATTTTTTTCCGATCGATTATCTATTCCCAGAGACCAGCAAAAATTGAAAAGTAAATTTTGTCCGTGTGCACAGCAGCTTCTCCTATCATGTATGTCCAAGTTATTTCTTGTCACTCTATAAAATAATTGAGTCACTTGTGTTGCAATTAATTGACCTCCCTCCATGTTATTGTCTTTGAATTGATGTACTCTAAACCAAGAAACTAAAATATCTCTTTAAGCCTCTGTTGTAAAATATCATCAGAAAAGTATTTTGCAAATTTTAAGGCGTTAGTGTGACAAGAGTGTACAGAAACTTCTCTTTTGTAACAAAATTCTATTCAGCTCAAACTAATCTTCTCTCTCATAGAGAAAATAATAACACAAATGGAAATCCAATCTTCCTAAAACATGTTGAAGGTGGACATTCCGACAGATAAAGTAATGATTGGTTAGAAGGAAAAAGAATTCGTGTAATTATATCTTTACAAATTCCATGTCCTTCTAGTTCTTGAAATATGAAAGACCGAAATATAGAAAATGCTTGCTTTGGTACAACAAAGAAACGAGCTAATTTAACCTTATGAATATTTTATACCATGTGGATTTGATTATGTACTTACAATAATTTTTACTTTCTTCTATATCTAATATATAGAAGAAAGTATTGGATTCGTGCAAATTTTCGAATTTCGAATTTTGACGGATTCGAACGTTTTGAGGTGTGCTGAGTTCATTTCGACTATTTTTGGAAAATGTCTGTCTGTCTCTGTGTGTGTGTGTATGTATGTATGTGTGTATGTATGTATGTGTGTGTGTATGTATGTGTGTCACGTCTGTGTATGACCAGTTTTTTGTGGCCGCTCTACAGCAAAAACTACCGCATGAAATCAAACGAAATTTGGTACACATATGTGCCCCTATGTGAACTTGTGCCCATTAGTTTTTGGCGCGAATTCCTCCAAGGGGGGTGGAGCAATGGGACGTTTTTTGAGTTACGCGTGCTTGCTATTCCTCAGGAAGTAACTGGCGGAATCAAACAAAATTTGGTCCATATGTTGCCATTAACAGGAGCAGGTGCTGATTCAATTTTGGTGTGAATAACTCAAAGGGGGGTTGAGCTATAGAACGTTTTTTGTCGTCAATTGTGACTGCTTTATCTCAAGAAATAACGAACGGAATCAAACAAAAATTTTTTGACAAGTAGCCCTTAGTGGGTATAAGAGCTGATTTTATTTTGGTGTCAACAGCTAAAAAGGGGGTAGCGCAATCGCCCGTTCTTTTTTTCCATTGTGAGTGCCCTATCTCAAGAAGTAATGCTACGTTCTGGTTGAAATTTGGAATATATGTGAATCCATACGTAAACAGGCTTTGGTTCAATTTTGACTCCAATCGTTCCAAGAGGTGTTGATTTTTACTTTCTTCTATATCTAATATATAGAAGAAAGTATTGGATTCGTGCAAATTTTCGAATTTCGAATTTTGACGGATTCGAACGTTTTGAGGTGTGCTAAGTCCATTTTGACCATTTTTGGAAAATGTCTGTCTGTCTGTATGTGTGTGTGTATGTGTGTGTGTGTGTGTGTATGTGTGTCACGTCTGTGTGTGACCAGTTTTTTGTGGCCGCTCTACAACAAAAACTACCGCATGAAATCGAACGAAATTTAGTACACATATGTGCCCCTATGTGAACTTGTGCCCATTAGTTTTTGGCGCGAATTCCTCCAAGGGGGGTGGAGCAATGGGACGTTTTTCGAGTTACGCGTGCTTGCTATTCCTCAGGAAGTAACTGGCGGAATCAAACAAAATTTGGTCCATATGTTGGTATTAACAGGAACAGGCGCTGATTCAATTTTGGTGTCAATAACTCAAACGGGGGTTGAGCTATAGAACGTTTTTTGTCGTCAATTGTGACTGCTGTATCTCAAGAAATAATGAACGGAATGAAAGAAAAATTTATCGGCAAGTAGCCCTTAGTGGGTATAAGAACTGATTTTATTCTTGTGTCAACAGCTAAAAAGGGGGTAGCGCAATCACCCGTTCTTTTTTTCCATTTTGAGTGCCCTATCTCAAGAAGTAATGCTACGTTCTGGTTGAAATTTGGAATATATGTGAATCCATATGTAAACAGGCTTTGGTTCAATTTTGACGCCGATCGCTCCAAGAGGTGTTGATTTTTTTTTTTTTTTTTTTTTTTTTTTGCGAATAAAAATATTTTTATTAATGCAACAATAAGAAAGATAAATCGTAATAGATTGTCGTCTGCGTATTTCTCGTGATTTTAATTGTATGGAAATGATCGGAAATATTATTTCAATGATTTAAAATTTTTAACTGTTGCCATCTTATGTTTGTTAACAAATAAAATATTTGTAATTAATTCAAGCAAGGCTTTTAAAATAACTTTCAATTTTCGCTCTTTGCTTTGCTTTTGCAATAATTCAGACATTGGGATAGTCGTCAAGTTTTTGCATGTGTAATTTTGTTTTTGTTGGGAATATTGCTTCCTCGTCAAGCATGGGGAGGGATCAGAAAAAAAAGAAAAATATAGAAGAAAGTTTCGTGATGGCCACAACATACTAGTTTTTTTTTTTTTTTTGCGAATAAAAATAGTTTTATTAATGCAACAATAAGAGAGATAAATCGTAATTCGCAACTCCAACGAACTATAGGGAGCACTGCAGTCACTGTTTAATGGCGGAATTGAAAACTAAAACAAACGCATGTGGTAGCGAAGAAAATGCTAAAAGTGTTGTGATTTTTGTTCGTATGTATGATTTTTTCGCTTTATTCGTTTGAAAAGATTTTTCAAAGTCTTGTGGATATTCTGACCCATATAGAAAGAGATTAGAAACCAAAAAGTATTACGAAAGTAAACAATTAATGTAGAACACACAGTAAGTTGTTCTGAAGCAGCCATTTTCACGATGTTGAATTCGGAATTCATAAATTTTTGGTTCGCTTCGAACGGCATTTTCATTTTGTACCGTTTTTTCTATACATTAGTACATATTAAGTTCAGTTTCGTGACATTTCCAGCATTTGTTGACATTTTTGTCACATAGTGCACATACGTGGCAGACTGTCAAGAGTAACGTTTAACACTAGATAATTTATTTCTATGACTATATGATTGGATATCCAAAGAAATCATGCATTTAATTCATTCGTCATGGAAATAATTTACCTGATATGCGAAATCTTGTCAAGATACATTATTCTTTCACATAATTTTAAAACCATAACACTATAAACAGATTTTTGGCGAACTTTTATTTTTTATTGTTCAAATTCTTAACGTTCTTTCTGGATTTTTCAATCTGTTCTGCGATAAATATTTTCAAGAAAATTTATTTGCATACTGTCTATTTCAGTAGGATACTGTAGTAACAAATTTTATTTAAATCATTTATGTGGAATTAGGTTAAAGAAAAGTGTCCAGTCAATGTTGTTAAGTTCGTTTTTTTTTCATCGAATTGAAAAACTGATATTTATTCAAATTCACTCAGAACAAAATAAATAAAATGTGTACTCACAGTTTATATATGGTGGTAGTTTTCTTTTCAGTTGATTGACCATTATTTCTTTTTACTTATCGAATTTTGTAATCTTACTATCATTTTATTCCACTCATGATAAAAATTAAAAATGGTTTAACTAAAAACGCGAAAACTCGCCAAGGCTACTTTGCTTGCACAATACTAAAACTACTATAACCCTAAACAAATTTGGCGAAACCTTTCAGCTGAGAATAAAAGGAATAAAGTAAATTCTTTCTCGGTTATTCATTTTGTTCTACGATAATATATTCAAGAAAATATTTTGCATACTGTCCATTCCAACTAAATGATGCTGTAAAATATGGTAAGTTTAATTAATTTAAGATTAAAAAAAACTCATATTCTTACAAATTCATACAAAACAATAAAAATTTTTACCTGGTATAACGTTATCCAATTTTGTTAATCCAGAGTTTTCTTGTTTACGCTTCCACCATTTAATACTTTTTTGAAAGAAATAAGAAAAACTAACATTATTTTGAGAAGCTCGAGAATACTACTAAGGGACGAATTAATTTCTGTAGCTGAAAGCAAACTAAGACACATCGATTGCGTTAATAAATACTCAGAACAAACTGCCTGTGTTTACGTCAACAGACACACGTGATGCGCAACGTGGCAATGTTTTAGGTGCAGACGCAGTTTTATAAATCACCGCAAGGTAGCGTATTCGAGCGCTGGAGTTCCGAATAGATTGTCGTCTGCGTATTTCTCGTGATTTTAATTGTATGGAAATGATCGGAAATATTATCTCAATGATTTAAAATTTTTAACTGTTGCCATCTTATGTTTGTTAATAAATAAAATATTTGTAATTAATTCAAGTAAGGCTTTTAAAGTAACTTTCAATTTACGCTCTTTGTTTTGTTTTTACAATAATTCAGACATTGGGATGGTCGTCAAGTTTTTGCATGTGTAATTTTGTTTCTGTTAGGAATGTTGCTTCCTCGTCAAGCATGGGGAGGGATCAGAAAAAGGAAAAATATAGAAGAAAGTTTCGTGATGGCCACAACATACTAGTTATATATGAGTTATATTCATCATGTAGTTGGTCGATTAAAGTTTTTCGAACTCTTTTTTCGTAAAAGCTTCAAAAGATACACGAAACAGAAGGCATCGGCTGAAAATAGTCAAAAATAGTTGAATAATTCTATGAATATAGAAAAATAAAAGCAATGAAAGAAGAGTCATGAGATGGTTTAATTTGTGTCTCAGGCCTGTCTGTCTGTCGGTTCGTCGATCTGTTAGCTGACTTCTTTATCCTCTTTAAAAACTTTTGAAGCGTTTGTGGAAAAAGAAGACCAGTAAAATTGTCAACAATCCTTTACAAGATCCCCCGTCGAATTTCTGCTCCCACATGTTTTTAAACAAACTAGTATTTGTATGTATAATTATCATTAGAAAGAATTATTTTGTCGGGTTGTCTATCAAAATAAGGCTGGAAGGAGGGGGTACTTGCGCCGCCCATATTTACGAGGCGTATTTTTAAAGTAAATTCCGTTTTGATATAAAAAAAGAACGAGTACAGATAGAGCAAAGAAATTTATTGCACAAAAATCTACCATCCTTACGCTATTTTTTGATATTTCTCCCGTGATTTTCCAAACATTTGTCATAGCGTGGTACAGGTTTTTGTATACCTATTCATAGAAAATTGCCGCCTGTGTAGTCAGCCATGGGATAACATGTTCTCTGAGCTCATTATTGCTGTTGTGCCACAGACCACCTTGGAAAGACTTTAGATGCCGAAACAAATGAAAGATGCTGCGGGCGAAGTGAGGGCACACCAGAAGATGTTCAAAAACGCCCCAGCCAAAGCCCTGTAAAAGTCCTCATGGTTGACTAAACGGGCGGTAACTTTGTACGAATAGGTATACAAAAACCTGTACCACGCTATGACAAATGCTTGGAAAATCACAGGAGCAATGTCGAAAAATAGCGTAAGGGTGGTAGATTTTTGTGCACTAAATTACTTAGCTCTATCTGTACTCGTTCCTTTTTTATGTAAAAACGGAACTTACTTTAAAAACACGCCTCGTATTAGCCATCCAGATGGCTAGTAAGTACATGATTTCTTGATTACAACACTCAAAAATTGCAGTTAATCTTAATATCTTTACATTTAGGTAAATTCTAAAGCAGCCAATAAAATCTAAACTAAAAATTTGAGGGAAGAAATAAGCAGTATACAACTTTGTACGAAGAGCTTTTACTATACCACCTGTATTTCTTCTTCTCTTCATTTTAAATTTAGAAAAAAAAAATACTCTTAGAAGACCATAGGTACTACTTTTAAACATAATTTTTGAAGTCGGCGCAAAAAAAAAGATAAAATCATTCGTAACCATGATTCAATTACAAATATCGTGTGTTGCCACTTATGGTGCAGCGCCCAGGAGCCCTTAATTAGGAGGACAATGCTCAGTCTCACACATAGCAAGAGTGTCGGCTCGTTCTGTTCCACATTATCACCTACTCTAGCCTGCCCGACACTCTAATTTGTCTCAAATTGAGCAATCTGGGATCACTTGGGATGGTAAATTCGACGGTCTGCGAGTTTGATGAAATTTGAGGCGTGTTCACAGTAACTATGAAACGATTTGACGCAAGACATCATGCGTCAAATATATATAATGCGATACTTTTATGCATCAATGGTCAATGCTCGCCTGTATTGCCTAGTGCATTCACACTACAGGTGACCCAATACAGTGCTAAAATCTCCATTTATTAGGGATTTTTCCTTTAATAAATGGTCATTTTGTTTTTTCTTTGTTGTCACTTTCTTACGTATGTAAAATTTTGCTTCATTCTGTCAACTCTTTCTTGGTGCTTCGGTTTTTTCGTTATAGAGTATATTTTTTTACTTTTCAGAGCAATCTCCAGTTGCATTTTTGAAGTCGGTTCTACTTTTTTTTTTCAAAATTGTTTTTTTTTTTTTTTGAGCAATCACGATTGCTTATTGTTCTCACTTGACTGTTTTGATGTGCTATCATTTTATTTTCCCGCCAGCGCCCTCTGCAGCACCACCGTCGATCGTCGGCCACCTCACGATGCTGCTCCTCTAGCGAAAACCGTCTCCAGGTTGCGTCACTTACTTATCTACACTTACATCTACACACACACACATACACCTACACGCACAAAGACATGCACACACGAAAACATACAGACACACAAACACATACACGCATCTACACATACACACAACTACCCACACATACATATACCCGCCACACAAACACACACCCACAGCTACCCCCCCCCCCCACACACACACATGCCTACACACATATACACACTCGTGATTGCGAAAAACATAATATGAATTCAAGATGTCAAAGTTCAAATTAATTTTTCTTTTTTTTTTCACTTTAACCTAAAACGAAAAGTTATGAGGTGAAAGTCAAATTGCTCCTTCAGAAAAAAAAGTGAATCTGAGCTTGGCTATTCGAAACCAAATACCGTGAGGTATAATGGTGGAAAAATAAGAGCATATCCCTGGAAAAGCGGTGGAGAAAAAAGAAGTCGGTCGGGAGCTCGAAGAGGAGAAGACAAAACAATTCGTCGCCATTTTTAATGGGAGGGTAATTTGAGCCTGCAATTTGTTGGTAGGAAAGGCGTGTCCCTCTACTCTGCGATCTGAATCAACCAAAAATGCCTATTTAATTCGGTATGCATTGCTTATTTGTAGTCAGTCAAAAGTTATTTAAAAAAAAAAAAAAAACAGTCGAGCAGATATCACGCTTTACAATGAAAGGATGCGTTTGCCCGCGCTATACTTTACAGGACATGGCAGTATATCAGGGGCGGACTGGACAGCCGGTCCATCGGCCCACGAGCCGATGCGCCCTCCCGTCTATGCGCCATCTCAAGCCTGAACAACTTTTTTTTATTTAATGTTTTTTAATTTTATTTATTTTTTAAATATTTTGGTACAATCCCCCCTCCCTTCTTTTCGCTCACAAACCCGTGCGACTTCCCTTCGATTTCGATTTTTATTTTCTTTAAACTTGTAAATCTTTGTACCATCGGTTTTTTTCTGCTTTCCTTTCCTTTTTTTTCTTTTTTTTGCACCTTTTTTTATTGCACTTTTCTTTCTCTTTTTGCACTTTTTTACAACCCTTTTTTTTTGCTACCTTTGGAGGCCAAGGTTGACGCCCTTTTGCGGGACCCAGTACGCCCATGCGTTATATATGTATTTTTCTTCCTTTGCTTTTCCCCAAATTCTTATTTAGTTAGTCTCATCTGGGGTTTGTGAATGTCTTGCTGAAATTGCTGTTGCTATTTTTTTAAAAATATTTTTTAGTACTCTTAGAAAGGAATTTTAATAATGCAGCAGTTATAGACAAATAATACAACTCTGTATTATTAGTCTATGCAACTGGGCTCCGAACATAAATTTCAAGAGGGCTGAAATTCTCAATTTTTCGAATAGTATTCCAAACTTTTCCGTACACTGTAAAAAAAATTCGGAAACGTTTCTGAGTATATCGTGCAGCTGCGATTCATGAAATTTTCAAAAACGTTTCTGAGTATTTCGGAATTCTCTTTCTGTAATGTCCGGAAACGTGTCTGAGTATTTCGGAATCCTCTTTCTGTAATGTCCAGAAACGTGTCTGAGTATTTCGGAATCCCCTTTCTATAATTTCCAGAAATGTTTCTAAGTATTTTGGAATCCTCTTTCTGTAATTTTCAGAAACGTTTCTGAGTATTTAGGAATCCTCTTTCCGTAATTTCCAGAAATGTTTCTGAGTATTCTGTGCAGCTGTGGTTCATGAAAGTTTCGAAAACGTTTCCGAGTATTTCGGAATTCTCCAAACAATTTCCAAAAACGTTTCTGAAAATTTCGGAATCATTTTTCCGTGATTTTTTCTAAAAAATAATTCTTTACTATAGTATTGCATGCCATATCAGTTTCAATTCTTTCATATCTAAGAGCAATGAAACAAGCAATTTTAGAATCATTCGTGGATTTTTTTTCTGAATTTCTAATGACAAATAGCATGGTTAACAGCATAACATATGCACAGTTATAAATTTTTGAAAATTTATGAAATAATATAGTAGTTTCATTCATAATCACAAAATCGTCGTCGGAGGGAAGGGGAGTATTTTCTCAAAAGTGGGATTGTTTGTTAAACAATATTAAACTTCAGTTTTTCTCTCAATATTTTCAAGACAAAATTATCAACATATTGTATTTTTAATGCAGAACTTAAAAACATATCTTGTATCAAACTTGATAGCTTTTATTTTCGGATAAAATTTGACAGAACTTACCTACACTTTGCGTTCCGAAATTCGTTCACGTCAAGTCAATTTCTTTGACGAACAAAGTGTACCGAAAAGTACCAACAGAGAAATTGATAATTTAAATATGACACCAAAGTCCCCCTGCTGGAACCATTCGGGTTTATTCTTCTGTTCTTGCCCTTTTCCAGTTTATCACAAATATAGTTACTTAATCAAAATAGGTTACTGATTTAGAGTGTGCGCAAAATGCATTATATATTTTATTTATTAAAACATTGAACTCTTTTACATGATTATTCCATTTCATATATACGAGAGTCCCCCCCCCCACACCATAAGAGTGATGGTGCACCCATAAAATGATATAAAGCGCCCCTCACCTTAAAAGAAGCAACCCCTTGAAAATGTCAATGGCACAGTCTGCGTGGTGAACGCCCCTCGTCTTCTCACCATATGTGCATTGCATATTAATAACATAGTATTTAAAAACTGATCACTTTTAAAACGATGACATGAAATAATATTACTTTTTATTTCAGCATGTAAATGCAGCTGTTCCATTTTTGCCACTGACTCATTCCTCCTGAGTGTCCTACATTAAACTTGTATATCCACGAAGGAAATGTTATTTTCGGAACTAATGTCAAGGAATTTTTTTATTGTTAACCACATTTAACATAATGAATAAGCAGATGAATTAATTTCATAACTATGTTCTTACTAATAGATAACATGGTCATTTTATAATGGTATAAATATTTTTAAATGAATGAATAAATTATAATAAAAAAAGATAAATTATACCGGCACATTTTTTGTGAAGCATATTACAATACTAGAAAATATTTGCATTACCATATTTCTAATGAATTAAGCAATTGATTTTTTTTTCTTTTTGAACCAAAATGTATGTACATCCAAGTATTTCGAAATAACTTTTCTGTGATTGCTTCTCAAATATAAATCTTACTTCTTTTGCGTAATTAATCAGTTTCAGTTGGTTACAACAAATAGTACACCGCGCACATAGGTATGTAGGATAACTTTAAATTAATTCGATAAACCCAAAAACAGTTACAATTGGAGCCTCATCAAATGCAAATCAACAAAAATATAAATGTATATAAAAACATGTTTTAAAATATTCATTAATACTTACAAGTGAACATGAGCGGAAGAAAATCTAAGTACCTCCATTACAACTGAATAAGTAATCCAAAGGGTTTCGTTTCATTAAGTATAAACACGGGTGTTGAAACTATTCACGCTTGAACACACAATATATATCTAATTGTGGTCGCATTGGAAATTGTAAAGAAGCAAATGGTTATTAACTAACTTAATAGCTGCGTACATCGTCTAAAAAATCAAAGGCAGTCCAAAATGCAAAGGCGTAAAATTAGTTTCGACACATTTTACTACTCTCTAGACATGAAATAACAAGCAATCCAATGCTGAACAGTTGCTGACTGCAGCAACCATAGATAAGAAAAAAAGAAGTTCTCGTTATTTCCGACTCATTGGCGCCTGTGTTGGAAGGATGAAATAGGTTTCGAAGCGTTGTGTCATCACTTCCGCTTCTAGATATCTTGAAATAACAAAAAGCTTTCTGAATATTGAGGAGTTCGCTACTGGATGAAGGATTCCTACTATTTCGGAAACGTTTCCGATATATCCAGAAACGTTTCCGAAATTTGTTACAGTGTATGATAAAATTCAGTTATGCACTGCATACATAAGTACATCTAATGAGAAAGGATGTTCGGGCCTTTGAAAAATTCCAATAAAGCACTTGTGTCTAAAAATTTTGCTATTATGTCTAAATCCACGTTATGATTATCCCCCCCCCCAAACGGGCTTTATACTCTGATTTGAATGACCGGAAAGGACAATATAATCAGAAAAAGAAAAAGGGGGAAAAAAACGAAAATTTCACACCTTGGATTTAAATTGTATATTTTTCGCAATTACAAATAGCGATAGAACCCTACTCGTTGGGTTTCGTTTTCTACACCCCTGTCCTCCGGAAACAACACTCACGATTTTAAATAATCATCTTCAAACAAACACAGCATCCAGCACATAACAAACCTCCGCGAGTATGTCCCTCCTTTTGTTCAGTGGCTTTCATATCCTCTGGTTCAGGGGCCTCGAGCATGTCCCTTCTCCCGGGCGTGTCCCTCTGTGTGCTTGTATATGCAAGCATGTGCGTGAGTAGGCACTTGTGTGTGTGTTTGTAGGCTCTTGTGTGTGTGTGTGTGTGTGTGTTTGTGTGTTTGTAGGCACTTTTGTGTGTATGTGTGTGTATGTATTGGTGCTTGTGTGTGTTTGTTTGTAGGCGCTTGTGTGTGTGTTTGTGTGTTTGTAGGCACTTTTGTGTGTATGTGTGTGTATGTATTGGTGCTTGTGTGTGTGTGTGTTTGTAGGCTCTTGTGTGTGTGTGTGTGTGTTTGTGTGTTTGTAGGCACTTTTGTGTGTATGTGTGTGTATGTATTGGTGCTTGTGTGTGCTTGTTTGTAGGCTCTTGTGTGTGTGTGTGTGTTTGTAGGCACTTTTGTGTGTATGTGTGTGTATGTATTGGTGCTTGTGTGTTTGTAGGCACTTTTGTGTGTATGTGTGCGTATGTATTGGTGCTTGTGTGTGTGGGTTTGTAGGCTCTTGTGTGTGTGTGTGTGTGTGTTTGTGTGTTTGTAGGCACTTTTGTGTGTGTGTGTGTGTGTGTGTACGTATTGGTGCTTGTGTGTGTTTGTTTGTAGGCGGTGGTGTGTTTGTGCGTGTGTCTAGATCATACACGCCACTGCCCAGGAGGAGCGCAGGCCGGTGGGCAGTATTGCTGGTGGAGGCCCAGGCAGGGTCCTCCCCTAAGAGCAAGGGTGCACCCCCCTTAAATATCGCAAAGACCCCCCAAAAGCAAGAGCCCTCTAAAGTAAAAAATACCCCTCTAAACACCCCCCTAAAATTTCAGTGGTGCAGTCTGTGCCATGACCCCCCTAGTTGGGCATCTCTGGGCCCAGGACCAGAGAAGCGGTCTCGCGCCTGCAGGGGCTAGTACACAGTGGAGCTCGTAGAGGATTGAATCCGAAAGTCAAAGGAAGATCAATGGCGATCAAATGAGAGAAATAAGCAATTCGTTGATTACTTCATGAAAAAAATAATTTTAATCAAGATTGTTGAGTTTTATGCCTATAGGTGTGGCAAACCTAACCTGGTAACTCGTTATTCTATATTTAGGATCTGCGTAGGTTTCATAATGCTGCCAGGATAGGTTTGCTCCGACTGCAGATAATGTGCTTGCGACCATATATATCGCTTATTAGAATTTTTACCCTTATCCGAGCTTTTGTAGATTTTCGCGCTTTATAAGAGAACAAATTCTTTTGGGCTGAAAATTATTTTTTCACCTTGATGCAATAAAATTCGCAAAATCATTGCTTCGAAAATATTTATGATACATTAAGAATTTGGGTTAAAAAAGTTTTTTCAAGTTAGCCTATTAAAAGTTTCTTGTAACTCTGTAACATGTTTCGCGATTTTATTTAATAATTTACACTTTAAACGCATAAATTAATGCTTGAAAATATTTTTATCGACAGTAAAGGGCTTTTACCGTCTTTTGTTAAACCTTTATCTTTTCGTGAAAACCCTTAAATTCCTGCAAAGAACATAACAAGATACATTTCCGTTAGATTGCGTGTTTTAACTCATCATAGCACCATGCTCTCGAATTAATATTTCATGGTAAACTCATTTCGTTCGGAATAAAAAAAAAAGTTAAGATGAATTATATTTTTTTCTCATTTTTTGCGGTGACTTTGGAACGGAGGATGGACCTCGAAAGGGTTCTTGAATGAGGTATACCTGACTCGGGGCGGGTCCCTTGGCTTTTTACTTTACTGATCGATGCGCCAATGCGGTTGAAAGTGCAATCACGTAGCTTCATTGGCGGAAATACGATCGCCTGACTTGGTAGTTAGGTTACGCTTTGCTGTTTCTATCATCAGCGAATATTCTTAATGCACAACTTGGCTCAACTGTTTATATTTGGATCAAACAGTCGATTTTAGATACGTCAAGATATTTGTTTCCCATCAGGGAGGTAGAGCTCGTGAGATGAGCGAAGCATTGGCGGCTCGTACGGGGGGGGGGGGGGAGGCAAAGAGGGGGATGCCCCTCATTTAAAAACCCCTCTACTTTACTGAGTTCAAAATTAATGATCAATTGAAAAATCATAAAATTGATCGATTTACGTGTTAAGAGAAACAGGAAATAACTAAATAAATGTGTGTTTTATGTCTTAGGCCATGTCATTATTTCATAAACACTAAAATGTAGCTTTGAATTGGAAGAAGGAAGTTTACCTTATGACCGTCTGTCCCAATTTTTGACGCTGTATCCTGCATTTTTGGAGATTAATTAATTAATAATGACTTTAAAATTAAATGGAAAAAAAGTCAACTTTAGGGACACCGCCCACCTAACCTGCTCCTTCCTCCTCTCGCACCTCCTTTGACCCCCCCCCCCCCATTCTTTTTGGCCACCAGCCGCGCAGAGATCGAAGAATTAAAAAAAAAAAAATTACGTTGTTATATAGAACTTTTGTATTTAAACATTAAGTACATGTTATTAACATATGTTGCGTAACATTATTTGAGAAAAAAATTCAAAATATTTCAAAAATACTTTGCTAAATGGTAACACACTTTCCCAAACATTTTATGAAATGAGATTATTTAGATTTTTTTTTTCTTACCCGTAAAATGTCTTTACTCTGATTTTTCTTACGTCTTTCAGAGGCTTGTTCTATAAGTTCTATTCTTTTTTAACGTATTGAAGCAAAGGCTTTTGAAGCTTCTTAAGTAAACTTGTAGATTTTCGTTACGAATTTCCACCCTTTCCTCTGCAGTCTGCACTATACGCAAAATTATCAAATGTATACCTGATATTAGAATTTAGAAGAAAAAATATTTTTCATTTGGTTAAAAAAAAAAGCCAAGCAGTATTTCACTGGAATGTATAATAATGTTAAATCTTGCATTAAAAATGCTGAATTGGCCATACTGATAACAAGTACTATAAACTTTTGTGGAATTATTTGCTCAGTCGAAGGAAAGATGCCTATTTTTTAGTTCGTCATCAACAAATAATTTGCAATCTTGCGTGAAAGATTAAGAACTGAAAGATTTTTTTTTTTTTGAAAAAAAAAAGGAAAAAAATCTGTGAGAAACAGCAATTCTTCCTCGGAAGGCATAGTTAGAATTGAATAAGCACTTAAAGAATGGAAGATTTTTTCTTTCTTTCGTGATGTAAAATTTGGGGTTCGAGACAGAGGAGACACCAAGCTTCACCAACCTTCAAAAGTTATCACTGCTTTTGTTCCCACTACTTTTCTTAGCGAATGGGGAATGGTATTTATTTTTAAATATTTACGAAATTCCAGCAAAAAAATAAAGAAATAAATAAAAATAAAAACAAAGTAAAAGTTCATAATATTCAATGAAATGATGTATGAATGAGAGAGAGAGAAGTATTTTCAAACTCTTCACAAAGAACAGTATAATCTCGATTTAACGATTGTCAAGGGACTGGAAAAAGTTATCGTTAAATCGAGGAGCATAGACATTTAATGCAGTCAAACCCGGACCAGAGAAATATATCATTAAATTGAGAAATCGTTAAATTGGGTATTGTTGAATCAAAGTTACACTGTATTAAGCTTTTTTTTCTTTTTACTTCCTTTCACAAAAAAGGAAGTATTGTATTCGCAAAAAAAATTTCACTCAAAATCGACCTTAATTTCCATTTTACTCACCCCCGAATGAATGTTGAGTTTTTTTTTTCGACTCGACCACACGTGGATAAGTGCCTAAGAACGTATAGACACGCGAAATATCCATAACTATTCCCGAGTTAATTACAACGAATTTTCTCGTGACGTCTGTATGTACGTATGTATGTGCGTATGTGCGGTTGTGTGTATGTGCGTATGTATGTCGCATAACTTAAGAACGGTAAGTCCTAGAAAGTTG
This sequence comes from Uloborus diversus, assembly GCF_026930045.1. Classification (NCBI taxonomy): domain Eukaryota; kingdom Metazoa; phylum Arthropoda; class Arachnida; order Araneae; family Uloboridae; genus Uloborus; species Uloborus diversus. The sequence goes on along the minus strand of NC_072732.1, from coordinate 171,445,803 downwards.
AAATTTGGTACGTAGACTCCTAGTGGGGCCTAGTTGTGCACCTCCTCTTTTGGTTGCATTTGGGTGTTTCTAAAGGGGTCTTTTGCCCCTTTTTGGGGGGAATCCATTGTTAATTTCCATGTAAACTCAAATGGTGTTATAATTTGGCGGACACGTGGCGATATATCGCCAGCCTGGCAATAAATTTGGCGATTTTTTAAAAAAATCTTTTTCAATTTGGCCGCTGTTGATGATATTTAGAGAGTTAACTATTGAATCACATTAAAATTGCCTGTAATGGGCAAACGACATTAAAGTGGAGTAAAAGGAAGTCATGTGATGCGCACATCAGCTCGTTTTGTTTGATAAAAGTTAAAGCTAAACAAAAATATCGTAGAGAAGAAAAAATAGTGTGACGGTAAAAATATATCTGTCTAAAATCATTTAATCGGGATAAATATCAATAGATGAAGCTGCCTAAAAAAAGTTGGGTGGAGAGTGGGGAGCTAGTCGCATCGTTTTCTGCTTTTGCAGTACAAGTTTCTGCTTCTAAATATTCGTATTACTTAATTTACCGATGAATCAATTACCAGCGAAGCACATCTGCATCTTGTGAATTTGCCAAAACCGGAAAGTGATATAACAATCAATTATTGTGTCCTTATGCTTGCAACTCTCACACATACATTTCATGAATATATGAGGCAGTGAGAAGCAAAGGTGAAAAGTTTTTCTAAATCATGCTGTATAACAGCAACTACCAGGATTACAAGTACTATCTCTTACCACAAGACAGAAGAGAGGTTCACCTACCATTTGTACTAGTCATCTCTTTTTTTTCATTTTGCCACTTACATCCTTTAGCTTCTTACTGTCACATACATATGGAAACTATTTTTGCTGTTGAACTTTAGGGTATGTGTGTTTTTTTCTGTATGAAAAAAAAAAAAAAACCTTTTATTGAAGTGAAAACTTCTTTAGGCGTGTTGAGCATTTCTGAGGTGGGGAAAAATCATTCATTTCGCGACACCAAAAAACCGTCACCTTACCAACATTTGGAATACAGCGCATGCGCAGCTTCTCTCTGCTCCTTTACGTGCGATTTTTTCGCTAAGATTATGAGACTCAGTGGTGCGATCGGCACCACGTCAGGCTCAAGGACTGAACTCGTGATTTCGATCACCCTTATATTATATTTTTAAAGTGAAAACTTCTTTAGGCATTTTGAAGAAAGAATAATGAGAAAAAACAATGTTTCTCTTTGTGTGTGTGTGATATTAAAGTTAGACATCGGTTAGATAAAGGTGAGACATCGTGTTTGCCGATGCCACTCTGCAAATGGACAGCTAATTGTAATGGTTGCGGTATTAATTAAACCGAATAAGTCTTTGAGCGCAATACGAGATTTTCTGCATGAAAATTTATTTATTTATTCTAAAGACGCTTAATTAAATCACTTCAAGATTTCATTGGGAAGAACTATGATGATTTGCCAATGATTTTGAGTGGATATTTCAACATCAACTTTGCAGATAATAAAAATTTAACATTAATTGAACTTTTAAATGGAGAATTTAATTTAACGATATCCAATGATTCAATCTTAGCACAACGAGATATAAAACTGCAGTTGATGCAGTTTTTAAAATATATTTAAATAGATTCGAATAAGCGAATCAAAGTTTTTTATTTCCTATTTTAATTACCATAAACCTACAGTATCAGTTTTGGAATGTATAATAATAATGATGATGATCAGGACGTTGAAAAAATCATGATTTTGAATGGCAACAGTGAATGGCATTTCATCATTTGTGATGTCATCGGCAGAAGCATAGGGTTTGGTGGGGGAAAGTGGTCAATGGGGTAAAGTGGTCATTCGTCAAATAAATGGCTATAGTTTGGAAATAAATGTTCGAATGAATGTGAAAATTTTATTTTAGCGTAAGGCAGTTAGAAACTACATTTTGAATACAAAATTTTACAACTGGCAAAATTTTATTTGGTGAAAAAAAATATTTTGTGTCAATATGAAAAGTTTTTAAATCTAAACACCTCTTTTAACTTCCTTGGGAAATTTTGTTTGTTAGAATTATGAACAGATTGACTGCATAGGAAGCTTCCTACATGTCTCAAGAACTCTTACTCATTAGCAGTTAGCTAAATCTATTTTAGATAATTTTTTAGAACAATTTAAGTAAGATGGGGTAAAGTGGTCATAATATTAGGCTTAACAAATATTGTTCTTCTAATGTCACTTAATCGTTAAGTATAATGAAGATATTAATTAAATATTAATTTCACTTAATATGTATTGTTTTTACAGTAAACGGGGTTAAATATACGAGTATATACGTATGCATACGCATTATACTAGTGTAGGCACGTATAGACGTATTCACATAAATGCACCAATAAATACGTATATGGGTATCTGCAAGTATTTTAAATCTATACAGATATACATTCGACTATATACGTATATACTCGCTTATGCTCGTATATATATATATAAACATTTATATACTCAGGTAGACACGTACATACGTGTCTCGAGTAGACACTTCCATACAAGCATATGATATACAAGTATACAGGGTGAGTTTAAACTTTAGAGCAAATTATTAAAAGGTGTTAGAGGGGAGGATAAGAAGTAAGAATCACACATTAGGAACATATAGTCTCAAACACAACGCTGACGCGCTACATGCACGCAAAGCCAGAAACTGATGAATGCAAAACAGGTCACAACATTTACACAACATTTTAGGTCTCAAGAAAGTTTTAAAGTGATTGATGAAATTTGCGGCCTGCAGCTGTAATACATGTGCTTCGCAATCACAAACCACTTTGTGTTGCAATACCGATACTTTTGAAAAACTTTCATCAGTCGCTGCGCCTTTTTTGCGATGCTTGTATTAGAGCTACTACAGGCTGTAACTTTTAGCAATTGCTCTAAATATTTCTTAAAAACTAAAATGTTGGGTAAAATCATCTTTGTGTAACAAATTTGTGATTTGTTTTACATCCATAAGTTTCTGATTTTGTGTGCATGTAACGCGTCAGCTAACGAAAGTTTCTTATAATTCTTTGCTTCTTACCCTCCCCTCTCACACCATTTAGATTTTTGCCCAAGAGCTCAGATTCACTCTGTAGGCACACATGTTTGTAAGCTTATATACTCGTGTATACATACATGTACTGGTATATACACGTAAATGTACGTATATACGTCTATACAGGCATATAATCGTGTTTGCACGTATACATGCGGATATACTCGTGCTTCACAATATATATATATATGTGTGTGTGTGTGTGTGTGTGAGTAGATACGTACAAACACGCACTGGATGCATCGACGAATTAACTCGTGTATACCCGTATATGTATGTACACTTATATATGCGTGTATACGTCTGCTGTACACGTATATACTCGAGATACATGTGCATACATACATATGATGTTTGTTTGCACCCGTATATACCCGTACATACACGTGACACGTATATACTCGTGTAGACACGTATACACTCCTGTACATAATCACGAATACATGCTTATATACTCGTGTATTCAGGTATATACTTCAGTAGGCACGTGCATGTATGTATCTGATTTATACATGTATCTACACAAATATGAACGTGTTTACTAATGTTTACACGACACGTATGTACTCGTGTATACACACATATGCTTGTGCATATACTTGTAACTATAAAAATAGCCGAAATATACAAATATTAGGGTTGTTTATAATGGTTTTGCATCGATTTTCAACAATGACCACTTTACTCCATGCTATGACCATTTTCCCCCAACCCATGGGGTAAAGTGGTCATAAATACAAAGGGAAAAGAAAGTGTTATAAAACTACTTAAATCAATATTTATTTTCCTAAAACTCAATGTACCTTGTTCTTTAACAATGCAATGTAAAATAAAAACAAAAAAAGTTTAAGTGTTTAAAGAATTTATTGTATTTATTATTCATTTCTAAGTTGAAAATCCGCGATTTTATGACCACTTTACCCCACCAGACCCTAAATAATGAAAGCGCACCGGTAAAAGTACTTTTTTTTTAAATATTAAACTTAAACAAAGATTTAAAAAAATGGTCAGATCCTATGTTTTTAAGCATGTTCTTTCAGAAAAAAAAAATACTTTAAAAATGTTTGGAAACGACAAGCCTGCACATTACTTGCTTTGCTGTTCAATGGTGCAAAAAGATTACACGGATTGAAATTTGTCAAACAAACTCTGTTATTATGTTCAAGAAAAAGGAAAAGCACTCTGATGAATCAATTATTAAAAAAAATAAAAAAAAACTACTGGTAGAGCAATAAATAATTCATAATCTTTATCAAAACTGAATTCTCGTACTAATCGAGAATTCAGTGCAGCTATTTTAACATCGAACTTTCTTGGTGCGGCGACATAAGTCATAACTTGATTCTGGTCACTCTTTAATAATCAATACCACGCCATTCGTTCACGCTATCAGAGCCATTTAGTAATAAGCGACTTCGGATCAAAACCTTTTGGCAATTTTCCAGTGGAAAAGTTCATGTCTGAGATCTGTCATAGCGCGACAATTGAATACGATGTCTATCATTAACGCGCCGGGTTTTGCAAAACTTTATAGCAAAAGATGTTATTAACTATGCTGGTCCCTTACTTCTAGTTCTCTACGACCTTTAATTAAATTTAGCATCACAGAGAAATATCTCAAAAATTATTACTTTCGTATTCAAACGTGTTATTACCCAAAACATATAGCACGACGAATAACATTATCTTCAAACAGTTTTATTTTTTAGCTTTAAGCTTTTGCGAGCAGCAAATGACCCCCCCCCCCCCACCTCCCCACATCCCCTTCCTCTCCTTTTCTCATTGCAAGATTGGGTAGTGGCAACTAGTGATGGGCATAATCGAGAACGCTTGATAATCAAGATCTCATGAATCGAGTACTTCTGATAATCAAGGTATTGACAGTCGAGATCTTTCGAAATCGAGAACTCGAGCAATTGATAATCGAGATCTTTTGAAATAGAGAACTCGAGCGATTGCAATCGAGATCTTTTAAAATACCTTTAGAAACCGAGCGATTGATTGCTCGATTATTTTGAATCGAGATCTCGAGATGTGATAATCGAGAACTTGAGATGTAACAATCGAGAACTTAAGATTTGATAGTCGAGAACTCTAGATGTAATGATCGAGAACTCGAGATACGATAAACGAGAACTCGAGTTGTGATAATCCAGAAATGTAGATCTGATAATTGAGTTCTCGAATGATCTTGAATAATCGAGTGATTCGATTATGAGAACTCGATTATGTCATCACTAGTGGCAACTATAGCAATCAAGAAACGGAATAAGAAATTTAGCGCAGAAAATTACTTATCACTATGCTTCAAAAGAAATTGCAAAACCACAGAATACAATGCGGGATTGCTTCCATATTCAGGGCCCGCGATTTAGAAATTTCATGTCAGTTGGTCAGACATATCTGTATGGGTTCCATTGAGCAGTTAAATAATAATAAAAAAAAAGCTATGAGGTGCGACCATACACGTTTTATGTCATTGTATATGCTCAGGGGCGGACACAGACTACCATTTGGGGGGTCGTGCTGAAGTTTCTCCCATTCGTCGAAGTTGAATCCTGTGACTTGATTTCTTTGCCTTAGTACACTGGTGTGCAAAACTTAAGCAACAAGTGCGTTTTTTGTCATAACTCTACAAGAAATCATTCGATAGACATGAAATTTGAATATGATGTACATTATTTTGTACTTAAACGATGGTGAAAGAATAATACAAATACAAATACAAATACAAAAGTGACGACCAGCAACAGGCTTTGGGCCCAGCTAGACTGATCCTAGTCAATTTACAATCCCCAGTGAAGATCAATGGCCCTCTTAAAACTGTGTACTCCCTTGCTCATTACCACCTCTTCCGGTAAGCCGTTCAGAGGTTCCACTACCCTGCTAAAATAATAATTTTTCCTAATATCCATGTTACCCTGAGATTTAAATAGCTTAAAACAATGACCCCTTGTCCTGTTCTCAGTGCTAAACTTCAGCCCCATAACATCTTTCGTTTTAATAAATTTAAACAGCTGAATCATGTCCCCTCGGTCTCTTCTTTGCTCAAGACTGTATGTACATTTTAAGCCTTCTGAGCCTGGAATCATTATCTAAGTGGGAAAGTCCACTTATTAGCCTTGTAGCCCGCCTTTGAACCCTTTACAATACATTAATATCTTTCTTAAGATAAGGAGACCAAAACTGAACAGCATACTCCAAATGGGGTATGCTGTTCCTCCAAACTTCTATATAAGGGCAGAACTTCTTTAGATTTGTTTGAAATAGATCTATTGATAAACCCAAGCATTTTATTGGCTTTGTTGCTAGCAATGTTGCACTGTTGGCTAAGCTTTAAATCCTGACTAATTAAGACCCCCAGATCAGTAACTTTGTCTGCCTGACTAATGACTGAACCTTGTAAATAATAACTTGTATACTTATTTGCATGTCCTAAATGTAGCAGTTGACATTTCCCAACATTAAGAGTCATACCCCATTTATCAGCCCACTCTGTAATATGATCTAGATCCTCTTGCAGCTGATTTGCTTGTTCTTCATTTTCTACAGTCCCCATAACCTTGACATCATCAGCAAAACAATTCATGTTCCCAGAAATATTTTTGTGAATATCGTTCATAAAGACAATGAACAAAACAGGCCCTAACACTGATCCTTGAGGAACCCTGCTTAAGACCTCACTCCAATTAGAATAATTTCCCCTTACAACTACTCTTTGTTTCCTTCCGGTCAGCCAGTTTTTTTCCCAAATGAAAGTTTTCCCTCCTATTCCTATATATCAGCTAATTTGATAAGTAGAGCAACATGCGGTACCTTATCGAAAGCTTTTTGAAAATCAATGTAAACAACATCTACAGGCTTCTTATTGTCCAAAGCCATGGTAACTTTGTCATTGAAATGTAATAAATTAGTTGCACAAGATTTACCTGTCCTGAAACCGTACTGAAAACTAGTCAATAGATTATTAGTCTCTAGAAAATTTACTATCTTAATTTTCATTAACGTTTCAAAAATTTTGCAAACCACCGAAGTTAGACTCACAGGTCTATAATTTCCCGCACTCCCTTTAGACCCTTTCTTGAAGAGCGGTGTAATGTTAGCCAGCTTCCAGTCCTCTGGCAAGGTCCCCGAATTATAAGAAGCATTATGTTTGCGATTACATCTACTAATTCCTCTGCACATTCAACTAAAATTTTTGGATAAATATTATCTGGTCCCGGAACCTTAGTCTCTTCAATTTTTTTCAAATGAAGTAAAACGTCATCCCTGGAAAATACAAAGTCCGCAAGCTGTACTATAGCTTGTGTCTTGTTGGTGTCAACTGTCGAGATTTAGTTATCGTTAAAAACACTCAAAAAATAGTTAAGAACATTAGCAATATCACTATCGTCCTGAATTAAAATTCCGTGCTCATCAACCAGTGGCCCAATATGACTATTTCGAACTTTCCCCGAATTAGCGTATGCAAAAAACCTCTTGGGATTCCTGTTTATGTTATCTGCCAGTCTTTGCTCCAACTCTCTTTTCTGAATCCGTACCAAATACTTAAATTTACGCCTTGCCTTACAGTATTGGAGCGTATCTGCACTGTGACCTGTTTTTCTAAACCTATGAAAAGCAGCTTGCTTGTAATTTAGAGCGTCTTTAGTTTCCCTGGAGAACCACATTGGCCAAATTTTAGTGTTGACACCCTTTCTCCTAAAAGGAACATGATCCCTAACCGTATTCGCTAGATTTTCCTTAAACTCTGCCCACTGAAGATTCACATCGCTACTGTCCAATCCAGAAGAAAAAACTGCTTTCAAACTCTGCCTAGGTGCCACAAAATCAGTATTTCTGAAATTGGGCACAAACCTAAAATTCTCTACTTTGTGCATATTAAATTTAATCCCTAACCTAATACTGTTGTGGTCACTATCTCCAATGTGTTCCCCTACACATAACCCCTGAACAGAGCCTTCCATGTCCAGAAAACTAGATCCAAAATCGCGTCCTGTCGAGTACCATGAGTTACAATTTGATCTAAGAAACAGTCACCAATTACTTTCGAAAATTCCTCTTCTCCGCTATTACTATGGTACAAATTATTCCAATCAATTCCTCGAAAATTAAAATCTCCCATTATGATGACTGACTCCTTGCTAGAAATGTCACTAATAATACTAAACATCTGTTCGCCTTGACCCTGGCTTAAGTTGGGTGGCCTATAAATGTTACCTAAACGCAGTTTTTTGCCTTATTACTCATAAACTCCAGCCAAATCATATCAATCTCATTAGGTTTATCATTAATTACCAATTCATTGCAAATTAAAGTGTCTCTGACATAAAATAAAACCCCACCACCTCTTTTACCTACCCTATCTTGTCTAAACAAATTATACCCAGCAATACATAATAAATCATCATCACTTTCGGTAGCCCATGTCTGAGAATGTCTCCATCGCGCAGAAATGAATATAAAGCTTAAAGTAGGGTATGGAACAAAAAATTTCCATGCTTTATTTGACGTATAGTGGATACACATGATTGCCCGAAGAAACGTAAGTACAACTGGCAGATGTTCCCTAGTATGGGATATGCCCTCCCCTTGCTGCAATTGTTGCTTGGCATCGTCTCTCCATGCTAAGCACCAGATTATCCAGGTGTTTTTGGGGTAAACGTCTCCATTCCTCCTTTAACGCCTCTTTCAGCTGATGGGTGTTACCAGGAGGATACTGTCATGTCGCAAGACATCTCCCTAATGCATCCCACACATGCTCTATGGGATTTAGAGCTGGAGAGTAAGCTGGCCAATCCATTCGTCTGATATCTTCACTTTCCAGTAGCTCTTGAACATTAGCAGTACGGTGTGGCCGGGCATTGTCATCCATTAAAATGAAGTCTGGTCCAATGACCCCTCGGAACAGACGCACATGAGGTAGGATTACCTCATTGCAGTAGCGATCTCCAGTAACAGAACCTCGGTCGAAGATCTGAAGCTCAGTCCGCCCCTTCACCATAATGCCACCCCAGAGAAGAACTCCAGGCCACCGTAACGATCTCTTTCCGCGATGTTATTGGGATAAAATCAGGCTCCAACCTCTCTCCAGATCAACTGACGTTGGGAATCGCTTGTAGCACTAAAACGACTCTCATCTGTGAAGAGGACACGACTCCATTGATGAGGTGTCCGGGTTTCATGTTCTCTGCACCACTCTAAACGGTGCCGCCGATATGCGGCGTTCAGGACGCCTAGCAAATAAGCCACCTTTGTGGAGGCGTCTGGCCACTGTAAATCTTGATACTTGTCGTCCTGTGACTGTGCACAGTTGCTGACATATGGCGCTCGCTGACTGAAAACGGTTTCTTTTCGCATGTACGACAATGTAACGTCTCCGTTACATTGATTGTCTTCTCTTGGTGTGTGTTTTCCTTGGACGGCCACCACCAACCTTCCGAACAGCTGTACCAGTAGTTTTAAAGACATTCCAAGCACGAAAAACAACACTTTTGTTGATCCCGAACTCTTTGGCGACACTGGTCACACTACGCCCCTCCTCAAGCCTTCCAATCATTCTTCCTGGAACCTGGAGTAAAGTCGTCTAAATGATTTCTTGAAGACATGTTTCACAAAACAAATCACTTGCACTTGCAGCGAATGTATTTAACTACGGTGCTCTTCATCCTTCTATCACAGTTTTGACCTGCGCACGCCGACCCACAATGTTTACGTACACTTACATCACCTACGACGTTTTATTTCTAAAATTTGCATACAAAGTCTTTCTACTGAATTCCGTGAATATTATACTGTAATTTCATGGCTATCTTATACTTTGTTGGGGAGCTGTGGCAGAAAAACCACTTGTTGCTTAAGTTTTGCACACCAGTTTATTTCTTTAACCAATGATTGGAATTGCTCCTTCCAGAAGCTTATTCGTTCTCTAAGATTACAGCTTTATCCTAAGTCAAGAGAGAGGAAAACCAAAAACGTAGAGAAAGAGGCGAAAAAGTTCTGCAGCAATATTCACTGATAGTCATATCTAAAAGGTTCTTAAAGAAAAAGTAAATGCAACAGCGAAACGGAAGTCAACGTACAGAAAATCCCCAAAAACAACAGGAAGTGCTTGCGTTTTTCATTATCTTAATATATATATATTTCTTTTGTGCGGACCTATTGTTGAGCGAGAACTGAAATAAATATTTAACCCGTTGCTAAAGGACAATAAGAGAGTCAGCTCTGCTTTTTGTAATGAAATTTCCTACTGTGGTATGTCAATTGAGAATAGATAAAACGTAGAGAGAGAGAGAGAGAGAAGCTTTCATTTCTCTCTTGAAAGCAGCAATTTTAGGTCCGGTGATTTATTTTTGAATTAAGTAGTGGAAGGTTCACGCAAAACGTGTGTTCTGTCGTCGTAGTTGAACCATGTGACCGGATCGGTGTATTAGGTTTTCTTAACCAAATGTTCAGAAAGTACCATACCTAGCAACATTTGTTTCTCGGCTGAAATCCATCCGAGTTTTGGCACCAGTGTCAAGAATACTTTAAGGATTATCAAACTATCAGTACATTATTAAAGGAAAAGATGATGAAATCTAAAGACAAAACGAATTTTATTTTCGTCCAGATAAATTACAGCAGGGTACACAAAAGATCAGTGCAGTGGAAGTTTCTTATCTTTGGTGGAAAGAACAAATTAGGCAATATATGAAGTTTTAAAAGTTTTCGTTCAAAAGATCGGACCGCTAATCGGTTGGAGTTGGCTTCGCCCACTGATCGGCTGGATAACAGTAACGTGGTGGCTTGGCGACTTTGGCTATAAACAATAGAGTTGCGTGATCATTTGTTTACATTTTAAAGCTACTGTTGATGTACTTTATTGTATTTTTTGTTTATTTGGCGAAATATTTCAAATTGCAAAGAATTGTTTTTCGTTTTTAAAGAGTTTTTAGTCATGAAGAATTTCGAAGAATGAAGTTTATTTTACATTGGTAGGGTGGGGGGGGGGAGGCATGAGTGATTTTCGCTTATTTAGAGAACTGTTTTTACCTTTATCATTTTTTTAAACGATATCCTATCAATTGTTTTATTCTTTTTCATATGGGGAATGTTGCAACGGGATTTCCCGTTTGTTCTAGATGGGTAGTTAGTTTTTTACACTTAATATCTGAAGACGCTTTTTATCCTTTGAGTATGGCTGAAGGAACAAACCATCAAGTACGGGAGAAAAAATAATTAATAAAGCAACTGCTCAGTGGGCATTAGATAAATCAAGTTGTAATAAATATACGCATTCTGACACCAAGCAACTTGAAACATTTTCTTTTTACTTATTTTTTTCCACAAAGCGGTTCAAACACTTGATTGTTTATTGAAATTTTTTAACTTTTCACTTTACTAAGTTTGAACAGAACAACGTCAGTCGGGTCCTCTAGTCTACTCTAAAATCAATAAACTTTTTCTATGGAGTAATACATATTTTTAAAACATTTCAAATATTATATTCGTTTTATTTTACTAATTGAAAAAAATTGCATAGTTATTAAAATCATTTCTAAGGTTTGATGTCAAATTTTCTATGTATATTATGAGTTTTTTCCCAATCGCTAACTTATCCAACACTGCTCGCCAACTTACCTCGTGACGGAACAAGTGTGGGAACTCTACAAAGATTCAAAGAAAACTATGTAACAAATTCACAAAGCATAGTAGGGTCAAGTGGAGTGCAATGTGTATAAAAACTGGTATTTTTGAAATGATTATTAAACTATTCAAATTTAATCGACGTTAAATCCCGGTTATCACAAATTTGCCATTTCAACTACGCTTGCGCGCGGACTTTGCTGATTTCAAAAATCTTGCTAAAATTAATTACAAACATTTTATATTTATTACTAAACTAGCTCTTGCCCGCGGCTTCGCTCACGTTGATGTAGTTTTTTTTTTTTCAATTGATTCAAGTTAATGGTCATTACAGGCAGAGGTCAAATAGTTACTAAAACATTGTTTGTCTCTAGTTTCGCCAACATTTCAAATTGCCTGTCCCCTTAAATGTATCAAAAGGTATGATTAAAACTGAAAATTATGGGGAAAGGGAGTAAATGAAATGTTGGCAAAACTGAGAAGAAACCCAAAAATCACAAAAAATAAATCACGAAAACATTCAGGAGTCGTAAGGAAGTCAGTTTGGGTAATTCCCAAAAAATTCCAATTCGAGTGAGGTCAACTATTCTTAAATAATGTGAAACAGTTCTCTTATAATCCCGATCTCCATCAAATACATAATCGCCAGCGCTACACCGGCAATCTAAATTATTGTATAATGTGTAACTTCTTACCGTAAAAATCGTTTCAAAATAGGGTCAACAATGATGCTGCCCGAAATGTTTCCAATAAACAGTAAAAATTTGGCAATTGTTTGAAATTGTGTGCAAAGACAAAGTAATGGAAGTTTTTGCGCTGTTTATGAATTTGCGAATTAGTTGGCGAATTATTTTACGTGTTAACAAATTTAAAAAAAGAAATATCAAAGAAATGGCGATATTTGGTTACATGGTGAAAACCGAGAAACAGTATTGCGTAGTCTTAAGCTTCAAAAACAGCGACAGTTGAAAAAAATGCCAAATGCCTTAGCTATTGAAATGATTCCACAAAAAAAGTTTGGCTAGATTCTAGCTGATCGACCCAGTCAATACAAATAAATAAAAAAAAACATTAATTGCCTCAAAGTTCCATTAAAATGGAAAAAAATCAGCCAAATCCATGTATTATTTGCCAATCTTGTGCAAAAATCTTATTTCAAGATTTGACTTGAGAAAAGCGTTGAACAGTCACGAAAAGCAAAGATAGTCAACAATATAACAATAGTCGTTATCGACAGGGAGTTGAGATGATACACTAAATATTGTATTGAGTTAAGGAAAGCCTTCGAACATGGAACTAAAATGCACATAACTCGTTTTTTATTCTACTTAGAAATTTCGAACAGTTTCCATCTTCAGTAGAAAAATCAGAGCTTTCGATGGACATATAATGTTAATATGTGCAAGTATTTTTTCACCCCCATATTAGAGAATTTATACGAAAATTGTGTTTTATTGCCCCACTAAGGGGGTTTTGCCCCCCATAATGGGACGAAAACTACCCTATGTGTTATTCTGATGCATAAGCTATATTATTGTAAAGTTTCATCAAAATCCATTCAGTAGTTTTTGCGTGAAAGAGTAACAAACATCCATACATCCATACAGACAAACTTTGGCATATATAATAGTAGTAAGATACGAGATAGCAATAGATAAAAATTAGAAATCACAAAGCTTTCTCTTATTTAGTTTTTAGGCTCCGGCAAAGATTGAGTTTTGTGTCTTAATAATTAATGGATTCGGTGTCTGATTTTTCTGCCCCTTCCCCTTTTCAGAGTCAAATTTTTAAACTCAGAAAAGCATACTAGAATTTCAGCATTTCTAATACAAAACCGAACCCTCAACCTTAATAAAAATGTATAACACTAAGCTGTTTACGCCTAACGTAAACTATCCGCAAAAGACGGATATCTGTACTCATATTCCAATCATTTTTGAAGTACACAACGTGTTTTAATTTTATGTTAAATAAATATTTCCAAACCAATAAATATTGAAGTGTCATTTTTCTCTTTACATTATAAAAATTATCAATTATTCATATCCGTAGTTTCATATATCATGAAATCGAATCGCATTCATTAATTTGTTGGTACTCTAGCTCAGCTTAAATATAAACAAACAACACAAAATCTTAAAGCAGAAAGCCCAAAAAGCTAAGTCCGCGCGCAAGCGCAGTTGAAATGGCAAATTTGGTGATAACCGGGATTTAACGTTTAGTTTCAAATTTGATATCCAACAATTAAAAAACCTTTACTGAGTTTTTACATTTCAACAATACACTTCACATATTCACAGCTATTATTACTGAAATACTTTTATTATTTAGTGAAAAAGCTATTATTTCAAAGTCTGTTTTTATAACCATTCCACCCCATGGGGTGGGGTGAAATGGGTAGTATTGTTTTAAATTAAATTTCATAGTGAAAACATGAATTTATTTATTATTTTTTTCACAAAAATATATTAATATAGGGGAAAAATCTATTAGTCTGTAATTTCACTGCAATTAAAGGTATAATGTCCGCGATTATTGAGGATTGGTTGACTTGGGTTTTAATGATCTGTTCTTCTTCAATCTCCATTTTCACTTTATTGGGGAGGGTATGAAAAAAGTTCCCATCAAAGACTTCTTTAGAATCTTTACAACATAAGCACAAGTATATAAAGGTTCTTGAACTTGAGCAATAAACTACTTTTTTAAATTTCTTAACACTGTATTCAACTAGCCCCCAATTTCCTGTAGATATTGTACCTCAACATAAGCTTAGTGGAATGAGAGTTTGTTCAGACTGGTTTTTAATTTATTTAGTCAGCTCTGGCGTTGTCTAGTAGTTGCATGGTATGATTCGTATTAGCCGGTGGGCAAAAGATAATTTCATTATCGATAGCATGCTTTAGTTTCATAGGTCAGCTGACTTGAATGTCTTTTCAGATGCCTTGCGAAAAGTTTGGACCATTCTTGAAAGATTGTGTCTTCCATCCAACCAGATTCAGTGAAAACTATACGCAACTCCAAAACATAAATATTTTAGAACATAAAACTTTCAATAAAATGAACAGCTTACTTTAGAGAAAAACTTTTAATGTGAAAAAATGTTAATTCCACAGCCTATGTTATTAAGCCTAATATTATACCCATTCCATCCCACTTAAAAAAAAATTAACATATTTCTTACAATTTATAGAATTTTTCTTTTCTGATTTTTTCAGTTGACAATGGAGACTTTCTTTAATGAAAATAACAGCAATAGAATGCTATCTCAATACAAACAAAATCCTGAAAACAAAGTTTCAACGATATCAGTTAGTTTTGATTTTTACAATATAACTTACAAGAAGGCTTCCACTAAATTGACTGTTTCCATTCAGTTTTTTTCTTGAACCAAAATAAAGTTAAACGATTGTAAATAACATGAGTGTTTTTATTGAAAAAAAAAAATATTTTTCTTCTCTGTAACTTGAAAGATTAATAAATTACCCATTACACCTCACATACCCATTCCACCCCACCTGAACCTAGTGCCAAAACAGAATAAAACTTTATTGCTGATACTGTACTCATCATCCAAGCGTTTTAACACGTAAAAGAACGTCTTTCTACTGCATTTACAGCTTGTAAAAAATTAAGTTCAAATAGTTCGGCAACATGCACCGGTCACCCCTACTTTACTGGACATTGAGCAGTCGACACTGCAACATTGGGAGGAAATAGTTATTAAAGAACAAAAAGATTATTTTAAATTTAAAAAATAATCCAGTAGTTGTCAGCCCTATGCAGGTAACGTAAACATTCCTTCCCCTACGTTTCTTTACCTTCCACATTGATGAATTTCGCCCTCATTCCGTTTATCGACTGGAAAGTTACCTACCGTGTTATATTTTGAATAGAAAATATTTTTGATGGTAGACGAATTTGTAATGAAATTCAATTATCAGAAGACGAAAGAGCAGAGAAACAAAGAATAAATGAAAATGAGAGTTCACTCATTCTTTTTGCAAAAGAAAAGGAAACTGTCCAGGTTCATCATATCAAACGTAAAGCTTCAGTGGGAAACCTAGAATGAAAAGTGTCTTCCTGTACACTTCAAGTTGAACATTGTCGAATGACTGTACTTATTGAACATATCATTCAAGCTGAAAGAATAAAAAATAGGGATACCCCTTTAAACATTAACCAAAATGCTTCATTTGTTCACTAAGTCTTAATTTCCACGCAAAAAATGCTCGCCTTCATTTACAATAGATCTGAAAAAGGTAAAGTATGAAAGGATTTTTTATGTACACTGCAAGAAACTTCACGGTTTTTGCGAATCACTACATTTTTGCCTAGTTTGTGAGCATACTTGTGTAATAAACAGGTTCTAATGTAACTAATGGAGAACACACACACACACACACACACACACACACACACACACACACACACACACACAAAAAATCCATTTGTTATAACACATTAAATAATTCAGCTGTGCGCCTTTTCGGTGAGTATAATGAATTGTGTTCATGTTAAACTTTATTAGAGAACTGGAATGACTCTGGGACGTTCGTACTGTCTTTGGATGTACCATCAGAACGACTGCGTGCTAGAGCAATATGATTATATATTTGACTTCTCAACATCAGAGGGCTTCAGAAGAAACGGTTTCCCAAATCGTGTAATAAAAGACACCTTAATAATGTGTTGCTCCCTAGGTTTGGACTTGAGGGCATTGAAAAAATAAATAAATAAATAAATAGCAATAACAGAAACTGATTGAAACATTATTCCAACCGCGATCGAAAAAAAGTATATCTCAACAGATCGTGATCGTTGATGGAGAAGCATGTGGATCTGCTTGAGTTTTTTTTTTTTTTTTTTTGCTGTTTTTATCTTAAACATTCAAAAGTGACTAAGTCAAGTAAATTTGTATTTAGCTTTATAGTTTTTTTTTCAATCGAGGAAAAATGGAATAGCTCTTAGATTCGTATTCTTTCTTTACGCAGTTAGTGGATGTGATATCACATCTTCCCATGTCTGGCTAAGAAAAGCAAAACTGAGCTGTGTTTTTCAAACGAACCGGTGTATGGGATGACTTGGCCACCATAGCTTTCCTTCTTAAAGTGAGTCACGAAGCTTTAGCCGAAGCTGTAGAGATGGAGTTAATTGCTCTGTATGGAAATGAGGCATCCACCGACGTCCTGTGACAGCATTCAATTCCACCTGTTCGTCAAAGCATCATGTAATGCAAATGTGAACCGTCTTTGTTAGTCTTCAACCAAAAAAAAAAAAAAAGCTTCATTTCATTTGTATTGCAGGTACCTACAAGTAAACAAATAGTTGGCAGAGGAGAAGGATGCTTTCGAGTGGAGTTGGTCTACGACCAACATAAATTTTGAGATTGATTCGTCTCTATCACAACATTAAACGAAGCAGCCTCACCCGTCTTTTTCAGACTCATGTTAGTCATGTCAGTCTCATGTTTGTACAAGAAGGGATATATGGGTGTATGCTGTTGTGTAGAGCTAGTCTTAGCTGCTCAACTTCGTGCAATCAGTCATTTGAAAAGACTTCCCACAACATCTTTGCATTCTAATAGACAAAAATGGAAAAAAGAAAAATAACAAAATGAAAAAAATCGACTGACCACTATCTCTGTTCAGTTCACTTTTTTCAGTTCAGGAGTACGATCGTACCCATCAAGGACACCATAAAAACCAAGACATTAAATGTAGTTAACTGTTAAGAATTTAATATTTTTTTATGATAAAACTAACATGGCAATTCAGTTTCACCCTTTTAAAATCATTCCGTTTTCTTTCTATTGTACAGATCTCTCTTATTGTAATGGGAAGTTTTTAAAGTCATTTGTTCAAAAACAATATTTATTCAAAATAAAACTCGGTAGGTAACTTTCATGTCGAAAAACGAAATAAGGCCGAAAATTCTTCAATGTGAAAGGTATATAGATACATAGGGGAAGGAATGCTTACGTTACCTGCGTAGAGCTGTCATCTATTGGCGTATTTTATTTATTTTTTCATATCCGCAGTATTTTGCCAACACACATAACTTATGTAAACACATATTAGAGTTTTATTATATAATTCTTTGCCCCTTTTTTTAGAATAAGATTCTGAATATTGTCTTGAAAATTGTTTTGTCTCATTTCTTCCAAAATTGAATTTTCCGAGCATTTGTTTGTTTTGCGATTATAAAAAAACTATTTAATCTATCTATAGACTTCGTTTTTGGCTTAAATGAAAACCAATTAAATTTACTGTAACAGTGTATCCAGTTCTTTTCTTGTAGAGTAGGAATTTATGTCGATATTTGGCCTGAAATGTGATCGAAGCATAATTTTATTATTTTTCGCCTAAAATGGCCAACATTTAAAGTACGATACCTCCTAAACTATTGGTCGTACAGAGCGCCATTTTAGCGTACATTGTTCTACATTTAATGTTCCTTAAAACGGCATTTACGTTTTTAATCAAAAGTTGCATAGTTTCGGAGTTAAAAAGGAAAAACTAAAAAAAAGTCCAAAAATTTCGCAGTTTTTCACGAATTACGCAGCGAGCACAGGTTTTTGAAAACTGCTAACGTAGATTTACGCTACCGTAACTGATCCAAACAACATATTAAACGAGCTGATGTGTGCATCACATGACTTCCTTTTACACCAATTTAATGCTATTTCCCTATTATTGCAATTTTAATGGGATTCTCTCTCTAACTCTTTAAATATCACTAGCAATGGCCACATTGAAAGCAGATTTAAAAAAAAAAAAAAAAAATCGCCAAATTTTTCGCCAAGTTGGCGACAAAACTTGGTAACCAAAAGACTGGCGATATATCGCCAAGTGACCGCCAAATTATAACACCACTTGAGTTTGCATCGAAATTAACAATGATTTCCCCCCAAAAAGGTGCAAAAGACCCCTTTAGAAACACCCGAATGCAACCAAAATAGGAAGTGCACAACTAGACCCCACTACGAGTCTATGTACCAAATTTCAACTTTCTAGGACATACCATTTTTGAGTTATGCGAGATACATACGCACATACGCACATACGCACATACGCACATACACACATACGCACATACATACAGACGTCACGAGAAAAGTCGTTGTAATTACCTCGGTGATGGTCAAAATGGATATTTCGCGTGTCTATACATTCTTAGGCACTTTTCCGCATGTGGTCGAATCGAAAAAAAAACTCAACATTCATTTGGGGGTGAGCAAAATGGAAATTAAGGGCGATTTTTGAGTGAAATTTTTTTCGCGAATACAATACTTCCTTTTTTGTAAAAGGAAGTAAAAAACAGAACTACATCGCACTTTACGATTTTAATGTCTAATATGACTGGATTAAAGGGCAAGGTCTGAACTGTAGGTGCCCATGTGTTGGTAATGGGCTTTTGTCCGTTGCTCCATACAAAACGAATAACACTTCGCTGCTCATAAGTTGTGGACGTTTGAAGAACAACCGTCATCTTAAATGACTGATAGAGCTCCGCTCTTCGGAGCAAAAAGCAGATACGGCTGGTACTAGAGCCGCTATGTAGATAGACCGACGCATCAGCTCAAGTTTTGCCATTTTGGATCGGATTTTTCATTTTTGCACTGTTAGTGGTACCACAGCAAAGTTTCGGATTCCACCAAATTTTTCGAAAATAATATTTTATTTAATAAATAATTCATGTGTGTCGCTAATAATTGCTCACACTGAACAATCACCAAACGCGATAAATCGCCAGAAACACAACAACTCAAACACGCGTTCCGATCCAAAATGGCTAATCTTAAGCTGATGCGTCGGCTCGTATATATAGGGGCCTTTGCTGGTACAGTTCAAGGAACTGTCACTGCTGGGAATGTATATGTTTGCTTTGCATTCACAGCCATATTTTGGCTAAAAAAATGGGCGCAAAGACTTTGATTTGCCCTTGTACTTCGGAAGTTATTTTGTTTGATCCGTCATTTCATTAACTCGGATGACCTGGATCCCCTATGAGTCCTAATGAAATAGGTTCTATTGTATTGTTGGATTTTTCCCCTGTCTAGCCCTTCGAAAGAATATTAACTTTTATTAATGCTTTCTTCAAATAAAAATAAAGTTTATTGAATTATCGGTGTCCTTTAGTTTCCATCGGCACGAAATTTCTTTCCCTCCTATTTTTCAGTTTAAACCAGCGGTGCCCCAATGGGAGGTCACGGGAGGTCACTATGACTTCCCAAACAATTCCTTAATCGGCAAATTTGACCCGACGATTCGGCAAAATTATCATTCATTCAGAAAAATTTGGAATTCCATTAAGAAAACTGAGTATTTCCGCCCTGCCTGAAATTTAAGCTCGAGGCGCCCCTCGTTTCAACCTTATCTTTGATACACTTAAGGGGAAAGGAAATTTTAAATGTCGACGAAAAGTAGGGCCAGCCAAATTATCGAAAGCTGAAAAAATTAGGACAATGTGCTATCACCAAAAAACTGGAAAGGGAGGGGGGTTCGTATTTAGATTCATTAGACATAACAATAAGCAGAAATGGTGTCAGAATTATTTTCATGCCTCGCAGTGTTATTACTATTTTATTATGTTAAGAGTGTGAACGTTCTCTCATTGTCTCTCTCTCTCTCTCTTTTTTTTTTTGCATCATTCAAATGAAACCATAATCCCCACTTCTCCTTGCCCTCAGTCTACATCCCTACTTGACGATGGCATTGGAAACAGTTCTACACAAAACTGTGTTTTACAGTAGTAACGTTCAATTGCTTTCTTAAAAATGAAGAAAAAAAGAAAAACAAGAAAGCTATTGCATCTGTTGCTTGTTTAGAAAGCCCCCCCCCCCCTCCCCGAACTCCGTCGTTATACCTCCTTGATTAGTCTCTAGTCCACGAAGCTAAACTAAGATAATGATAGGGTTGGAAGATATTCTATGCCAGCAGAAGTACCGTTTACCGCTCCCACACCAATTATTGCCCTCCCCACTCTTCATTTCGTCGTCTTGGAAAAAAAAGGGTGAAATTCTAAGAAAAGTTGAGAAAAGACCCTGGAGCCCAACGCCATGCAATCACGTGGTTTGAATATGCAGAAGAATTTGGGTATGAATCATTGAAACGTTCTCCAGGGACCGGCAGCATCCAGCGGAGTCTTCTTTCTTGTTGAACCGCGAAGTATTAAACTCTAGTTTGAAAGGTATAACTTTTTCTGGTATCCAAAGCAAAATATAGTTATGTATTTTAAGTGTGTTTGTGCGATCCTCAAAAAAATGTCCGATGCGTAATGCTAAGTTTTTAACCGACTTCAAAAAGGAGGCGGTTATCAGTTCATACCGTATGTATGTTTTTTTTTTTTTTTTGTCCACTCACAGCGTCTCACCTAGTGAACCTAGTGAACCAATTTTGATGATTTTTTTAATGGATACACTGTTAAAACTACAGGTTGCATTCGGCACCTTTCAGGGGTGAAACGCTTGTTCACCAGCGGCACCCAATACGGAGCCGAAATTTCACCTCTAACTAGGGTGAAAAACAGGCACCTTTCAAAAAGTAGGCAGCCGGGGTGAAAAGAATGAACCTTCGGAGAGAGAAATGGCACCCTTACTGTACATCCTCCCCCCCTCCCCCGTATTGTGTGCGTTTTTGAATACAGTTGTGTATTTTTCTTTTTTAATAGTTTTGTTTTGATTCATGATAGTCTACGTTTTGCACACTTTTCACATTGCATGAATTCAGTACTGGAAATGATTAAAACTTGTAATTACAGCATTTGACCATATTTCAGAGTTTTCAACATAGTTAAGAAGTGCTCATTGCTTTAATTCATTTGATCGTTCTCTACATCAGTGTTTCTCAACCTCTTTTGACCTACGGGTCGGTAAAAACAAATGAAAAACATTGCGAACCTGTGAAATTTTTATCCTTTTCTTAAAAATAAATAAAATAAATAATAATAATTATAATAACTCTCGGGGCGGTAAAAAACTTGTGAAAAAATTCTGCGTACTGATGAGTTTTTTTTTTTTTTTTTTTTTGTTTTACAAAGTAATATTAAAGATGAATAAAACAATAAATATCTACAGACTTTATTTGGTATCAAAGAGTTGTCACAAATATATTTAAAGTTAAAGACGAGTAATTATTTGAATAATCATAGTTAAGTTAATGATCATTTGTGAGAAATAACCGCACCGAAAGTAAAGTGTAGATGTACTTATGAATTATTTACATGAACAGCCAAAAATATTCTGGGATATTAAAGTTACGATAAAACAAAATCGTTTCTCAAACGTTCAACATTTCAATCAAAATAACAAAAAAATAAAATGCGCATAAAATTTTTCGACAGTTACAAATTTAAATAAACTCCTAACACTATCGAATAACCGCTAACAGGAAATGATTCAAACACTTGAACGAAAAAGCAAAAGAAAAAGATAGACGGAGAGAGATTTCTTTTTTATTTTTTGCGCTCGCTACACGAAACACAAGAATCATTTTTATTTCGGTTCTCACTTGTTGGTTATTGAAAATATCATTGCGGTTACTATTTCGGTGATTAAATGTTGCTTATCGAGTACTCAAGAAAATAATGATAAATACATTTAGTAGCGTTTTGTGTGAATGATGGAATTTTCACGATAGGTAACGGTAACCTGAAAATAAACAACTAACGGTACTACGGTATCGTAACGGACTAACGGTAACTGAAAAGCATTAAACGTACTTTTAACTATGTTTGAAAGCCCTAAAAGCTACAAAGTGATCAAAAGCTGTACTTACTTGTTATTTTAAAGAATTATCCTACAAAAGTTGAGATTTAATCCAATAGTATACTTCATTCAATGTGAAAGACGTAGAAGCCACGCGTAGGGCAACCTATCATTCGTCCGCCATATTGAAGTGGTTGAATGGTGAATGTATGCCGGAAGCGCATGCGCCAGCAAGTCATTTAGCGATTGCTCGCTCTTTTGGCACCCCTGTCTACGACTGTCTGCTACTTTCGCACCTCTGCTTTACTTCCTGGCCAGTACGGCACCCTTGGTCACCATGCTTTCACCTTAGGGGGAATATATTCACTCGTCTGGAACCTCTGGTTATAACAGTGTAGGGGATGGCTCAACTTAGGTCTTATTACTTTGTTTAACCATATTTGTTCTATAGAAAAAAAAAATTATGGGCAAAAAACAGTAAATTTCATGTAATTTCCCTATTAAATCATTAAATATAAAACCCATTGTTATAAAGTTTTGGTGCCATACAACAGTAACATTAGTAGTAATTGTAATGATATTTTTGAATGAAGGCTTCTCTGAAGCAAGCATCAAATTTCTTCAGTGTTATTGCTTTATAGTCGGGGTAAACCTAATCTCGAAGCGAGATAATACTCTGATTAAGATCTGCTTAGGCCTTTACAATGCTACCAGGTTAAGTTTGCCTCAACTATAGTTTAGTGTTTTTATCGTTATCAACTATGCCAATAGTAGATGATCTGGACTAAGTAAGGAGATGCAGGGTTGCACCACAAGCAACTTGTATGCTGTGAAATGTACATTAGTTAGGGGAAACGTAATATTTAAATGGTTATAATTAAATTAACACACTAATGAATTCCACAGAGGAACAAGGGTAATTTTTTAGCGGCAATCGCATAAAGTTTTGAGGCATGTTTATAATTTTTTTAGTATGGAGCATTTTTATGAAAAAAATAAGGTGAAGTTTCGTGATGGTAACTCTTACTATTTCTGAAATATTTACACTAAAAAGAATGAAATAAAAAATTTTGAAAAACAAAAATAGAACCAACTTCAAAAGTGCTCTAAAAAGTGAAAAATAATTTTATTCTTTAAACACCATCGATAATATTTTTAAACATAATTTTTGAAGTTGGCGCAAAAAAGGTAGACAAAATCATTCACAACCATAACTCAGCTACAACTATAAATTTAAACAGGCCCAGTTTCTTCTCTACCTCATACATTATGCATTGATAACAGCATATTTTAGTAACGATATAAATGTTTCGTTCCTAACTTTGGATGTTTTCTGAAAAAAAAAAAAATATATGAACGAAGCATATGGTTACACTGGATTTTACTTTTTGGTTTTGCGCCAATTAAATTCAAAAATTATGTTTAAAAATATTATCGATGGTGTTTAAAGAATAAAATTATTTTTCACTTTTTAGAGCACTTTTGAAGTCGGTTCTATTTTTGTTTTTCAAATTTTTTTCAGGTAACTATTAATAAAATATGAGATTAACTGTTATAGTTTGATAGTATATTAAAACATGTATTATAATCCCCGACAGCATTATCTTTTCAAGGCTTTGGTTAGCTGTAAAAAATAAAATACTTAGCGTTACGCACGGGACATTTTTTTCGAGAATCGCCCATTTACTGATATTGAGTTAATTTTTTGCCGTGCGTAGTTACCGTCATTTGGGGGGATCAGGGTAGGGAGGGGGGGGGGGGGCGTAACCATTGAATTCAAAAAACTAATGTTTCTACATAAGAAGCTATTTTTGTTTCTCCCCTCCAAAATATTCGAAATGACGGCACTGGTAAATGTATTTGTTTGTACTAAATATACTCCTTTGTAAACAGGTAAAATAATTATTATATGGGTCATTCTCCAGAATGCGTAACTTTTGAATGAAAGTATTTTTCAATTTCAAAACTTTTTGTGTTCTTTTCTTCTTTCATTCTTGCATGATAGTGTTACCTTCTAGAAGTAACCATATATAATGGCCCAGCTAAATTCCAATTATTTTACTCATAAATAAAAAATACCTTGTTCACGGTAATAAACAAAAAAATAAATAAATAAATAAAATAAAATAAAATAAAAAAATAAAATAAAATAAAAATAAATAAATAAATAAATGTAAATAAATAAATAAATAAAATGAAATGAGAAAAAAGAAAATTAATTTGAATTCTAAAATTTTGAATTCGAAATAAGTTTTTCGCAATCACGAGTTGCAACAGGATCCTACTCATTGGACATATTGTTTCTAGAAACGGCTCCAAGGGCGCCCATATGCAAAATTTTAAGGGGGGAGGGGCTCAAAACTTTTCCCCATGGTTTAGCAGAATATTTCCCCATGGAAAGCAATTTCAGTACATATTAGAGATATTAAAATTTGACATTTTTAATAACTTATTCATTAATGGCTGGAAAAGAAATGTTTTTTACATTTTTGCAAAGAAAAAAGCACTAAAAGCAAGAAAGTTCTCATTTCCAAGGGGGGGGGGGCTTGAGCCCCCCTTGCCTCCTTATATGGGTGCCCTTGAACGGCTCCTGTGCCACCGAGCCTGTCCCTCCTGCGGTTACGTGTGTATAGTTGTGTATGTGTAGGCTTGTGTGTGTGTGTAGACCTGCATTTATGCACGTTGGCGTGTGTGTATGTGTGTAAAGGCGCGCGTGTGTGTATGTGTGTAAAGGTGTAGTGTATGAACGTGCGTGGACGCCACAACGAACGTGCGCGGACATGGACGCCACCGACCAGGAGTAGCGGCTAGAGTCGTATCTGCAGAGGACGGTGGAGGTTGAAAAAGGCACGGACATCAAAGACAGTCAAATAAAAACAATTAGCCATCGTGATGGCTAAAAAAAAAAAAAAAAAAAAAATTTAGTGTTGAAAATAGAGGCTAATTTAATATCAAAGAAGTAATTTTGTTAATTGTGCAAACAATGAGCTATTTTAATGATTAGTGTGAATCTATTATTATGCTCTCTTAATTAAAGTACAGCTTAAAGTTTTGTTATCCTTTTAATTTAAATTTGTGCTAAAAATAGTATACAGTCGAGTCCCGACTTACGCGAGGGATGCGTTCCGAGACACCTCGCGTAAGTCGGAATTTCGCGTTGTGGAACAAGGTATGTTTAATAATTTTTCATAAGCATACCCATATGTTTCAGACATTTGTAAACACCCCTCATATTGTTTCAAACTATTTATTAACTATATATTGCAGTATCTTTTACAAAGAACCGACTTTTTCTGTATTTTAGAAAAAGCGTTATTATTTGACATACAATTTTGTAATTTAGCACAAAATCAATGATTAATGGGGGAGAGAAACTTAAAATAAAGCAGTATGGTACTTACAGTATGTACACTACAGCATTATTATAGCATTTAACATTAACAGTATAGATATAGTAAATATATGTGTAATTAAAATAATGAAGAAGGTTTATGCAGCGCGATCAGAATGTTATCAGAATGTGTTTTATCAGCGTTCATACGTAAAATGAAAAAAAAAAAAAAGTTAAGAATCGGAGCGGTTATTTGTATAAACTAAAGCAAAGCGTTGCTTAAACTAATACAGTGGGTGAACTTCCGCTTTCAATGATGCTAAAGGGATGAAAGTCCATTCACAAAACCAATATTTAGTGTCAACGAAGCCCATTCTAACTCTCCGCCGCTCTTTTCCGAAAAATTTCATGTTGCAGTCGAGTAATTTGTGTCGTTTGTGTCCGCATTAAAAAATTCATTACTCATGAAAAACTCGCGTTATAGCCATTTCGCGTAAGTCGGATCGCGTTGTAGCGGGATCCGACTGTAGTATTAATATATTTCCAAACTAGCTGTACCCGTCGCGCGTTGCTACGCCAACAAAAAAATACATCATTATACTGATTTTCATGACAATCGGTTGAACGGGGCAGAAGTTGCTACTCTGCAGTGCCACCTGGTGGCGAGTGGCTTCAATGAGCATATTATGCACCTTCTCCGTGGAAAAATACATATATATAGCATTTTTCATAATAATCGGTCCAGGTATCAAGTGAAGCCGTGACTATACTCAAATTTTGTACTCACACAGTTTGCAAGATCAATCAATCGCTAAAAATATCAAATAGAAAAGTTTTAAATCCCCCCGTTGCATGAAAAGCCATAAAACAATAAAAAAAGAATTTATTTGCTCAAACTCAAGAAAAATGGCAACCGCGAATTAATTTCTGCAGCCGATAATTTTATTCGTATTTATCCAATGGATTGTGACTTAAATTGGAATAAAAAAGGAACTATCGATCGGATTTTTTTCGAACTGATCTATAAACATTCCCAGTACCAAAAATAACAAACGGTGAAAGTTTCAGCCAAATCTGCCGGGTAGTTTTTGAGTTCATGGATGACATACAGACAAACATTCATTTTTATATACAGTGGCTCCCAAAAGTGTTCGTACACTTTGAAATTTTTTAGTAAAACCAAAATAACTCAAAACTGAATTCGAATATGGAGTCCAATATTTTTTCACATCATTACTATGTCATTCTAAATACAACCCATTGGTTTTTTCAAAATATTGACGGATCTTCTTTTTGAAATGGGTCAGAAAACGAAGGGACAGAGAAATAACACGCCACAAAAGTCATCGTACACTCAAATATTTTCGAATAAATTCATGTTTAAAATTATCATATGCCGTTTTATTAATATTTTTGCATTGTGTTGACCCTTATAAGTCATTTAACTTTAATTTTTTGTTTATTTATTTCTTAATATTGTGCTTATCTATAAAATCGCTGGTATTCGTAAAAAAAACCCGCAAACACCATTCAAAATTCGAATTTGTTTCCCACAGTTGCGGTAAATTGGTGTGAAATGACTCTAAATTAGTTGTTAATTTATTTGTTTGTATGGTAGAGTGCTTGATAAAATGCTTTAAACAAAGAGATCGGACCGAAAACAAGGTAAGAAAACGTCAACCGGCAAAGTTGACAAAACGTGATCGGAGATTTAAAGTTGAAAAAATTATAAAAAATACACATTTGAGTGCTGTAAAAGTTTCTACAGAGTTAAAAGAAAAGTTTTACGTTTAATTTTCACCTAAAATTTTTCGTCAAGTTCAGGGGCCTCTTCCCGCAGAAATTTTCTTGTTCGCACGAAAAACACAAAGCTTACGCTTTTCGTCGCAAAATCATGGATAAATAAGCTAAAAACATTTTATAATTACGTCTTATTTACAGATAAAAATGAATTCAACATTTTTGTTAAATTGTTGCATAATTGTAAGTAGAAGAAAAAATTAGGAACTTAATCTTAAGAACTTAGTTGGATCAGTTAATCACGACGGTAGAGGTGTTCTAGTGTGAGGGTGCATATCAGCATCAGGACTAGGTAGTTCGGAATTTTTTGATGAAATAATGAATCATACTGTTCCTTTAAATATTTTAAAAACCAATTTTGAACTCTTAACAAAAATTTGGTTATTGGAAACAACTTTGTTTTTTATCAAGATAACGATATGAAGTACTCGGTTTTCAACGTGTGCGTCTAGTGCTTCAAAAATCGTCCTAAAATTCAGAAAATACCCCCTCAATCTCCAGATTTGAACTTAATGTAACGTATTTAGTCATATCTATAGGCTAGATTACGAAAATACGGCTTTAAAACGAAAATAGAGCTAGAAACAGTAAGACTCGAAGTGTGGTTGAACACTTACTCAGAAATTACGCAAAAAAAAAAAAAAAAGAAATAAAAAGAATGAAATCTATTCCCAGACGTTTAAAAGGTGTTATGAATACTGTATGATATTCTACTAATTAATAACTTAATAATAAGTTAGATTATTCAATAATATCTAGACATTTTATAAAGTGTACGAAGACTTTTGTGACATAGAATTTCCGGCACTTTTTGGTTTTATATTTTTTAAAAATTAAGTTTTAATATTTTTTAAAAACTTTTCATGTAGTTTTGTTAAAAATTAATCATAGATCTTATAATTAAATACCTATTCCGAAATATTAAATCTAACCAATGGATTGGGGCCTATTTCGTTGAAAGTCGTAGGTGTACGGAGACTTTTGGGAGCCACTGTATATAGAAGATTAGTAAATTTGATAATATACTAGTAATTTATAATTTCGGTAGACTGTCTAAAATTGATATATTTCCATTCCATCATTTATTCTCACCTCAGAAATAATGACATTGATAAAGTCTGTCACGTAGGTGAGGTTCTATAATATGAGCGTGGAAAAATGCTTGCAAAATTAAAAAAAAAACATCCATAGAAACCCCTGATTTTTCTGCATCAGATAAAATTTGTTTCAATGATCCAAGGTATCTAGAACATGAATTATAACTGTTTTTAACTAATTTCCATGCTAAAATTTTGTCAAGACTTCATTGCTGTTCACAGACTTTGTTGAACTACAATGTCGGTAACCCTGTAATCAAGGGATTTAAAAATTTTCTTTTTGGTTTATTTTTTCGCAATCTCTTGGGGGAATTTTACAGATAATTTTCTGTTCAAGTCTGCTTGTCAAACACGCGTCACTTGGCATAACTTTCATTGTCAAGGTAGACCGTGCAAAGCCGGATCACGCAGCTAGTATATAAATAAATAAAAGTTGTTACAAAAGAAAAAAAAAATCTTTACTAATAATTAATTTCAAAGTCTCTGTCCGGATGTCGGGTGTTTTTTTTTTTTTTTAATGCTCCTCCCTTCCATATTTGAATGCATGTTATTGAAATATTGTGTTTTATCTTTTCAATCTTCCTTTTGAAAAAAACGTGAAAATTCGAATTTATTGAAGCATGATGTCTAACGTACTGAAGGAACGAATTTGTTTAGTTTGATATTAACTACTACTTTTATTCTCTTAACATAAATAAACCTAAAGCGTAAAACTGCAAAATTGATGATGGTTAATCTCATATGAATAATAGCCGACGATCGAGTAACCCGCGTGTTTCAACAATGAAACTCGCGCCACGACATTATTTGATAATTTGTTTTGGTAATGTTTAACATGCAGGGAAAGGCTTCATTGTGACAAAGCTGAATTCGATCCGGTAGCTTAACAGTTTTACTGTTAAGGCTCTCACAATGGAAAAAAAAGAAAGTTCGATTGCGCCGCCCCCCGTTTCAACAACTGTTTTACTGGCAAGACTTTCATTTTAGAAAAACGGAGAAACCAAAACAATGAACGCTATCTACTGGAGTTTAGGGTTAATCTACTGGTGTTAAAGTTAAGATTTCAACTATGAAAATATAACTCAACAGGCAATTGCTTCGTTCAAATGTAGAAAAGTTTTCACCCATCATAACATGACGGGTGATTTTCTAGTATTATGAGAAAGATGGTTCGCTTAGTTCTTGAGGAATTTCCAGGTTAATTTTGGGAAACTTAATAAAAGAACAAACTGTTAAAACTAAACCTGAATTTTTCAAAAGAAAAGGGGTTTTCTAAAAATTATATTTGACCAAATCTCGTCAGCGTATACGTAACATAGTTTAACTCTTATGCTGCAGACATTTAGATGAAAAGTTGATGGGCTTTTTCCCCGTCATTAAGAACTTATACTTCACGTATCGAAATTTGAAATCGCGGACATCATACACTAGGTAAGCAAATAAATGATCTTCCTGTATCGAAATATTTTCTCACGTGTTCTCGAGGATTTTTGTTTAATTGGGAATGTTTGGTCCCTGTTGCCATGGCGTCAGTCCCATTCTTACCATGACAATTCGACAACTAAGTCCATCAAGAAAATTACCCTACAATCTAAGCAATAAACCACTCGTGAAAAGAAATTGCCTCCAGATTTATAGCTTTGTTCAGTGGATGTAAGGATTGAATACGTAAAGACATTAAAAATAATAACCTTTCTCTATTCGGTTTTAGTACATTTTTTTCCTTTATCTTTTCCAAAAATATGTTTAGAAAGCATACTTTTGTAGAAATCAATAGATATTTATTTTATTTCACAAATGCCGGGTCGATTGGCAATTAGGCTATAAAACCGAGGGCTCTCCAATATTTCTCGACAACACAATTAAAATTAGTTAGTCCAGAGCAGTCGTCCAGATGAGCAGCGTCTATGACTTGTCCAGAGTTGCATTAAGTGCAGGTTGGGGAATCCTTCAAGGGAAAGCGGAACAAATAGGCATTGAGACAATCGTGTCCTGTTAAAAGTCTGAAAGCAGCCACAGCTGCAGCTCGAGGAGAATTCGGGATACAGTGGGACGCGTCGCAGTCTCTCCCAGGGTTTACCTTCAGCAGCCCGGGAAGCAACACGACGAAAAATCAATAGATATCAGTATCAATAAAGCCAGTGTTAATAAGTTATAACCTCTAGTGTAATCAACAGGGTCTACGGAAGAGGGGGATCATAACAGGCCTAATTATTTCCCTTGTGATTTGGAATAAGAAGTCAGAATTTTCTTCTGGGGGTTAGCAGAGCATGAAGCAGCTAACTCATTCTAGCGAATAGCTTGAGAAATATCCACCGGAGATAACTTCTTGTTGAACCAAACGACCAAAAAAATGGGGTTAACTCTTTGTTGCTGCAAACCCTTCAACTGTCATACAAAAAGCTAACCGTACAAAAAAACCTTTGTTGAAAACGTGTTAGATATAGCTGCGCTACATCAGCTAGATCAAACATGTGATATTTTAACTACAATCATTGGCCAATTCGCAAGCGTTGCCTTTCGATGAGTTGCAGTGAGACATTTTTTTTAGCTTCCACGTATCGGTTATTTAACGATCAATAGTCATATTAAAATAGTATATGGACAAAACGAACTCACCTGATATGTCCACGCAAAGTTTGTTGACTCCTCCATGAGCTGGCAACAAATAAAACACTTTTTTCCTGACAACACCACTCCGATTGTTGTCACCAGTTGCATGAGGCACTTGAATTTCAATGCGAGCCAACTGTCCAGTAATGATCCAGCCCAAAGAATGATTTTTGGATTCGGCGATATCTTCCACTCTTTCTGTCTTGTATGTGATGTATTCCCATTCATTAGAAAAGAGACTGAGTGTGAGAAAAAGCGTGGCCAAAAATGTCAGGAGCAATGTAATGGATACAAAGATGCAGGTGAAAGTGACCATTTTAGGTTACACTGAATCCTTTTTCATTGTGCAGCGCATGGTGCTATAGTTAGCTTTTACAAAATGGCATGAAATATTTTTTGGCTATCATTGTGCTTTTTTTTTTCTGGTGTGCATAGTCTAAAAAGCCATGATAGAAAAGAGAGAGAGAGAGACCGAAAAATGTAAAAGTGCCTTATACTACCTAAAACTTCTTTTCTAGATGGGTTTTTGCGAAAGAATGCTACATGTTTAACATAATCGTTCAATTGTTTAAATTTATCCAAATGAAAGATGTTAATGGGTATTGCACGGAAAGCAGGACGAGGGGTCAATGTTTTAAGCTATTCAAATCTCTGGCCAACCTGGAAATTAGGAAAAATTACTACTTTAGTAGGGTCGTGGGCACTTGGACCTGCTTACCGGAAGATGCGGTAATGAGCAAGGGATTGATAGCTTTTTAAGAGGGCTATTGATCTTCATTGAGGACTAGTAAACTGGATAGGACTAGCCTAGCTGGTTCCAGAGCCTGTTGTTGGTCTTCACATTTGTATTTGTAATTTAGAAACTATACTTTGATAATATATTTCATAACAATATACAAATTTCTTCTAAATCGCTTTAAAGCAGCCGAGATTATTGAGAAAAATAAATGTAGAACGCATATTCTTGCGAAGTTATATTAGAACTTTTCGCTTCATTACTTGACTTTATCTCTTTCATTTTATTACTATGCGTTTGCCTTCTTATTCTAATTATTCCTTTTTCATTTAGAGATATGCAGTAAAACGCTACTCAACGTTGAACTTCAATTACTACTGCTCAGAAAAAAAGAGGAATGTACGATGCGAAACTGATTGAATTTAGTATAGTGCTCATATTTCGGTTCCTATGGAAACTTTCATTACGTTAAAGAGAGAAAATGTATTCTTTTTTTCGTGACTTTGGCGACATTTTCTTTGTCTTTAACTTGCAACTGTAACCAAAAGAACATAAAGCAATTTGTAGAACCATCATAATTCGGAATAGTTTTCTGATTTTCCGTAATCTACTCAAGAGTAAGGCAGTTTAAAGTTGGGGAGGTTTGCTTCCAAACGCATTTCTAACTTTGCAGCTGATTTCTTCCTATGTATTAAACGTTCTTGATTCTTATCTTGATTCTGATGCTGCATTCATTGAGTGTGAAAAAAATCTAAAAGAGAAAAATTAGAACTCAGCTATTGCAGTATAAATTTCTTAATCAACTTATTTAACACAAAGGGATGGAAACAAGTACCAATATTAAATTAAAAATTAAAAAAAAAACCCCACTGACCCTGCTTGTTGACCTCATATTTTAAGGTGAACATTGCGGGTCGAAACACATGTAAACTTTAAATACGTTTAAATTTTTTTCTAGATGCTATGGGAAACACGGAAAAGGAAATATAATCACAACTAGTGAAATTTACAATTCGCAAAAGCAGAATTAAAAGGGAATATTAGTAATCCTTTTAAAAACTTTTTTATGTCTGCTGAAATGAACCACAAGTATTTCATTTGTTAACAAATAGAAATTAGCAACAGATGAAAAGTTTAAATAATTGAGGTTCTTTTTTTCTTGTTGACCAACAAAAACGTCGCCTTTAGGCAAAATCTATGCCTTTTATTCACGCGATTGTTGAAATAACGTGAATGAAAGGCTTAGGTTGCATTTAAAATCTGTTAAAAAAGATTATATGGTTCCAGTTACGTACAACTTAGAGCTTCCAAACGAATTCTATCAGACGCAGAAAAACTCGGTCTTTCCTTTGGTACTAATATTTTAAATGTGCAAGTCCAAAACTTCCCAGAAAAAAAAAAGACAGTTAATTTTTGAGGTTTTCAATTAATATATTTGGTGATTAAGGTCATACAAAGACGAGTCCTAGCTAAGAACACTCTCGAAAAAGTCTCCTTTCGAGCAAAAAAAGAATAATCAAAATCGGTTCATTCGTTTAGGAACTACGATGACACAGAGAAACACACAAATACACCAGACACGTCAAACTTATAACCCCCTTCCTTGTTTTGTCGGTGGGTATTTATTCACACAAAGATTAAAATTATTAACGTTTTACTACTTTGTAAATGTTTGACTAATTGTACAATTTTCTCCCTGCTCTTTTATTTTGATTAATATTGTTTTGTTCATTTATATACCTTTAAAAGTTATGTAAAAAAAAACGAACAATAAACTTTCTTTTGTAGATCTCTACGTATTGCTTATAGATATACTAAGAATCTTAGGAGTTGAATATACCATTATTGTTCTTCGATTATTATTCCGTTTTTCCCAGCAACAGCTGTGAGCTCATTTCACCCATTTATCAATAGCAGCAAGAACTTGTAAAAGTTCTTTACTTATATAATACTTTCGTGTGCAATATTTCATTGAAAAGAGAAATTCATCACTTATATCAAATTACTCGATGAGTACGACAGAAACAGTTTCTTTCTCGACTAAGTTGCTTAAAGGCATCACGTTACTATGTCATACTTTTTTAATTATGGTTTTAAAAGTTCTCAAACTTCGAAGTGTGCTTCATTAGTTCGTTTAATGGAAATAATGAGACATCGGTACTTTTTGCTTACTTCAATGCACGTTATCATTCAAAAATATTCCTCCAATTATTCGTGTGCGAATATGTCAACGAAGAACGCTCAAAAGTTGAAGTGTTTTGATTTTTACCACTTCGGTTTTATTTCGTTGCAGCATTCTTAAACTTCAAAATAAAAAAGTCATTTTTGCATTGCTTAAAACCCAATATTTATTCATTATCAAACATTACAAAGACTTGAAAAACTCGCTTTGTCCTACCAGAGGCCTAAAGCTTAACTAATTGTGATTTGGTGCAGTTGCCGATCAAGTATGAAGTTATAAGTGAATAAATTAATGCACTAGTTAACTGCCATTATAAAAAATATACATAAAAAAAAGTTAAATTTATTCAATTTAAATTGAAAATCTAAGCCCGCACATTTGTTTTTTAAACTTAAAGAAATAACTGATTAAATAAATAGAATAACTAATGGAGTCATTTCCAAAATTTTAAAAGTATTTTTTTCTGAAAGATCATGTTTAAAAACATAGGATCTGACCATTTTTTAAATAATTTGTTTAAGTTTAATATTAAAAAATATATATATATTTATTTTGGCGCTTTCAATGTTAATGCTTCTATCCGATGACATCACAAATGATGAAATACCATTCTGTGTTGCCATTCACTGTGCGAAATATTTAATTCGCATCTTTACTCACGTGTATTGGCAACGGTATGATAGCAAGCGTAGCGAGCAATTTTAACTCGCTTCTTGATTATCATAACGTGGAATCGTGGTAGAAAGATGCGCCAAAATGCATCATTTGTGACGTCATAAAGACCACGCCTTGTTTGAAAAATTGAACATTTTAAAAAATTAATTAAAAAATAACTCTTGGGAAAATGAAAGTATTTTTTGGGTCCATGTTATTTCTTTTTGCTTATTCTATCGATTTCAGTGACTTTTGACTGAAGGAAACAATCCCATTGCCGTCGTAAAAAATAACTTTTTAAAGTTATACTTATCCTATTGAAATGGAAAATATAAGTCAGAACATGTGTCAAGAATTTATAAATGAATATATGATTAAATCTTATACCGGCTTTTCCCGAAGGTACGTTTTTATTTAAATAATTATAACCTTAAATTTAAAAAAGAAACGAACGATATGATCATCGTAGTTAGTAGATTTATGGTGTCAAAATAACGTAATATTATTGATATTTAAAAAAATAAACTGGTCCTTGACTAATCACAAGTTGCATGCCTTCAGTTTTTTTTAGATATGTATCATTTTTCTTATTTTAAGCCTGGTTACGCCATGCCGCTTCACTGCTGCTTCGCTGTGACTGATTGAAACTCCGGGAAACACGACATACGCATACATCGCAGCTTGCACACTATGCGGCAGCATACGAATGCCTTTCCGCTTTGGACGACCTACCTGCTTTGAGCCACCTTCCCCTACATAAAATTTGGAATGACAATAGTATTCCGTATTTATAAAAAATATATAATCAACCCATTAACTGCTGTTGTTTTACCTACTAACTTAAAAGATAAATATTATGGTAAAAAAGGATATTGACTGAAGAATTCTGTGCTTTCAATTTTTAAAAAGGCATAAAATTGCTCTTTATACACCAAAAAATTGTATTTTGAATTTGGTACCACTGAAACGCCCAAAGAAACCCTTCGAAGTTTTCCCTACGTTTCGAAGTTCGAAGTGCCGAAAATAATAAGATAATTCTTTTGTTGTGATTTAATGTTTATTGATTTTCAGTGCAAATAAATTATAGGATGCACTACAGTCTCTGACATATGGCGGTTGAAAGAGGTAGCACCGAGATCGTCGCACTTACGTAGGATATGACCTGTCCCAATGAGACATCTGCCTTGTCCGCACAAAATTGAAATGTTTTACCTCTTTGATTATTTTCTTATTTTACGTCACCGCAAGGTGCTGCATTCAAGCTCTAGAACTGTGAGTTATTTCTTTATTTATATTGTGCAACAGACAGAAGATCGATAAGAACATTAATTTTAATTTTTATGAAGACTTATAGAAGTCATACATCTAATCAAAACTTTTATAGGAGCTCTTAACGTTGTTAAGGAATTCTTGATGCTGATGTGCAAGTTGAGGGACTAATGTCCTCATTCTGGTGAGGGCTTTTGAGGAATATTGAGCTCGCTTGATGTTATTTTGAAAGTTTTCCTTATTCAGGAAGAGGTTTCTTGAAGTTTTTAGAAGGACGATTGATGTTATTTCAGAACTTAAATTCAATGTGTCAGGGATTTTAGGAACTGACTCCCTTATTCGAATGCGAATTTTCTTGAACTGTTTTTAGTTTTCTATTGAAGAGTTCTGAAGACTATTGTTCTCATTTTAATGATAATTTTTTAATTGAGTCTTTCTCACTCTGATGAGGATTTTTAATGAGAGAATTGAAGTTACTTAGGAACTTTACACTTACTTGTAATGAGGATTTTAGTTGCTGTTGTTCTCTATCTAATGGAATTTTTTCAGAGATTGCTAATATCAATCTAATCAAATTCATGAAGACTGTTGCCTTCAATAAAGATTTTTTGATACTAATGTCGAGATTGTAATAGGGGACTTTTGTTTTTACTTGGTAACGGTTATCCTAATTCTAACAGGGTTTACTGGATCTACTGACGTTATTTCACGGCTGTTGTCTTTATTCTGATGGCATTTTTACAATATTTCTCCCTGTTTATTCAGGAGAGAATGTTGGACATTCCTCACGGCTCACCAGATCTTAGTTCTTTTCCCCGCCTTTTTTGTCAGGAAAAGATGCAACAACCGAATGGGCCCTCGCAACATCAAACACAGTCTGACCTCTGATGGCGAACTGGAGGGGGTTTTTTTTTGCAGGAGTGCAGACTTTATTTTATCTGTTTATATATCTGTTGTCATTTTTCGAATGGAATTTCTTATGGAATGATGTTTTTATTCTAGTAGGATTTTCTTAGGACTGTTACCATTTTTCTGATGGGAAATTTTACACTAAAACTTTTTTCTTTTATTTAGACCTGAGTGTTGAACCTGTATTTCTTCACTGTAAAAAATCTCGGAAAACTCTCTGAATATATAAAAAAGTTTTCCGTAATACACAGATTCGTACGCCCTCCGCAGTTTTCTGCTATAATCAGAAACGTTTCCGGTTTAGCAAGAAAGTAAGAGTCGACGCATGCGCAGATTACACGGCAATTTTATAGTCCAGCAGAAAATCTAAACTGAAACTTTCGAAAGCACGCAATGAAAACAAGTGCTGACTCATGTATGCGAAGTAACACTCATCAAGGGAATTAGTAGAAGTTTTGTTCCTCGCATGAATTTACTGAAGATAATTTTAAAGTCTTATATTTTCTTGCTTATGTATCGTCATGAGATTGAATTTGAAGCTATGTCACTTATTTTTAAGTACGAAGTGCAAATTCTCGACGCATGCTCGCGGAAGGAATACAAACTGAAATTAAAAACCAAATAACTGCCTAGAGGACGCCATGTAAATTCATTGCGTCGCATAACTTGTGTAGGTAATTTACTTTTTTCTTGGATACTTTTCTTCTTTCTACCAAATGGGTAATTTTTGTTGGCAGAATTTTATTCTGTCATAAAAATCACCTTTTTGGTGACCAAAGCCTGCAAAAGACCACCACCGACGAATAGGTAAGTCGCTTTGCAACTCTATTACTTTAAAGAGATTTAGTTCATATGTTCATATAAAAAAATTTAAATAAGTGTTATTGTGTACTTTGTTTTTATGTGTCAATCTCAGTTAATATTTGACTGAACATTTATGTATCAAGCATTATGAATTAAATGTTATAATATGCAAATTGTCAGGTTTGATAGTTCGTCTTTAAGGTTGCATGTTTTCATTCTCTTGTAAACAGTGTAGCTAGATTGTATGAAGTAAAAAAAAAAAAAACTATCTCTTGTAATTAGGAACATAGTGCTTCAGTATTATCTAAATGACGATATCTCTTTAAATATTTGCATTAGCGAAACGCTTTAAATTAGTTAAATGTGTATTAATTTATTTAACAAATAAATACATGTATGTATTTAAAAGTGTCTTCATTTTTTTCGTTTTACGAGCCTCAATTTTACCAAAAGCAAAAAAAAAAAAAAAAAAAAGACTTAATAAAATAATTTTGTATTTTTACACCATATTAAAGTATTTGACTTATAATTCATATGATACTTTAATTTATAATGTATATGATACTTTGATTTATAATGTATATGATGTTGCTTTTTCGAGGGGGGGGGTGCTTCATAGCATTTTATGGGTGCACCATCACTCTTATGGGGGGTGGGGGGGGGTATTCTCGTATATATGAAATGGAATAATCATGTAATAGAGTTCAATGTTTTAATAAATAAAATATATAATGCATTTTGCGCACACTGTAAAAATAAAATCAGTAACCTATTTTGAATAAGTATTTATATTTGTGATGAGCTGGAAAGGGCAAGAACAGAAGAATCAACCCGAATGGTTCCAGCAGGGGGACTTGGTGTCATATTTAAATTCATCAATTTCTCTGTTGGTACTTTTCGGTACACTTTGTTCGTCAGAGAAATTGATTTGAGGTGAACAAATTCCGGAACGCGAAGGGTAGGTAAGTCCTGTCAAATTTTATCCGAAGATAAAAGCTATCAAGTTTGATACAAGATATGTTTTTAAGTTCTGCATTAAAAATACAATATGTTGATAGTTTTGTCTTGAAAATATTGAGAGAAAAACTGAAGTTTAAGATTGTTTAACAAACAATCCCCACTTTTCAGAAGGTACCCCCACTCCAATTCCCCGACGATTTTGTGATTAGGAGTGAAACTAGTAGATTATTTCATAATTTTTCAAAAATTTATAACTGTGCATATGTTATGCTGTTAACCATGCTATTTGTCATTAGAAATTCCAAAAAAAAAAAAAAAAAAAAATCCACGAATGATTCTAAAATTGCTTGTATTATTGCTCTTAGATATGAAAGAATTGAAACTGATATGGTATGCAATACTATAATAAAGAATTATATTTTAGAAAAAATCACGGAAAAAGGATTCCGAAATTCTCGGAAACGTTTTTGAAAATTGTTTGAAGAATTCCGAAATACTCGGAAACGTTTTCGAAACTTTCATGAACCACAGCTGCACAGAATACTCAGAAACATTTCTGGAAATTACGGAAAGAGGATTCCGAAATACTCAGAAACGTTTCTGAAAATTACGGAAAGAGGATTCCGAAATACTCAGACACGTTTCTGGACATTACAGAAAGAGGATTCCGAAATACTCAGACACGTTTCCGGACATTACAGAAAGAGAATTCCGAAATACTCAGAAACGTTTTCGAAAATTTCATGAACCGCAGCTGCACGATATACTCAGAAACGTTTCCGAATTTTTTTTACAGTGTTGATATGACTTCAACTTCCCATGCAACGTCGGGAGACGCACCGTGCATTTATGGTACAAATACTATAATGAACATCAGTAAGTGTCAATTATTATTTGAAACGTTGATAGTAAGAACTTGATCATTTGATAGTCTCAAAAATTACGTTTGATATACTATGAAATATTACAATAACAATATATAATTTTGAAAATATCTTTTTTTGCTATCTTGTTTGAATTTTTGAGGTAATTATTTACTGACCGGAATCAACAGTATATGTGACGACATAGTTAAAATTTTTGCCAGAGGTGGCGCCGCAATCAGTGAAATATTTTACCATTTCACTTCGCTTCAAATCCCTCTATGCTTAAGGGGTCGTTTCGAAACTTTAGGAAAGAGAGGGAATAATCCTTTTCTCTTTTCTGGAAATATAAACTTCTCAGTCCCTAAGTTAACTTGTACGCCCACTGAATGCAATGAAAAAAGATCATTTTTTTAATTTTTATTTTAACTTGTTTACAGAGTAATTGGACACTTTTACCCGAGTCATGCGATCTGCAAATGTCATTTATAGTCAAATTAAGCAGTAGAAAATCAACAAAACGTAACATTCTAAATTCAGGTGAAAATACATTTTTAGAGTGCGGGAATTTGAAAATTTCGCTTGAACTTCAAATTTCAGTTCCAATAAGAAATTGGCGTTCCAAATTTAGTGTCAAAATAAAAATAAAGCCTAAAGAAACTAAGTTTCACTT
This sequence comes from Uloborus diversus, assembly GCF_026930045.1. Classification (NCBI taxonomy): domain Eukaryota; kingdom Metazoa; phylum Arthropoda; class Arachnida; order Araneae; family Uloboridae; genus Uloborus; species Uloborus diversus. The sequence goes on along the minus strand of NC_072732.1, from coordinate 171,405,484 downwards.
GCTTTGGTTTAAACTAGGTTTCGTGCATAGGCTTGCACAAAAACAGCAATTCTTATTTTTAAATGATTTATTTCATTTATTTTCGTCATTTATTTTAAATCTCATTTTTGTTAGATACTTCTTACGTTGATTACATCTGTTGCACTAACTATGACTCCAAATCTTCCGGAATTTCATGTTTTTCTAGATACACTACACACGAATACATACACGCTAACGGAATCCCTATTTTATATTAACCTTTAAACCAGGTCAGTGGCCTGACTTTTTTTCTTTTTAGAAATTCGCAATAAATTTCTATATCTTGGCCATTACGATACAATGATTTTTTTCTTTACCTGGATAGTTTTTGAATAATTATGCATTAAAAAAAACCTATGCAGCAAAACAAATTCTGTTGTTTCCAAGAATTTTAGCAGCTACTAATTACGAAACTGTTCCCAGGACGAACGCTTTCAATTTAGTAGTAATTGTACTCTAATAAAAAACACTAGCTAATTTTCATAAATCACTTCTATTGAATATGAAATACGATGTTTTTTCTAAACATTATTTCACCTGTGACATTGTAATTGTTGTTAACAATCAGGTACATAAACTACTTTTCCTAGCTTCATGAATTTATTTTCTGTATTTTGTTGAAATTCAAATATACTTTTTAACGATATTCGTATATGTATGGAATTTATTTAAACTTTTTAAAAAGGGTATGCTTGAACTGCGTGCCTGTTAGAAGATATTTTTTTTTTCTGCAATGCTGTCTGAAAGCAAAACAAAACGAATAATACTAATAACAATAACAATGATAAAAAACAAATAAATGAATAAAATAAAGTAAAACAAATTAATTAATTAATTAATTAAAAAATTAATACATTTGCATTACGAAGTAACAGTAACAAAACAGCGTTTTTAATGAACTAATTTTGCAAAAAATTGCAGACACGTATTTTGGAGTTAAAAAAAAAACCTTTTTCAATGCAGAAAAGTGGAAGTTCATGAATGTAGTCATCTGATAAAAACTTTAGATTTTGTCGAATGATTTTACATCCAAAAGCTCACACTATTCTACATTGAAAAAGAGTTTTTTTGGAAATGTGTCTACAATTTTTTTGCAAAATACGTGCGAATTTAAACGTCAGTTTTCTTACTATTTGTCTGACGGACATTTTTATATTTATTTTTATGCTTTAAATATCGCAAAGTTAAGGAAGTAGCAAGTTCTCTGGTTTTTCCTAGCCGAGACAGATTTTAAAACTACCGCCCTTACCCCTTGTCCTTCAAGTTTTTATGTCGAATAGGATAAATCTTTCGCCTCCCAGAAGTTGCCGCCCGTTGCAAGGGTCACATCTTGCTCCCCCCCTCCTAGTTTCGGAACTGGGAAGTAAAGTACATTTCTTTCAAAAAATTACATAATACTTAACAAACCAGTACTCTAAATCGTAAATGAAAATAAACGAATGGAAAAAGTATACAAACAATTCTTTCTGAATGTTAGGCTACACTAAAATGCAAAACTTGCATCGTGTTTTTTAAATTTTGGTAAGTGATTCTTATATATATTTTAGTAAGAAATACAGTCGATCCCACTTATTGGAATATCAGTTAAGCGAATGTCTCACTTAATGTATGTAATGAATTTTTAACGTACGATACCGTTGTAATTGGTCAGTTTGATCCCGCTTTTTATTATTATTATTATTATTATTATTGATTTTTTTTTTGTGGAAACTTGCTATTTTCTTAAACAGGTTAGACTGTGCGGAAATAACCTTCATTTTTACCCATCACCCAAGGATTTCTTACAATCTGCAAACTTCAAAGTTTAAAATAAAAATAAATAAATGAAATAAAATAAATAAAAATAAAGCTTAAAAAATCCGAAAATTGCAGCTTCAAAACAAACTAAAAATTATTCTTTTTTATTTTATTCTTTTAAATAAAATATCGTATCTGAGCAAGCAAGAGGGTGTGAAGAAAAGTGTCGAGGCTGACTGACCACTTAAATTCTAACTAAAATTGCCAAAAAAGGGCTTTTTTTAATGCATAAATTATTTAACTAATTAATTTTTTGATGTTTTCCATATTCAAATTTTTCACTCGATTTCTTTTAACACATCAAATGAATATTCTATATAAATTTTGTATGTCAACTAATGAAAAAGATATGCTTATTAAGGATTTTTTCTGTTCTTAATTTTCCACTAAATAATGAACGCTTCTAAGATATTTGTTAAAAATAAATCAGCTTAAAACGAACAAATCTGATGCTACATTTTCAAAAAAGAATTCTTCATGTTTTTCTTTGTCCGACAACTTTAGTAGCACTTTTGTAAAAAACTATTAAATTGAAATAAATTTAAAATTAGTACTCATGTTCTAATATTAGATTATGAGTTTTTGTTTGATCAAAATTGCCCCATTGAGAGTGAGATAACAGGATTAAATTAAATTATCAGTTTCCTTACCTGGCACCATCAATATTAATTCACATTATCAATTTTTTAACCTGATGATAACAAAGTTAATTTACATTTATATTATCAGTTCCCTTGTCTGACGATAATAAAATGTATTTAATTTATCAATTTCCTTACATGACAATAAAGAAAAATATCTATATTTATTTCTTTACCAGGAAATAACAAAACTAATTTACGTCACTAATTTCTTTACCTGACCATAAAAAATTAATTGATATCATAAATTTTCTTACTTGACGGTTACAAAGTTAATTTATTTATATTAATTTCTTTACCCGAGAAAAACAAAATTCATTTATGTTTTTGTTTTAGATTTCCTTACCTGACAATAACAAAATTAATATATACTATCAGTTTTCTTATCAGTCAACAAAAAAATTAATTTAAATTATCAGTCCTTACCTGACAAAAACTATTCGGAAGAGCACGTGTTTTCCATCGAACATCAGCGCAACGAAAGGCAGTGGGCCAAAAATCGGGGGTAGATGCTTTTCGTTGCCTTGCCCAGAATGCCTTGCGAACTTCGACTTTTAGGCACTTTCTGAATTCTTTTTGTGCTTCGACTGCTTTCGCTTTATTAAGAAAATGTATTTGCGGCTCAAAATAATTCTAGACTGTCACGACAGGAATCTAATAAAGCAGAATAGTTTCTCTTGGGTTCATTTTAGGCAAAAGACTACGCCACAGGAGTCACAGGATTAGGGAAGTATTTACTGGGTGGATGGGGGAGTAGGGGGGTTATAAAACCGAACTCTTCCGCAGCGGCTTACAGGTTCTAAGCCCCTCTGAAATTTTTTAAACCCAGTGAAAAGGTTTTTTTTCAGCTTCTTTCTCTTCTCTTTCCTTTTTTTCGGATTCATTTTGTTCCTCTTTTTATTATTTATTTATTTATTTTTGTTATTTCTATTACCCTTGTATTATACGAGCAAATGTATTTATATTCAGAATAAACACAACGTGAAGCAAAGATGTACCTAGAGTTTTTTTTTTTAAATGCATGAAAACACTCCTTCGCATTTTTGGACTAGTGAAATGAAAGCCATAATAGGGATCAATCCTATTAAAAATAAAATTAATTTCTAAGATTGAAATGGAAAATGTTAAGAAAGAAGATATTCGTGCTACTTTGATTTTTGGCAACTAGAAGATGACCTTGAAAAACAAAAAAGCTTACAAATGTTCCAGTACACACTAAAAAGTTTTGTGTAACCTTACTCTATAAAATTGGTGGCAGCTTTGCTGTCTCCACTGCTCTGGAGTAACTTAACTGATATAACTGGTGTAAAGTTACACATCGCTTGTGGAAGGTAACATTATGGTAATGTAACTATAGCGTAACGTCTCACTCATTTTACGCCAGAATTTTCTGTATGCTTACAAAAACTAAGCTTTCATATGACTTTCTTAAACGCTTTATCAAGTTCATGCTTTTAAACATCGGCACCTGAAATAATTTTTATCCCAATTTTCATAAGCTTCCGGTGAGTAGATTTTCCTGAATTTTCACAAAGCTTTGCTGCATGCTCAGTCTTGAACAAATCAACATAAATCGATTATTTTTCGGTTATTCGTTTGAATTCCGTTTCATTTTTAAAAATATTTTTGGTTCTGCTGATCCTTTATTCATTTATTTTAAGCAGTGACATTTTTACGCGTTTATTTATAGTTAAAATTTTACTGAACTCAACGATGAAAAACAGCTACAAAATTTCTTACAAACGTACCCCCCCCCCCTCCTACACTACTACTCTAAAGCACCCAAAAAATGCTTCGATACAATGAAACCTACAGTTTGGAGCACGCATAACAGTCAAATAGACTTTAGACCTCCATGTCCTGCCTAAGACGTCTAAGATCATACGGCTATAGAACAGGAATCATTAGGCTTGCCACAGAAAGTTTTGCTCATATTTAAACGGTTAACACAGATAATTTGCAAAAAACGAGACAATTTTTTTCAGCATAATTAAGATCATAAACTTATTTTACAAGAGAAAAAAACATTGAATTTCTCCTTAGCAAAAATATTTTTTTGAAGAAGTATGAGCTTCTGTCGCTTCAATGATTGCACATTCCCTGCTCGGCAAGTACTTTATGGCCGAATTTTTCAAAAGAAATGCTTTTTCAAAATCTGGACGGGCATTCATACTTTCACAGTACTAAAATACTGAGGTACAGTAATTTTAGGAAAATTGCTGTACCTCAGTATTTTTACTTATTTTTTTTACTTATTTTACCTTTGTTAACATAGTGTTACAAAAAAAAAAAAAAAAAAAAAAAATCCAACTCCTTATGAAAAATTATGGATCGTACTTCTTTACGTTTCGCTGTTATTTTATTCAAAACTAGTGGTACCCGCACGGCTTTGCCCGTAATAGAAAAATTAAAAGGTTTTTGGTTTCGCCTGTATATTTACAAATAATGTATGGTGAATTTGCTCGCCAATTGGCGTGTACCCATGTTACAGTTCCACGTTATGATAATTTCGTATCTCGCCAATTGGCGTGTACCTATGTTACGGTTCCACGTTACGATAATTTTGTATCTCGCCTGTTGGCTTGGGCCCATGTTACGGTTCCACGTTATGATAATTTCGTAATTTACTCTTCCATCTTATGATATTTTTGTTCTTAAAATTGAAATAGAAAAGGAACCAAATCGAATTTTCGAAAAATCGCTTCGAGATGCACACCCCCATGCTACAAACTAATTCTGTGCCAAATTTCATGAAAATCGGCCGAACGGTCTAGGCGCTATGCACGTGACAGAGATCCTGACAGACAAAGAGACTTTCAGCTTTATTATTAGTAAAGAAGATTTCCTAGCAAAAGAATCATAACATTAATTATTTATTCAAAGCTCTACCTTTTCATCAATATTCAGGTAATTTAGGATTTAAAAAAAGATAGAATTCAAAATTACCTTGTAAGACTGTGCGAAATTTTCTGGGACAAATCTTATCATGTCTATGTTAAGCTAATTTTTATTCAATAATAAATTAAATATTTCCTTTCTTCTCCTTCTCTTCTCCTATTTTTATTTTTCTCAACTTCGAAAAACAGTTTGTGGCACAGGCACGTACTGCTGTTTAAAAATCTGAAACAAATATCGAAGGTCGAACTTTCATATATCGAACTTCCACATATCGAAATTTTCTATATATCGAAATCCCAGCAAATTTCTATGTTCATTACATAGAAAAATGGATTCTATGTATCGAAAAAATTTCTATGTTCGAATTTTTTTTCGAGACATTCGTAGATTTTTTTTCGAGACATTTGTAGATTTTTTTTCCTCTTTAGACTGTTTGTCTCATGAAAAATAAAGGTTAGGGGAGAAAATTATGTTCACTAAAGGTTGCTGCGAAACTCATAAGGAATCAGGGGTTGAAGGGTGTGTAGATAGGTCGTTGTTTCGTTCCAGAATTCTTAAATTCCCTCAAGTTTATTTCAAATATCTTAGTTGTAACCAGTAACATTGTAAAATAGTTTCAAGTCATCCCTTTTGTCTGCTGATTATCGTTCCTAGTCGTTTTAGCTGCAGTAAAAATCATTCTAGTTCAGTGGCGGATCCAGCAGATTGTTTTGGGAGGGGCCATCCGAAATTTTTGAGCAAACTCCGACCTCCCCAGAAATTTTATTAAAATGAAGTTGTAAAAACTCAATTTTCGGGGTATCGAAACATTAGGTGAGGGGGTGGATTTAGGAATCTCCCTCGAAAATGTTTCAAAATTTAAATTTCCGAGTAATTTTTGAAAATTTGGAAACCAAAAACGCATTTTGTCTATTTTTGATGATTTACGGAGAAAGGTCAGGTTTCGGGCGCTGGCTCCAAAATACTTTTTGAAAATAAAGCTTAGAAACCAAAATATTCTGTTATTATACATTAAAAAGTTAGAAGAGGAGGGGTTCTCTTCTAACTCTTCAACTGTCCAGCGTAAAAATGCACCTTAAGGTAATGTTTGCTTACATTAAAGGAAGTGTGAAGGTGCTTAGAATCCTTCTTTCATGGAAATATTTTGCCTTTGAGGCTCTAAAAATTCGATTTTTAACTATATTTATGCATATTTTAGAAAGGGATGGAAGATTCGTGAGCTCCTCCAAAAACTTCCTTTTAAAGCTATCATCACGATATAAACTAGGGAGGGAGGGGGTCCTATCAAAAATCGTTTGTAACTGAAGTCCCAAAAAATTTCATTTCAGTTGCTTTTAAGAAGTTAAGTGATAAGGTCTGGATAAGCTAGTTTCCGTTGATATTTTTTCCAAATAAAAGACTTAAAATGCAATTTTTTGCTACATATCAAGGCATTTGCGAAAGGGCATGGGAAAAGGAGGTTCTCTCCCTAGTTTCTAAATTAAAGCCATAAAAACGAAAATTTAGGCTCTCTTTGGTATTGTGAACAATAGGTATACTCTGAGAACAGCAGTATTTAGAGATCGTCCAAGTGTCTGTAGTTGGAATCAAGAAATGATGTAAAAGATGGAGAAAAATTTTGGAAATAAAAATTTTGTTTCGAGGATAGGGATATAATTTATCTCCTAACTAAGACCTATACTTCTTTTTCAGTAAAACACATGTGTTAAATTTTGTTATCTTCTCATAATATTTTTTATTTCTTTTTTTTTAAATTCCTACAATCACAAGGCTTTGGGAGGGGCCATGGCCCCCATGGCCCCCCTCTAGATCCGCTCCTGTTCTAGTTAAGTAGATTAATTTTTTACTTTTCTCCCGATTTGTCAAAACGAAAATCCCTTAATGCTGCGGATCAAGTTGAATTGACAAAGAATGAAGATGTATGAAGGCGCAAAAATGTAATTGCTGTTATTTTTTTAATTAACTGTCAAATAATCCGATGCTCGTATAAATTAGAAATTAGGTTTCAAACACGAAAATTAGCTTTAATTTTAATGTTTTAGGAGATTTTTAGGGTAAAATAAGATCGTTTCTATATATCGAAATTTCTATATATCGATTTTTTTCCCCGACAATTTGCTACTTCGATATATGGAGGTCCGAATGTATATGCCACACACGCACGTCAAACATAGACATAGACATAGTAACATACTGTAGCAAAGGCAAGTTGTTTTACTTACATTGACACTCATCTGGCAGAAAAACAACTTTTACAGAATTCTATCGGAGCATTTGTCTGTGTTCTTCTTGCAGAGAAGAACCAAAATATCACCATAAAGCAAGATAGCGAAGGTATCAGAGAAGTCATTCACAATAGAAGCTAGTTTATCCGCCATCCGTTTATCCGGATCTCTGGTTAATCCGGAGGAAATTTGTGGAGTAGTAAAAAATGTAATATACATAGAAATAATTATTTTAAATTATTATAGCTGAACTGTAAGTGAGCTAAACATTTACCTTTTATTTTTATTAAGCGTACAACTTCTGCATAGATCGCGCAATAAATTATAGCAATCTGTCAAACATCATGGTCGTGCTTGGAGCGTCCGTTCGACAACACTGCAGCTGAACTGTAAGTGATCAAGTGTTTGATAGAATAATTTTAATGATAAAGTGAGGATTGTACGTATTAATCCTGTATGTAATTTCGTGACAAATATTTGTTTTTTTACTATAATAAAGGTACGTATGCTAATTTAAGGAATTTTTTTTGCCTATTTTCCATACTACCGGATTATCCGGATTTTCGTTCATCCGGATTACCTTAGTCCCAGTTAGTCTGGATCTACATATGCGGTTGAGGTCAAGAGTAAGTAGTGGTAGCGATTCATATTAATACTTTTACGCTATTTAAATAAAGTTTTACACATAGTAACGTTTTTACTTGTATCCAGAAACAAACTATCGCACATGGTTTTTTATTCTGGGCCATTCTACGAAAAAGCAAACCTTTAAAGTAATACTTTTTGCAACTGGGATAACATATTTGACAAAACTGTGCATTGGATAAGCATTTTATAAATTACTCAAATGTTTAGAGCATGCTAAACCTTTAAAAACCAAATTTTTAAAAAAGAAACTTTGATTTTTTACATAATTAATCACAGAAAATTTTCTAATAAACTCATAAGCAAATGAATGCACAGATGTTTAGAGATGATTATAGTGATCGTTTAGCAAAAAACTTTTTTTTAATTAGTGCAAAAATAAAAAAGCCTTAGGAATTTTAGAAAATTGAAATTTTCCTCAATTTTTTAAATTTTAAAAAAAAGTAGGCAATATTTTTTAATTTTGAAAATAAATTATTGATTACGAAACAAGTATGCATGTTATGGTTTCAAAGAAATATAAAATTTACTTAAATTAAAAAAAATGTTTGAAAGGTACTATGACTCCTTAAGAAACCACACATGTAGATGAGATTTCTGAAGCAAACAATATTTGTTCATTACATTGTTTAAACATTACTTTAGAAACGAAATACAGAGCTAATGAGAAACAAATAAATAAATAGATAAAATAAAAAATTTGATCTTTTTCGGAACGGCCCACTATTTGCTTCTTTTTGAAACTAAAACTAAAACATAGTTCAATACCGAAGCGTTTAATTTAAAAAACTTACAATAAACCGCGGATCTAAGGATATATTGCTAAAATTTAGAACTCTAAACCTAATATCCAAAAGTGTGACTTGCACGTGACAGGAGTAAACTTCATTAAAAAAAAAACAGCTAGGATATACTACAAACTATGTAAAGTTTATTTTTATATTTTGGTGAAAGTATCTCTTATACCCACGAAGATAGAAGCATTTCTTTCAAAAATTAAAACTTTATTTTAAGGTTTTCATCTCATACGCTCAGAGTTTGCCGTCAACCGTTCACTGCAAATAATCAAACACTTTTTGAACACTTTTTTCACACGGATACTTGTCCCCTTTTTTAGAACACTTATTTCGGAACATTTATTAGAACCGTTGTAAGAACAATTTTTAAAACATTTTTAGAACACGTACACTTGTCCCCTTTTTTAGAACACTTTTTTGAGTCAGTTTCCAAAACACTTCTAGAAACACAGTTCGGAACATATATTTAGTTCAGCCTTCTTTTTAAGCACTTATTACGCACTTTTTAAGCACTTATAGGATCGCGTTAAAGACACGTTCTTGAACACCTCACTGAACATTTTGTGGCACACATATAAGTACAGCTTCTAGAATGCGTTTTAGAACAATTTCTTCGCACTAATATCATCTGTGGTTACCTACCGCACAAGTACAGTGAAACCTGTGTAAGTTGACCACTTGCGGTGCAGTACTTTGGTGGTCAACTTAGACAGGTGGTCAACTTATAAAGGGAGTAATGTTTTCTTTTTTTTGTCATTTCTTGTACCATGTATTCATTTTTTGACTGATTGACACTTACTCTTTCCGTTCAACTCACTTTCATTGTTTAAAATTACTTTGAACCAATAATTTAAAATGTTATTTAAATATTTTTAGAGGTTATTTTCTCAGAATGACGTATAATATGTCATGTAAATTTAAAATTTCAGTAAATTGATCAAAAAAAAAATCATTGTTTATAAAAAGTTATTTGATATTAATAGTTCCTAAAAATTCATAGCTAATCAAAAATAACAAATTTGACGCTTTTTTTTTCTCTCATATACATTTGATACATTTATAACCATGATGATCTACTTTTCAACAAAATATTGAAGTTTGGCGCACTTATTAGACACTAGTTTTGAAAATTCCATATGTGTCAGCTAATTTTCTCTGGATTTCTCCCTTTTCAATTAATTTTAATACTTCATACTTTTTATCAATCTCAAGTTAAAATAACTTTCTTTTTGAAGCCCTTTTAGGTAAAACTATAGCACAAAGAGCAACAAGCTGGACTCTCATGGTTAAAAAGGCAATTGAAAATGCCTTATTTCTTAATCCCTTGCACCAGAAATACTGCAATGCAAGTAACTTTTACCCTAGCACAATTCCAGTGTTGCAACAAAATATTGCAACTGGAAAAAAATACTTTGTACTTTTCTATTGACACATGTTTTCATTGAACAAAGAGTACAAAAGGTAATCTCACAAGTTTGGAGAATAAAAGGGTTCTTAGTAGTTTTCCAATGTGGTTAAACTTACAAGGAAGTTTAGTTATGCTGCTGTTTTTTTTAGTTGGTAAAATGCTGGTCTGGCATCAAAAATATTTTTGGAAAGCTATAAAAAAAAAATAATAATAAAATAAAATAATTTGCTAAATGAAGTTTTAAAAAATAAACCAAGTGGTCAACTTACAAAGGGATTTTTACAATACTCCAAACCAAATTTGGGGTACATTAGTGGTCAAGATAGACAGGTGGTCAAGATAGAAAGGTGGTCAAGTTACAGAGGTTTTCCTTCATTATACAAGATAGGACTAATTCCGTTCCTGACAAAAGCGGTCAACATAGACAGGTGGTCAACTTACAAAGGTGGTCAACTTTACAGGTTTTACTGTATAAAAGAAGCTTTTAGAAATAATAAACATGCACTAAATTCGTGTTCATTTTGAGACTGCAGGCTGATGATGGCTTAGGTTTTGGATGAATCTAATTATTAATCAGCATAGCTACTATGAAAAGTTAAAATACAATGATATTTCCAAAATAATTGAATAGCTTACAGCAGAATTGCACACGAACAATGTTTACTAATAAAAAGGTTGCAGGAAAATGTAGTGCACAATATTACTTAGTACAGAAACTGCATATACATTTAAAATATTAATTTTCATATTTACGTTTTCAAAGCTAATCCATACTGTAAAAAGTAAACAAAAGTGTACAAACAAAGGCTCACATAACTTCAGTTTGTTGCTTCATAAATTTCATTTTCAAGAAAAAATGAGGAATTTAATCTTAAGAACTTGGTTGGATCAGTTAATCAGAACGGTGAAGGTGTTCTAGTGTGAGGGTGCATTACAGCATCAGGACTTGGAAATTTGGAAGTTTTTGATGAAATAATGAATCATGCTGTTCATTTAAATAATTTAAAAAACAATTTTAAACTATTAGCTCAAAATTTGGTAATCGGAAACAACTTTGTTTTTTATCGAGATAACGATAAGAAGCACGATGGTCAGTTCACTGTCGTTCGGGAGAAGAAGCTTGGACATAGATAGATAGATAGATACTCAGATTTTATATGTATAAGATATTTTACGCTGTTGCGGATGACGATTCCAAATGATGAATTACGCAAATAAAAAAAAAAATACACATAACAAACTTACATGAAATACACTGAGCTGGCGGTGTATTTCATGTAATTTTGCTTTAGCCCTGGCTATTGGGCGGTAATTTACTGAACATAACAAACTGTTTGTTTTGCCCAAAATGAACACGTGGAACGCAATGTTTTAGTTTTTCCGGCAGTTTTGTAAATATCCGCAAGGTGGTAGCGTATTCGAGCTCTGGAGTTGCGAAATACAATTCGACAAAATTTCACGACATCTTCATTATAAGATATTATCTATCACATTATCACACTATTTAAACTAGTATGTTGTGGCCATCACGAAACTTTATTCTATATTTTTCCTTTTTCTGATCCCTCCCCATGCTTGACGAGGAAGCAATATTCCTAACAAAAACAAAATTACACATGCAAAAACTTGACGACCATCCCAATGTCTGAATTATTGTAAAAACAAAACAAAGAGCGAAAATTGAAAGTTACTTTAAAAGCCTTACTTGAATTAATTACAAATATTTTATTTATTAACAAACATAAGATGGCAACAGTTAAAAATTTTAAATCATTGATCATGGCCCCACTGAATACTTAATGGCCGTGGCAATCGCTGAAACTCATGGCAACAAAGAGGGCGCCACTGGCTACCCCTGTTTTTGTTTCCACTTGGCGTGATTGTGAGCGTTGGCGCTTTGGCATCTGTGAATACGTGATTTCTCGACTTATTATCGGGCTTACGTCATTTGACGAAAATTTTAATTTCAAAAGAAGGAATGAAGAGAAAAAGTGCTGAATAAACATTGTATTACAAAGGTGAAGAGCATTTCTTATTGTTATTTTAATATCATCTATATATATAATTCTCTTACGTGCCGGCAAATGAAGGGGTGAATTTCTAAACCTCTGTTGGCAACACTTCGCCGATAAATCATGTAAACAAACTTCTACGTTGTTTTGAAATCTTGAATCACAGAATACTCAACGAACTTTTTTTTTTTTTTTGAGATGAGTTTGAGTCGGGCTGTGGCCCATTTCAACCTTAATCAGCAAAGAAAAGCTCAAAGAAGGCAGGAAACCGTTCTTGAATCCAATTTAAGACGAGCCATTTCCAGAGTTGTATTCTCTGATTCGCTGCCGATAATTTTTAGCGGCTGGGGAATTTTCAGTCAGCAGTTCCTTCAACAGATCAGGTGCGTCACACAATGCCGGTAACCGCACCTTTCCGTCATGGCAACATTTAGTATATTTATTTGCAGTATTACGCTCTTTCTGCCAATAAAGAGCACCACAAAATTCGCATTCTTCACACATTGCTCCACAATCATGTTCATCGGCAATGTTGTTTTGAACGCGTAGGCGCTTTGAGCGTCGTCTATTCTCTGCTTCAGTACGACAGTTCAGTTCAAAATGAATAACCGAGAAAGAATTTACTTTATTCCTTTTATTCTCAGCTGAAAGGTTTCGCCAAATTTGTTTAGGGTTATAGTAGTTTTAGTATTGTGCAAGCAAAGTAGCCTTGGCGAGTTTTCGCGTTTTTAGTTAAACCATTTTTTGTTCGTGACGTGGCAAGGATTCAGAATAACAACAAGAAGGACAAACGTTTGAGAAAATATGTTTGGTGCTCTCTGAGCCTGTTTTTAGTCATGGCCAGCTCTATGTGGCATTATCAAGAACAAGATCTTTTGAAGCAGTGTCAGTTGTGGCTCCCAAACGGGACATTTTTAATTGTGTATATGAGGAAGTTTTCTCAGATTAGAATATATAAGAGTGTAAATATGTAAATATATATAAGAGTGTAAATAATGTAAATACATCCCTCGGGGGAGCCTGTAACCCCTAGAGGGCGCGTCCCCAGGTGGCGGATAGGGGAATGCCTTCATTGGTTTTCCAATGGGTGGTAGAAGGGAAATAAAATACCTTCCGCGGACCAACAGGTAGAAGTGCAATCTCTCCAAAGCAATGACAGACACTTTTGTATCTATAATGGTAAAGTTGTGCACATTGCCAAGGCAGTCATCTTACATACAGCAAAGTTAAACTGTCGAAAATCTGGCTAAAGCAGACAAATTAACATTATGAACGTAATTTTCATATTGGTTAAATGGATGGTGACCTAAATGCAATTACCAACTTTAATTTTTACGGAAAATTTTAGCTAGGCTAATGTATTGGCATACAGCGAGCGAGCGAAGCGAGCATGGATCGCGAAGCGATCCACAGGGAACTGCGTAAGCAGTTCCGGGGGTTGGCGAGCGATAGCGAGCAGGGGGCGATAGCCCCCTAGTATCAAAAATTACGCGTAAAAAAAAATTTAACTAAACACAGAAAACATATAATTTTTTTAAATATTAATGCGTAATTCTTAATATATTTTTTCAAACGCTTTTTTTTTTTTTGAAAGCTTTGCAAATAATTTTCAAATTTTTTTATTGAAAATCCCTTGGGGTTTCTTTTTTGGATACAACAGTTCTGAGATTGATGATATATGGCAGGCAGCCCTCATTTCTAATTTTACATGCTCATTTACATGCGAATTTTTTTTGCTCAATAAATTACATCGAAGAAAAAACACGCTCCGCAATCTGTAAATACTGTCTGACCACGGATTGTATGGAAAGACAAACATCCTTTTTACAGCCGGAAATGGACGAATCTATTATTTTTTTACCGATGTCAGCTTTTGCAGAAGCAGTCTTATGCAAATGAGCGGAATACGCTCATCAAATTTTTACTTTTCCCTCTTATTCACATCGATTTATCTTATCTGGATGTTTGAAAATTCCACGCAATCCGTGGTTGGACAGTACATTCATTTCTCAAAACATGAGAGGGTCTTTTTATTGCCCCATTTGACCCTGATGAGGATTAGAGGGGGGGGGGCGGGTACAGGAATTTACGTTAACAATTGCCATTCTTTTCGTTCGGAATGTAGTGTATATTTTACAACGATTACCAGAATTTAATTAAAAATGTACGCTTGGAGGCCCGACATTTAAAATTGGGGGGGGGGGGGCAAAGGTTTTGCATTCGGGAAAAAACAAAATACGAGCAAAAATGCCTAATTTTAGTATGTTTGCAAAATTTAGGGGTGTCATAATTGCCCCCTCCCCCGTGATATCCCCACTTGACAGGCCTGGGTAGAAATATTCTTTTTCAAATGAAAAAGAACAATAGAAAAGTTCAAAATATGATGGCAATTTAAGAAAATGAACCATTAACATAATTTTAAAAACATTTAAAATTCAGAGTGTGACTACTACATGGTTCTACGACGGGTCCGTGGTTCTCGCACCAATATTTTACGGACACCAAAATAATGTCATTTATCTTTTTCCCCCTTCCATTTTTAGCACATCTCATGTTATAACAACTTTAGTGTAGATTTTAGTAGTATATCAGTGTACAATACGCATAGAAATGCACAAACGTTTAGTGCAGATTTTTTTTCCTTACGAAAGGAAATTCATAGAATAATAAAAAAATAAATAAAAATACATGGAGCTAGAAAAAATTTTCATTTTCCCGACGCTTACTTTTTAATTAATTTTTTTAAATGTCCGATTTTGAAAATAAGGCGTGGTCTTTATGACGTCACAAATGATGTACATTGGCGCATCTGTCTACCGCGTTTCTACGTTATGATGATCAAGAAGCGAATTGCATATTGCACTTTACGCTTACTATCAATCATATAGTTGTCAACACATGTGAGTAAAGAAACTAATTGAATATTGTGCTCTGTGAGTGGCATCAGTGAATGGCATTTCATCATTTGTGATGTCATCGGCAGAAGCGTAAACAATCAAAGCGCACCGATTAATGCATTTTTTTTTAACATTAAACTTAGTCAAGTTATTTAAAAAAAATGGTCAGATCGTAAGATTTTAAAAATGTTCTTTCAAAAAAAAAAAAAAAAAAAACTTAAAATTTCGGAAACGACCCTGTTGATTCACACGCTTTGAGCATTAATATATATATATATATATATATATATATATATATATATATATATATATATATATATATATATATATATATATATATATATATACACCCAATCCTCTTTTTATGCGGTAAATAGGGACCGCATAAAAAAATCGTGTAAAAAAATACTTGAAACTTCACCAGTAGCTTTAAAAAGTTTTCGCAACTGAGTTAAAAAATATTTTTTATGCGGTGGATAGGGACTGCATAAAAAAAGTCTCACGTAAAAAATACCCAAAATGTTATATTTAAACGAAATCAAAATAAACCAAGCGATGATAATTTTGTCGACTCCCGAAAAATTTCCCGAATTAAGAAATTTTTGGAAAGTTACAGTGACTTCCCATCGGATACCCCTGTCGACCCTTGATGATACTACAACGCACTCGTTTGATAAATAATTTTCGCTCGTTTTATAATTAATTTTTATAAACTACACAAAAAAAAGACCGTACAAAAACAGGTTTGGGCGTACACACACAGATCGGAAGGCGCACAGACCGGAGAGCGTTCACTTTAACTCAGGTTCTATCCTCACTCCACCCTCCCGCCTCACCTATAACATCCTAGGTGCTATTACTTCAATATATATAATTCAATTGTAATAAAGTGTTCACGCAGTAAATAATATTTATGATAAAGTGTACTGGTGGATATCGGGCATAAAATATTTATCTTATTTACCGCATCAGAATTTTTTTTTTTTTTTTTGCTAATGGATATGCCTCGTATTATCTATTCCAGAAAATCAACAATCATATTATGACGGGTGCACATTTCTAGGTCATTTCCATTTCATTCCATTTGTAGAAACAAGAAACCCAGCGAGTAGGATCCTATCGCAATTCATGATCGTGAATAACCTACTTCGAACTTAAGCAGCCAAAATTCAAATTATTATGGTTTTTTAAATTTATTTTTAACGTTTAACAAATCATGCAACAGGGAAAGAAACTCCTCAAATATCTACACATAAATTTGTGAAACTAATTAAAAAAAAGGAACGGATTATTTTATAAAATATCAACACTGTTGATGTTCTAAAACATTCTATCAGGGGAGAATTCCACATATAATTTATGTTGTCCTTGCAAAAGTAAAACAATGATATGGAATTTTTTTACTTGACATTTTTGCGATATTTTTAAACATATTTTTAAGAAAATTAAAATATTTAGCGATGTAAAATTCTGTAAACATTGAATTCTAGTCATAAAAAACTATTTTCTACACTTTAAGCATGAATGAGAAAGGAGCTTTGAACTAGAAACTTTGCAGAAAATTTGATCGCCAAGTTTGGCGGAAATTAGGATATGAATTTTCTGTTGGAAAAATAAAATACGCACACACAGTAGACCGTCAAGAATCCGCAGGAGTCTGAGATCTGCTTGCAAATATTTGTAATCTAATTGTATAGCATTAGGAGCAGCGCTAAATATCTAGCATTTCTCAAAAAAAAGGGAGGGGGTAATTTTCCGTTATAGGTACGTAGCGGCGTATTTTTTAACATGGCGGTTATTTAATTTTACTTATTCTCAGGGACTATTTCAAGTTACATATAAAGTATTTATTTGGCGATACCATAAATTATTTTCTCTTCTTAAAATATTTGTAAGCGAAGCAAGCCAAGAAACAAGATCAAAAAGTCCATTAAAATAAAAAAATAATCCTCTAAATAATTAACTTTCTCCATAAAGTGTAAAATAATACAACAAATGAAACACAAGCTATAAATGAGCATGTAAAATTAAATTGAAACCTTTAATTTCAAAATTAGCATCTTGCAATTTAGTGATGTTTGTTCTATGTACTATAAATTAATTAAAATAAACAAACTTTGAAACTTATCGTTGATTGGTGGATTCAACCGTGGCTTGTGGCGCCTCCTTGCGGTCAGAATGGGCAAATATGAAGTTTTGAAGTTTTTCCATCTAGTGTGGCCATGTTCAAGTGCAGAAATAGTTGCCCCGGTTTAACACAGGAAAGTCAAAAATTGTCAAGGCCTGGTAAGCGCCAGCGCATTCAGTGGGGGCATGCATTGAGATAATATTTCCGATCATTTCCATACAATTAACATCACGAGAAATACGCAGACTTCAATCTATTACGATTTATCTTTCTTATTGTTGCATTAATAAAACTATTTTTATTCGCAAAAAAAAAAAAAAAAAAATCAACACCTCTTGGAGCGATTGGAGTCAAAATTGAACCAAAGCCTGTTTACGTATGGATTCACATATATTCCAAATTTCAACCAGAACGTAGCATTACTTCTTGAGATAGGGCACTCACAATGGAAAAAAAGAACGGGCGATTGCGCTACCCCCTTTTTAGCTGTTGACACCAAAATAAAATCAGCTCTTATACCCACTAAGGGCTACTTGTCAACAAATTTTTGTTTAATTCCGTTCGTTATTTCTTGAGATACAGCAGTCACAATTGACGACAAAAAAACGTTCTATAACTCAACTCCCGTTTGAGCTATTGACACCAAGATTGAATCAGCACCTGCTCCTGTTAGGGGCAACATATGGACCAAATTTTGTTTGATTCCACAAGTTACTTCCTGAGAAATAGCAAGCACGCGTAACTCAAAAAACGTCCCCATTGCTCCACCCCCCTTGGAGGAATTCGCGCCAAAAACCAATGGGCACAAGTTCACATAAGGGCACATATGTGTACCAAATTTCGTTCAATTTCATGCGGTAGTTTTTTGCTGTAGAGCGGCCACAAAAAACTGGTCACACACAGACGTGACACACATACACACACACACATACACACACTCACAGACAGACAGACATTTTCCAAAAATAGTCGAAATGGACTCAGCACACCTTAAAACGTTCGAATTCGTCAAAATTTGAAATTCGAAAATTTGCACGAATCCAATACTTTCTTCTATATATTAGATATATGTAGAAGAAAGTAAAAATACAGTGGCTCCCAAAAGTGTTCGTACACCTACGACTTTCAATGAAATAGGCCCTTATCCATTGGTTAATTAATATTTCGGAATAGGTATTTTATTATAAGATCTATGATCTATTTTTAACAAAACTACATGAAAATTTTTAGTAAAACATTAAAACTTAATTTTTTAAAAATCAAAAACCAAAAAGTGCCCGAAATTTTATCTTACAAAAGTCTTCGTACACTTTGAAAAAATGTCAAAAAATTAGTAAATGATCTAACTTTTTACTAAGTTATTATTTAGTAGAATATCATGCAGTAACAACAACAGCTTTTAAACGTCTGGGAATAGATTTCATTGTTTTTTCTTTCTTTTTTTGTGTAATTTCTGAGTAAGTGTTCAACCGCACTATGAGTCTTACTGTTTCTTGTTCGCTTTTCTTTTCAAAGGTGTATTTTCGTAATCTAGCCACCAAATATCTCCAAATATGTTCCATTAAGTTTAAATCTGGCGATTGAGGAGATATTTCTAAGCTTAAGGACAAATTTTAAGGCACCAAACGCGAACGTGTGCTTCTTATCGTTATCTTGATAAAAAAAAAAACAAAGTTGTTTCCGATTACCAAATTTTGAGCTAATAGTTTAAAATTGTTTTTTAAACTATTTAAATGCACAGCATAATTCATTATTTCACCAAAAAATTCCAAATTTCCAAGTCCTGATGCTGAGATGCACCCTCACACAAAAAAACCTTCACCGTCCTGATTAACTGATCTAACTAAGTTCTTGAGATTAAATTCCTCATTTTTTTCTTCCATTTACAATTATACAACAATTTAACCCAAAATGTTGAATTTATTGTCATCTATTATTTAGACGTTGTTCCAAAACGTTTTGAGCTTATTTATCATTGATTTTACGACGGAAAGCGTAAGCTTACAGTTTTTCGCACGAACAAGAAAATTTCTGCGGGAAGAGGTCCCATTTAATCCAGCTAATCAGAGAACTTGGCGAACACTTTTAGGTGAAAATTAAACGTAAAATGTTTCATTCAATTCTGCAGAAACTTTTTCAGTTCTGAAATGTGTATTTTTCATGTATTTTTCAACTGTAAACCTCCGATCACGCTTTGTTAACTTTGCCGTTTGACCTTTTCTTACCTTGTTTTCGATCCGATTCTTGTCTTAAAAGCATTTTTTCAAGCACTTCACTATAGAATGGTATAAATTAACCAATTTGGAGACATTTCAAACCAGTTTACGGCTACTGTGAGGGAAAAAAAAATAAATTTCGAACCGTGTTTGTTGTTTTCTACGCATACCTGCCATTAAAAAAAAAAAAAAAAAAAAAAAAAAAAAACACCAGAATATTAGAGAATAAATAAACAAAAAATTAAAGGCAAATGACTTTACAGTGGCATTACAATGCAAAAACAATAAAAATACCACGTACAGTGGCTCCCAAAAGTGTTCGTACACTTTGATATTTTTTAGTAAAATCAAAATAACTCGAAACTGAATTCGAATATGAAGTCCAATATTTTTTTCGCGTCATTCCTATGTCATTCTAAATGCAACCCATTGGTTTTTTTCAAAATATTGACGGATCTTCTTTTTGAAATGGGTCAGAAAACGAAGGGACAGAGAAATAACACGCCACAAAAGTCATCGTACACTCAAATATTTTCGAATTAATTCATGATTAAAATTATGATATGCCGTTTTATTAATATTTTTGCATTGTGTTGACCCTTATAAGTCATTTGGCTTTAATTTTTTGTTTATTTATTCCTTAATATTGTGCTTATTACTATAAAATGGCTGGTATTCCTAAAAAACCGCAAACACCATTCAAAATTTGAATTTTTTTCCCACAGTAGCGGTAAATTGGTTTGAAATGTCTCTAATGTAGTTAATTTATTTGTTTGTATAGTAAAGTGCTTGATAAAATGCTTTAAAGAAAGAAATCGGACCGAAAACAAGGTAAGAAAAGGTCAACCGGCAAAGTTGACAAAACGTAATCGGAGATTTAAAGTTAAAAAATTTATGAAAAATACACATTTGAGTGCTGTAAAAGTTTCTGCAGAGTTAAATGAAACATTTTACATTTCATTTTCACCTAAAATAGTTCGCCAAGTTCGTTGATTAGCTGTATTAAATGGGACCTATTCCCGCAGAAATTTTCTTGGTCGTGCGAAAAACAGAAAGCTTACGCTTTTCGTCACAAAAACAATGATAAATAAGCTCAAAACGTTTTAGAATTACGTCTTACTTGCAGATAAAAATTAATTCAACATTTTTGGTTAAATTGTTGTATAATTGTAAGTAGAAGAAAAAATTAGGGACTTAATCTTAAGAACTTAGTTGGATCAGTTAATTAGGACGGTGGAGATGTTCTAGTGTGAGGGTGCATATCAACATCAGGACTTGATACTTTGGAATTTTTTGTTGAAATAATGAATCATGATGTTCCTTTAAATATTTTAAAAACCAACTTTGAACTCTTAGTCAAAAACTTGGTTATTGGAAACAACTTTGTTTTTTTTATCAAGATAACGATAAGAAGCACACAGTTTTCAACGTTTGCGTCGAGGGCCTCGAAAATTGTCCTAAAGTTTAGAAAAGACCTCCTCAATCTCCAGATTTTAATTTAATGTAACGTATTTAGAGATATCTGGAGGCTAGATTACGAAAATAGGGCTTTAAAACGAAAATAGAGCTAGAAACAGTAAGACTCGAAGTGTGGTTGAACACATACTCAGAAATTACGCAAAAAAAAAAAAAAAAGAAAGAAAAAGAATGAAATCTATTCCCAGACGTTTAAAAGGTGTTATGAATACTGTATGATATTCTACTAATTAATAACTTAATCAAAAGTTAGACTATTCAATAACATATAGACATTTTATAAAGTGTACGAAGACTTTTTTGAGATAAAATTTCCGGCACTTTTTGGTTTTTTGATTTTTAAAAAATTAAGTTTTAATATTTTTTGCAACTTTTCATGTAGTTTTGTTAAAAATTGATCATAGATCTTATAATTAAATACCTATTCCGAAATATTAATTCTAACCAATGGACTGGGACCTATTTCGTTGAAAGTCGAAGGTGTACGAAGACTTTTGGGAGCCACTGTATGATAATTTTAATCATGAATTTATTCGAAAATATTTTCAGTGTACAATGACTTTTGTGGCGTATTTTTTCTCTGTCTCTTCGTTTTTTGACAAATTTCAAAAATAAAATCCAGCAATATTTTGAAAAAAAAAAAAACTGTTGGGTTTTATTCAGAATGGCATTGGAATGATGTGAAAAAAAAAAAAATTGGACTTCATATTCGAATTCAGTTTTGCGTTATTTGGGTTTTACTACAAAATTTCAAGGTGTACGAACACTTTTAGGAGCCACTGTATATTGTTAATTTGCGAATACGAACCATTTTCAAAATAATACGTAAAACCATGCGTAGAACTTGTAAAGAAAACAAGCAAAAATTAATGCCAGACGATTTTTTTAACTATCACCGCATTGAAAAAAATAATGAAAAAGAAGACGACAGACGATAACTTTAATTTCGAGTTTTTCTAAAAATATTTCTCGGTCACCTTATTTTTAACCCATTTAAAACAGTCAATATTTTGTAAAAAATGTTCGGTTGATGTTATCACGTAGGGACAGTATGAAAAAGTATTGAACTACTATTTTAATTCCTAGATACTTCATTTTTACCACACACATTTAAAGCGTTCGAACAATTTTGGAAGCCACAGCAGGTAAGTTGCACTCTTTGTGACACATTTCGATACTTTAATACTACTTTTTTTTTTCTATATGGCTTTTATTTTTCAAAAATGAAATAAGGAACAAAACAAAAATTAAAGCTTTTTATATGCCAAAATGGTTATCTACAGAATAATTGCATAAGTGACTGAAACAACGTTTTATGTTACTGTTTTGACCTATTTATTTTTTAGAAAAAAAAGCGTATATTTTTTTGTATTTACAAGCTTTTTCTGTTACTCTAAAAGTAATTCAGTTCCTCCAGTACTTTTATGGAACAGCGTTACGTGTGGGGATCATAAAATAGGCAAAAGTTTGTTGCCCGCATTCTAATACAGCTCTGAATGTAAAATGCGTAATTTGTAACAAGAAACGTTGCTCCAGTCAACCTATTCAGTTGTTCAACATATCGCACTTAGGCAAAGAAACTGACTCGACTCAAAAAAAAGAAAAAAAAAACTAATTTGAATTCTGAAATTTTGAATTCAAATTATGATTATCGCAATCACGAGTTTAGGCAGGACCATACTCATTGGAAATTGTCATACTAGAAACGGCCCCTGTCCCTTCAAGCCTGCCAATCCTCCTGGGCGGTTACGTGTGTATAGTTGTGTGTGTGTGCAGGCAGGCATGTGTAGGCGTGCATATGTAGGCTAGGCTTGTGTGTGTGTGTGTGCGTAGACTTGCATGTATGAACGTAGGCGTGAGTGTATGTGTGTAAAAGCGTGTGTGTGTGTGTCAGTGTGTAAGTGTGCTATGGAACCCGCGTGTGTGTGTGAGTGTGTATGAGCTTGCATGTGTGTGGAACATGCACGCCACCGGATTCCGGAGGACAGTGGTGAGGACCAGAGGAGGCGCGCCTGCAGAGGCCGAAGGGCGGTGGTGCTGCAGAGACCTCTGGTTTAAGCTGAAAAAGGAACCACAACATCAAGGACGGTCAAATGAAAACAATTTATTAGCAATCGTGATTGCTCAAAAAACAGCAATGGAGAAAATTAAGGTTTAACGCAATAGTAATTTTAAGCGATTTAGTCTCAAATATTACAATATGCTCAATCAACTTTTTATGTGATGTTTACTAATTAGTTTTTGTAGTATGGATACATAATGCATACTTAAAGCTCGTAAAATATTCTTCTAAATTATGAAATTTTAATGAAGTGTCACTATTGATGATATTGTATCTACGCCTCAACGCACCATTTAGGTTAGCTGACTTTGCGATTTTTGTGTGTGTGTTTAAATCAATGGCCAGTACGGTTTTCACAAATTTTGAGTTGTGTCACTTTCCTTGCCGGGATACGACATGATTTTTTGTTAAAAACATACATGATTATAAAAAAATCATGAATAGCGCCATCCGGGGGGAGGAGG
This sequence comes from Uloborus diversus, assembly GCF_026930045.1. NCBI lineage: Eukaryota > Metazoa > Arthropoda > Arachnida > Araneae > Uloboridae > Uloborus > Uloborus diversus. Next base: position 171,381,797 of record NC_072732.1, on the reverse strand, counting down.
GGGGAGCCAGGCTCTTCCCTTATAACAATTGTTATCGTGGTTTTTATGACTTAGAGCAAACCTAAGGAGCCATTCACACATTATGTCAAGCTTGAAAGGGGTAGGGAGGGAGGGTTCGGGGTTCATGAATTTCTGATAGTTTGACTCAAGGGGGAAGGAGGGGAATACAAGAAATGTGACTTCATACATTTTGATCTAAATAAAAACATTCGTTATAGCAATATATTCATCTAATATTGTGTGAGATGTGACGAGGGGAGAGGGTAAGGTGACATCCTTTATGAACAACCCGTATTTATGTTTTGCTACTGTACTGAAGTGTTATAATTTTCTTCGTTTCTGACCTCCCCCCCCCCACACACAAAAACGAAGTTGGTCAGTACCCCCGCGCTGGAAAATATTCGCCATGGGGATGGTCGTCATCTCTTAAGACGACCCTACCGATGAACCTATAATTTTAAAACAGTATTCAAACCAAAGTCACTTTTTATAACGCACCGCAAGTTGTTACATATTTCTAAGCATTAACATAATATAATTCAAATTGATTTTTTACTGTTTTTTCATTTACTTTTATTTCTCGTATGTAAATCCTTTCTGGAAAAATTGGCCATTCCCCGCCTTTGGTTCAACCAGGTTTGGGGGGGGGAGGGGGCAGCTTTTGTTCGAATAATGTTTTCAGCATTTTTTAAAAATCATAACTGCTACTTTAGATCTACTGATTGTATATCTACTCTATATGATCTGAAATTTTGTACAATCCATACAGATGACCAAAGACCCAACCCCTAGAGCTATTGAGTCACCTCTCCCCCCTTTAGAAACAAGAGAGGGAGAAGGAGAGAGATAGTAAGTCTTCTAAAAGAACGCATCATTTAAGTATTGCCACAGTCTATGTGCCAATGAAATTTTCATGTCCCCCCCCCCCCCTTTTTGTTCATGAGCGCACTTGCAATTTAGAATCTAGGACTTTAGTGTTTAAAAGGACATTGTACAAAATTCAGAAGGCCTATCCTTAATAGAAATGTTTCGTTCGTTTTACAAAATACCTTATCTTTTTTTTTTTTTTTTTTGTATATAATATTTATAGTTTTGAAATTTTCAGTTTAAAAAGTAAAGATTCCTCGGAGACGACAATTAACGAAGCGAGCAACGAAAGGAAAGAACACAAAGACAATTTCGCAAATTTAAATGTACGCCAAAGTTAGGGTTGTCTCAATTGCAAGCGGTAGCGATCGCCCCAGTGCTAAAATTAGCTCTGCTTTCGGGAAAACGCGCCGAAGTGCCTTCTCCTCATGAATGCACAACATAAGCAGTGGGGTTCGAACCATACTTCTTATGTTATTGATCATACCAGAATGCGCTATATCTAAAACTGATTGGAATCCGAGGAAAGAACGGGAAAAGCGAAATATGCTTTGCATCGTAAGTCACGTGGTAACCAATGGTAGAGTGACTGCAAAGAGTTGGCCCTTGGTCCCGCTTTGTTTCAGAAGTGTCCATTTTCGTAAAGGGACAAAATGGAGAGGAAAGTTGAAAAACGGAGTTTTCACGTGCGTTATTGGTTCTAGAGCATGAATACGTCACCTTGGTAATTAACTAAAGAGGTAAAGCATTTTAATTTTGTGCTATCAAGATAGATACATTGGACAGGTCATATGCTACGTAAGCGGATCGATCTTGGTTTAACCTCTTTCAGCAGCCATTGGTCATAGATTGCAACCCCTCCTATAGTTAGTTTGAATTCAAAATCGCCGAGAGATGGGTTGCAATAAAAAACACAAACTTGCCATTTTTACTTTTTTGCCAACTAAATGCAGTTGTTGCTGCAACTTAAACATTTCGAGTCTAAATAATCGCGTAACGAAAATATACGAGGAGTACATTTCTTTTTCATATCACCAAAATGTCGCGAACTCGAAAGTATAGCTCGAGCCCTTTCTATCTTCTCCACCTATTTTTAGGAATGGACTCGTTTTCTCAAATTATTGACAAGGGTCATTTGCTCACGGTCGGACACCTAAGCATGGCACCAATCGGTGTATCAATCGTTCTCTTTTCCCGGTACAATTTACTACAAAAAATTTTCATAGCAATATATTCCATTTCATAGTTATATATTTGTTCTAAAATTTTCCTGACTTTTTAACAGTGCACTTACTTCATTATATTTTTACTTAGGTTCAAATTGCTACTTTTCTTTAGTAATGACACCTCTTGTGAACCAGGAACTGAATCCTTTCTTCCTCTCTACATATATACGTTAGAAAAACATTGAGATTCCGCCAAACTCATACACTCCCCCCCCCCTCCTGTGTTTTTACCTCTTGACTGCCCTGTCTGCAGGGCTGCCGAGTAAATATTACATGGGCTCAATAATTTTGGAAGTATCCCTAGGTATTCTGTAAAAACAATTCAGAAACTTTTTGGGAAAATAATGAGCAGCTAATGTGCTCAATTTCTGCTAGTAACATATTTTGCAAAACACAGGAATGTTTTCCGCTAAAAGTTAGTAACACTCCTAAAATTATCCTGAAATCTTTTTGCAGGATTTAGAAATCTTCATGATAAAAGCTAGTCATGTCTCTGAAACAAATCAGGAACCTTCAGAAAAAAACTTAGGTAGGTAAAAATAGTAGATTGGCACCTTTTAGTTTACCAGGAAAGCTCTTTAAGCATTTTGTTGCAAACATGGCCAAAGCTGACACAGAACTGCAGTAAATAGGTACCACAAGCAACTTACTTACCCGTTACCTGCAATTCTGGCCACGGAATCCAGAGACTTACATTTCGCACCCATTGGGAGCTTAGTCAATCTGGACGGGCCGTAACCGAATTGAAGGCTATACACTTAATAAATATGCTTCGCTTAAACTGGTTACTAAAAATACTTTTCAGAACGGCGAGCATCGTTCAACTTGTAGCAATTCAGGAAACGTTTTGATAAAGATACTTCATTTTCACAGGAAATTGATCAAAACCTGTGAAATCTCGAAACGTTGTCCGAAACTAATCAGAGACGTTACGGAATTTTCTTACAGTGTAAGGAAGAGGTCCAAGAAAAACAAAATCAATATCGGTAGGGATCCATGGAACCATGGTTTCCCACGGGAGCCTGTTCATTCGGGAGAGAAATGGGGTTCAGGGATATGATGTTAAATAACATGGTTCCATATTCACTTGATAAAAATTTGTTCTGTTATAAGTAGCATATTTCTCTGATCCATAGCTCTTGTATTTTTCTCCATTTTGCTTTACTTTTCGTGATGATATTGTAACGGATTCGGTGCGACTTCCACTTTCTTGAAATGAAGACACAGTTCTTGATAAAAACACAGGAAATTTATTTACACTATGTACAGGAAAGATCTTCAACAACTGCTAAATTATTCATCAGCAATTAAGCAATTATCACACAACACCGTAAACTCAACGTTTACACACGTATTTACTTCCAAATACGAAAACAACACAGCGAAATGCCTCGCAATAAACAGAGCAAAAATGCACTCAGTTCGAAATCTCAATCGAAACTCCCCTGTTTATCCATCGCTAACGGCTTATATAGACACCGAAAAGAAATTTCTCAAATATTCCACACGCTTCTGTAAAGTAGTAGACCGTTATCAAATTTTATCAATGAACAAAAAGGAAATAGGGGTCGTATACTTTGGCCATATGAAAAGGGGTTGTATATTCATTACGGGAAACTATTTACAGGTTACGTTCCTACAATAATTACTATTTACAGGATTTGTAACATTGACCCCTTCCTAAGGACTGCACGTCCCGGGCAGTACAATCCCCAGAAAGGGTGCCAAACTTCTATCACAAGTTTACAAATATACACATTAATTAATAACTAACAGATACAGAAAACACAATAATAACAAGAAATATTACTAAACATTAAAAGCAAAAATTATCTACAACTTTTATGTTATCAACCATGGTTGTTTACGTAATACTCATGAACTATGGCCATAGTATGGGGTTAACCGATCATAATGTACAACCCTAGGTTTTGCATTAGGTGATTTTTGGATCCTCACTACGACGTCATTTAGTCGGTTAAGGACTTTGTAGGGTCCATCCCAATGCGACTGCAATTTGGGTGAAAGACCTTTCCGTCGGATGGGATTCCATAACCAAACCTTGTCGCCTTCGTTGAATTCATGCCCAGTAGACCTTGTGTCGTATCTGGTCTTCATCTTCTCCGCCGCGATGTTGATTCGCTCTCGTGCGAAGTTATGAACGTCTTCCAACCGGGCCTGGAGATCCTGGATGTACTCCTCAGGCGATGAAGGCGCATCCGGAGGACGACCGAAGACGAGATCACAAGGTAGCCGAAGCTCTCGTCCGAAGAGCATCTGAGATGGGGCAAATCCGGTAGTCTCGTGGACAGCACTGCGGTAGGCCAGCAGGAACAAAGGTAGCTTCTTGTTCCAATCCTGTTGATTTCTGGATACCATAAGTGAGAGATTATTCAGGATTGTGCGGTTAAATCTCTCCACCATGCCGTCCGATTGTGGGTGTAGTGGTGTTGTCCTAGTTTTCTCAATTCCAAGAATTTAACATAGGCCCTTAAACACAGCAGAGATGAAATTCCTCCCTTGATCGGAATGAATCTGCAAAGGTGTTCCATATCTCGAGATCCAATGTTGGACTAGTGTCTCTGCTACGGTGGTAGCCTCTTGATCTGGAATGGGATATGCTTCCGGCCATTTGGTGAAGTAGTCGATGGAAACAAGAATGTATTTGTTCCCATCAGCAGTTTTTGGTAGAGGACCCAGGATGTCGATCCCAATTCGTTCGAAAGGAGCTCCAACGTTGTACAGATGTAGCTTCCCTCTGCTTCTCTTCTTCGGTCCTTTACGAGCAGCACAGGCGTCACAAGAATGGCACCACTTCTCCACGTCATCCTTCGCCTTACTCCAGAAGAAGCGCTCCCGAACTTTATTGAGGGTTTTCAAGACACCAAAATGTCCTCCAGTCGCACTACTACACTGTAAAAAAAATTCGGAAACGTTTCTGAGTATATCGTGCAGCTGCGGTTCATGAAATTTTCGAAAACGTTTCTGAGTATTTCGGAATTCTCTTTCTGTAATGTCCGGAAACGTGTCTGAGTATTTCGGAATCCTCTTTCTGTAATGTCCAGAAACGTGTCTGAGTATTTCGGAATCCTCTTTCCGTAATTTTCAGAAACGTTTCTGAGTATTTCGGAATCCTCTTTCCGTAATTTCCAGAAATGTTTCTGAGTATTCTGTGCAGCTGTGGTTCATGAAAGTTTCGAAAACGTTTCCGAGTATTTCGGAATTCTTCAAACAATTTTCAAAAACGTTTCCGAGAATTTCGGAATCCTTTTTCCGTGATTTTTTCTAAAATATAATTCTTTATTATAGTATTGCATACCATATCAGTTTCAATTCTTTCATATCTAAGAGCAATAATACAAGCAATTTTAGAATCATTCGTGGATTTTTTTTTTTTTTTTTTTTTTGGAATTTCTAATGACAAATAGCATGGTTAACAGCATAACATATGCACAGTTATAAATTTTTGAAAAATTATGAAATAATCTACTAGTTTCACTCCTAATCACAAAATCGTCGGGGAATTGGAGTGGGGGTACCTTCTGAAAAGTGGGGATTGTTTGTTAAACAATCTTAAACTTCAGTTTTTCTCTCAATATTTTCAAGACAAAACTATCAACATATTGTATTTTTAATGCAGAACTTAAAAACATATCTTGTATCAAACTTGATAGCTTTTATCTTCGGATAAAATTTGACAGGACTTACCTACCCTTCGCGTTCCGGAATTTGTTCACCTCAAATCAATTTCTCTGACGAACAAAGTGTACCGAAAAGTACCAACAGAGAAATTGATGAATTTAAATATGACACCAAGTCCCCCTGCTGGAACCATTCGGGTTGATTCTTCTGTTCTTGCCCTTTCCAGCTCATCACAAATATAAATACTTATTCAAAATAGGTTACTGATTTTATTTTTACAGTGTGCGCAAAATGCATTATATATTTTATTTATTAAAACATTGAACTCTATTACATGATTATTCCATTTCATATATACGAGAATACCCCCCCCACCCCCCATAAGAGTGATGGTGCACCCATAAAATGCTATGAAGCACCCCCCCCCTCGAAAAAGCAACATCATATACATTATAAATCAAAGTATCATATACATTATAAATTAAAGTATCATATGAATTATAAGTCAAATACTTTAATATGGTGTAAAAATACAAAATTATTTTATTAAGTCTTTTTTTTTTTTTTTTTTTTGCTTTTGGTAAAATTGAGGCTCGTAAAACGAAAAAAATGAAGACACTTTTAAATACATACATGTATTTATTTGTTAAATAAATTAATACACATTTAACTAATTTAAAGCGTTTCGCTAATGCAAATATTTAAAGAGATATCGTCATTTAGATAATACTGAAGCACTATGTTCCTAATTACAAGAGATAGTTTTTTTTTTTTTACTTCATACAATCTAGCTACACTGTTTACAAGAGAATGAAAACATGCAACCTTAAAGACGAACTATCAAACCTGACAATTTGCATATTATAACATTTAATTCATAATGCTTGATACATAAATGTTCAGTCAAATATTAACTGAGATTGACACATAAAAACAAAGTACACAATAACACTTATTTAAATTTTTTTATATGAACATATGAACTAAATCTCTTTAAAGTAATAGAGTTGCAAAGCGACTTACCTATTCGTCGGTGGTGGTCTTTTGCAGGCTTTGGTCACCAAAAAGGTGATTTTTATGACAGAATAAAATTCTGCCAACAAAAATTACCCATTTGGTAGAAAGAAGAAAAGTATCCAAGAAAAAAGTAAATTACCTACACAAGTTATGCGACGCAATGAATTTACATGGCGTCCTCTAGGCAGTTATTTGGTTTTTAATTTCAGTTTGTATTCCTTCCGCGAGCATGCGTCGAGAATTTGCACTTCGTACTTAAAAATAAGTGACATAGCTTCAAATTCAATCTCATGACGATACATAAGCAAGAAAATATAAGACTTTAAAATTATCTTCAGTAAATTCATGCGAGGAACAAAACTTCTACTAATTCCCTTGATGAGTGTTACTTCGCATACATGAGTCAGCACTTGTTTTCATTGCGTGCTTTCGAAAGTTTCAGTTTAGATTTTCTGCTGGACTATAAAATTGCCGTGTAATCTGCGCATGCGTCGACTCTTACTTTCTTGCTAAACCGGAAACGTTTCTGATTATAGCAGAAAACTGCGGAGGGCGTACGAATCTGTGTATTACGGAAAACTTTTTTATATATTCAGAGAGTTTTCCGAGATTTTTTACAGTGTATGTATTTCTTTCAGAACATCTGAAATCCTTGATCGGGGAAGTAGTAACTGCCACCTAGATGTTTTGCCGTCGTCAGATTCCCATTTTCGGTGTAGCACGCCGTTCCGTAAATGGAGCGCGTTCCATAAAGCCCAGTATCTTTTTGTTGCAGGACTGAAGATGGAAACGTCCTGCCAGCTAGGTCGCCGACTGTCACTTTCCATGAACTCCAAAATTGGTTTTATGTCGGGGTCTTCAAGTTGATCTTTTCGAACTTGGTCGTCACTCCATGGATCAGGTTCTGATGATATTGGAGTCACTGTCACCTGATAGGCGGTAGGGCTAGTCGTTCCATACTGTTTCTCGATTCGGGAACAATAGTGGCAGTTCTCAGGACAGGGTCTCCTCGATAAAGCGTCAGCATTATCGTGAGATAACCCTTTTCGATGCTTGATCTCCATGTCATATTCCTGGAGCCGCTGTATCCATCTGGCTATCTGACCTTCCGGATTTTTGAAGTTCAAAAGCCAAGTTAATGAGGCATGATCTGTCCGAAGCAGAAATTTTCGGCCGTAGAGGTAATGATGGAAGTGTTCTACAGCTTTCACTATGGCCAGTAACTCCTTTCTGGTGACACAGTAATTTCGCTCCGACTTTGATAAGCATTTGCTCCAGTAAGCGATGACATGTTCATTTCCGTCAATTTCTTGGGATAAAACAGCTCCGATGCCCTCGTGGCTCGCATCAGTGTCTAGGATGAAGGATTTTTCAGGCTGAGGATAGGCGAGGATAGGCGTTGATGTTAAAGCCTCCTTCAGTCATAGAAATGCATCTTCGCATTCTTTGGACCATTCAAACTTTTGCTTGCTCTCCGTCAGCTTATGCAAAGGTCGTGCAATGTTGGAAAAACCCTTCACAAACTTCCTGTAGTACGTGCAGAGCCCCAGGAAACTTCGCAGCTGATGGATGTTTTCGGGACGACTCCAACTCTTGACCGCGGATACCTTTTCTGGATCGGTTTGTACACCTTCAGAAGAGATGATGTGACCAAGGTAGTTCACTTCCCGGCGGAACAAATTACATTTGGACGGGCTTAACTTCAGATTGGCTTCCTTAAGCTTTCGCAGCACCTTCCTAAGATTTGCCAGATGTTCTTCGAAACTGCGTCCCACGATGATGATATCGTCTAAGTAGACCAGACAGGATTCGTAGGAAAGTCCTCTTAATACTGTCTCCATAAGACGCTCGAACGTAGCTGGTGCATTGCAGAGGCCGAAGGGCATCACTTTAAACTGCCATAAGCCTTGTCCAGCTGTAAACGCTGTCTTCTCTCGGTCATCAGGGTGTATTTCAACCTGCCAGTAGCCGCTCTTCAAGTCCAGGGTCGAAAACCACTTGTGTCCGGAAAGAGTGTCCAAGGTGTCGTCTATCCGTGGAAGAGGGTAGCTGTCTTTCTTGGTGATTTCATTCAGCCGTCGGTAATCGACACAAAATCTGGTGGAGCCATCTTTCTTTCGGACCAAGACGATGGGAGAGGCCCAAGGACTGGATGAGGGTTCGATTACATCATTCTCCTTCATCTCTTTCAGGAGGGTCTCAACCTCTTCCTTCTTGGCGAACGGTAGTCGTCTTGGATGCTGTTTAATAGGGGGGTGTTCTCCAGTGTAGATCCTATGCTGCGTTAAATTCGTACGGCCAACATCCTCCGATCAGTGGTGGCGCTAGGAAATCTCCGACAGGGTGGCAAGCTTGCCCGACAGGGGGGCATAGCCAAATTTTAGTTTGCAAGATTACACCCCCCCCCCAATTCAGGTGATAAAGAAGCTAATCATTCTTTGCGTCTAAGAACACGAATTCCCCATAAAAATCAAAAGCAAAAAATAAAAATTTTAAAATAGATAAAATGAAATATGTAGGGGAAAAAATCTAATTTAAAATGAAAAACATGAAACTAGGTTTTTGTGAACAGGGTCATCACGAGATAAATAAACTAGAACTGTCTGAAAATCAAAATTTGACGAAAAATTTGAATATGATGTAAAATCATTATAAATGTGTGCTCAGAGTTTTTTGCAGAGAAAGAAACTTAACAGGAATTTAATTGTGGGTGTAGAAATTAGGGGGGTTCGGGGGTTCTCCCCCGGAAAATTTTCGAAATTGTAGCTCTGAAAACGCATTTTAGATGATCTTCGGTAATGTCAAGGAGAGAAGGGTTTGGGTGCTCACCCCCAAAGAATTTTAAGAAATTGAAGTCCAATAAACGAAATTTTACTCGATCTGTAATGGTATTTTATAGGGAGTGAGAGCCAAGGTGCATCCCCGAAAAAGTTTCAAAATTAAAGTATCGAAAACGCAATTGTAGGTCATGTTTGGTAACGGGGTTAGTGACCGATTAAGATACTGAGGGCTCCTCGCTAAAAAATTTAGAAAAGGTGCGAATTTTTACGGTTTTTAATTAATTTCTATGGGAATAAAAGGTCTACATCGATTAGGCCTAGCTGGTGGTGGATGGAGCCGGCGGGCAGCCGGGCTAATCAAATAAATAATCATGATCATGTTTCATAGGGGCCGCGAACATATTTCATTCCTAGATTTTTTAAAAATATCATCGTAGAAATCACAGCTATTTGGAGGAAAATGTGTGGGCCGCCGAAGCATGTTTAAAACAGAAAATAAAAGTTAAAATGTAGTGAGCGAGATTTAAATTATTGAAGTGAATAGTCACACCAGTAGTTCTAAGCAGGACTGCGGAGTCGGAAGAAAAATGACCGACTCCGACTTGGGGGAAAATTAGAGCCTTCGACTCTGATTCCACAAGAACTGGCAGAGTTGCAAAAAAAGGGAAAAAGATCGACTTCGATTGTTGAATTTTAAAACCTTCGACTCCTGACTCCGACTTCGTTACCTCAAAATCAGTCCGACTTCAACTCCTCACCGTTGGTTCTACGTTTTTGAATGTACAAAACGAAAGTAATGTGTGTGTGTGTTTTGTGTAATCCAAAAGAAAAACAAAAAACGAAACTTGATAATATGGTAAGCACCATGCTAAACTCGGTAACAAACGAAGGTGAAAAATCGCGAATCTCGTTTTTCAAATTCAATGGTTTGCCATAGTACTCAAAAAGGACTATTACTACAGTACACTACCGATTATCCGCGGACTTGAGTGGCTCAGGTACCGCGGATAATGCGAAGAAGGTTTAAAACCAGAGGTAAAGCAGACAGAAATTATCTTATGCTTGAGAATGATTGTATTGTAAATAAAACGTGGAAACGTTTAAAAGAGATGAGGCATTAAAATATATTTGTATTTCAAGCTCTACAGAACTAGAATAAACTAAAATTTAAATCATGAGGTTGACTTTCCGTCAACCTAAAACATTCAACAGCCCAGAAGTGAAAACAGTGTCCACAACAAAAAAGACCACCCCATCAGAGAATTCCCAGAAGACCTGTAGGCGTTTTCCTAACCTTTCTCAATCGGAACAGATGATAAGGATAATGTCGTACGCTCCTTTTAGGGGATAAACTAGGGATCTTCAGTAAACACATGTGTTTTACCGAAATCAGCTGAACGCTTTCCCTTGAGGCACGTGTCAAAGAGAAGTCGATGACAATGCTTCGACTTTCACGTTTTTTGAGAAGGAGCACTTGTCGTGGGAAAAGGGAAAAAAAAAAAAATCTGGGACGAATTGATTTCAGATCCGTGTTTTTGAAGAAAAATTTTTTCACCACAAGGATTGAGTTAACTATTTTTTTTTCTTTTTCCGAGACTTTCGCGGATAATCCGCTCGTGGATAATCGAGAGTTTTCAGTACTTCAAACAATAAGATTTACACTTAATGTTATTTATAAAAATCAAAACATTGAAAATAACTAAAGCGTCTGGTGGACAAAAATATTGTTTCGGCTCTCCTGAAAAGAGCCAATTTTCACATTCGGTAGTTCAGCATAATGCCGACGATATTACGCCGTAAACAAACCTATTAAGTATCAAAGTAATTAACATTAATTGCACAAGTTTCTCTTGTGTAAGGTTTTTCTTTTTTTTTTAAATTAACTATATACCTAACTTTTTTATTTTTCAAATTTTTTGAAGCATTCATAATTCGAAAATGCATAACCATTAGTTTCAAACTTTTTATTGAACATGCCAGTTGAAATCTGTCATACTTTCAAATTTTAAGTTTTAATTCACTTTCCAGACTAAGGGAGGAAAAAGTCAATTCAAAGTCTTACCTCAAAATTTATCTACATGGACCATTTTTGCAGATCTGCGGAGTCGGAGGGAAAATGGCCGACTCCAGCTCAGGGCCGGATTTAGACTTAACGGGGCCCTAAGCTATTTTAGGTATGGGGCCCCTTTTGTAGTTTTAACAATGTTTCTCTCGGTGGTGTAAGAGAGAGAGAGAGGCATTTTTTAAATTTTTTTTCTCCTTTACTATGTCTGTCTCTTTCATCTGATTCATACAGCAATACTTTAATTTTTGTTGATCGTGTTTTAATGTGTTTTTCTTGATGTCCTGTGTTGGATTGACCTTAAGAGGGGAAATGTTATCAAGAAAGTGACACATGACTCCCTTTTAAGTGGAGTACAAAATGTTCCCAATTGTAGGGAGTCCGGGGATTTCTTCCCCGGAGGAAATTTTGAAAAATAGATATAAAATTCTGCATTTTGAAGCCTTATAAGATGTAGTTGGAACTACAAAAATATCAGGACAGAAATAGGCAAACAAAACTTTTTTTAAGTTATAAATTATATCAAAAATTAAGGTAATACACAGTAAAAATTGTTTTTGATTCGAAAAACTAATGACAGCAGTCGACAGAGAGAAACAGCGCGGGAAACGAAAAGACAACTCATTGCTTCTTGCTCACATTGGCTTTCGATACAATTAGTTTTTAATCACCCCTCCAACTCACCGACAAACAATTCAACTCCGACTCCTTTACCTTAAAATCAGTTCGACTCCAACTCTCACTCCGACCCCGCAATCACTGGCAGTGTTACAGGCATTGAGAAAAAATGACTCCGACTCTTGGAATTTTTAACCTACAAATACCGACTCAGACTCTTTGTCTCCAAAATCTGTCCGACTCTGACTGCGCAGCACTGCTTTTTTACACTATTTTAGTACTTGAAAAAAAGCGTATTAAAAAAAAATAGAATATAGCTCGCAAAAAAAAAAATTAAGCAAGATTGAGTCTGGTATCAGTCTGTAAGTTGGTTTGATCGATCTCGAAGGAGCAATGTTGACTTTTGAATTGGACTTGGTCCGATCAAATGATTACAGCGGTCTGGGCTAAGCGCAGCTTTTACTTTAAGTTAGAAACATGAGTTTCGACTACATGATAATATCTGAAAAAAATAAATTTGGAAGCAAAATGTATGTTTTCAATTGCTTTTAACACATGATTTATTTATTTATTCAATTTTGCCTTTTCCAAAAGGTTCGCCCTTCCCCCAGACACAAAACTATTATGTAGCCTACAAACAAGATCAATATAAGTTTTTGAGAAAAATGTATTTAAAATGTTAAACATCTATTTGCTTTTATTATATTAGTCTAAAGAATTTTTTTCCTGCATTTAGCATTTGCCGACAAGACATCATTACACTAAAAAATTAAATCTACTTTAGTACACTTCCTTGTATGAGGTAAAAGGATAGTTTACTCATCGATATGTTTTGATGCAGAATAATTCAACAATAATCAGAAAAGTTGTAAATAACTATAGTAATAACTTACTTGTAACTTCTGAGTGAAAATAAAGTACTTTAAAACAAATCAAAATGAGTGCGTCTGCGTCTGCACACTTGACATGCTGAAGAAGAGCTGTTTAGCGAATGTAATAGAAAAGCAAAAATCTCCGAAGCATGTTTTTTCTCCGATGACAACCCCCTCCCCTCCCCTCTCGTCCTGGCTATTGTCATTCGGTACGTATTTGTCTCGTAACCCGATGACGACGCCTTAGGTCTGACCGGTAATCACCACTGCATTCTGCAAGCAAGGACGGGGAGGGGATGGTACTCTTTTAGTGTAAGTGGACACCCTGAGGTCAAAACCAGCTCATCGACACCCTGCATCGACAAACAGAAATTTCAAGGATCAAAACACACCATTTCCCCCGAAGCAATAGCTATATTTTGTCACCATCTGGACGACGTTATACGGACTCGGGCTAACCTTGCCTCAAAGGGGATTGGTTTTTTGTTTCCTTTATATATATATATATATTCATATATAAGATACTTCTACTTTTTGCCAAAGCAAACAGATTCCCCGACGAAATACTAAATTTTCCCCGACGGGGGGGCAAGACGTTTCCGACAGGGGGGCAATTGCCCCCCCTGCCCCTCCCTTGGAGCCACGTCTGCCTCCGATGTAGATGAAAACAGATGCTTAAAGTCATCCACCAATTGTTCCGCAGCAGTTCTTTGATCTTTCGATAAGGGTGCACTCCCAATTATCTTCGATGTCAAGGACTCAGAAGACACAGTCTCGTGGGAATTGATTCTTCTAATGATGCAGTTTACTGGAGTACAAGTTGCCAGCACTTCACCTTTCCGGATATTCCTTGACCTTTCACTCACGTTGACGACTCGCACAGGAATTACATCTTTAGAAAGGTCCACCAGCGTAGATGCTACCAGCACTCCTTTTGGGCTATTGCTTAAGTTGGGGTATTCAATGAGTCCAAATCGAAAACTATTGCTTTCTTCAATGGAGCCAGGTATTAATGATTCTGACCTTGAGGGAATCGATAAATCTGTTTGGGCTATTATTTGATAAGCGGATTTTACATCACTTTCTGCGGGGAAAACGGCTATGTCTTCTCTCATCGAGTGCAGCTCATTTGTCTTGAATTTGTCTTGAAGTCGAGGTTGAAGTCATACTTCTTTAAAAAGTCCAATCCGAGAATGAAGGGGTCTGTGATAGCAGCAACGAATGCCGTATGATGGTAAGTGGCATTTCCAAACACAATTTCTAAGTTTACTTTGCCTTCAATCTCGATCTTGTCACCTGTCACAGTTTGGAGGGTAACGCAGGGCGGCGTCCATAGAATGTTGAGTCCAAATTGACGAGCCACATCTGTTCTAATGATTGTAACATTGGCTCCAGTGTCAATAATCAGTTCGCAGGGAAACCCGTTTACGTATGCGTAAACAAACAGTTCATTACTGCCGCCACTCGTCGATGAAATCTGGAAAACTTTAAGATGGGGCTCATTCCAATTTGGCGACTTCCGCCCCGCGAGATTGCCATGGCTTAGTTTTCCTGGACCTGGGAGGGAGAGGTGTTCTTCCCTCTGGTTTCTTGGCGAGCTTCACAGTTTCTTCGTAAGTGACCCTCGCCGCCACATTTCCAGCACTTAAGGGATTGTCCATTTTGGTACTTGGGAGCCGAAGTCCTTTTGAGGATTCCTGCAATTTCTTTTATTTGCTTTTCCAGTTCAGCAAAGCGTGACGAAACTGGATCAGGCTCATCAGTTTTCACGCCGCGGATTGAATGGCGATCCTTGCGGGTTGCTTGCTGGGCGGCCTCCAACTTCATCGCATACACAACAGCAGAACTCAGGTCTTTGACATCCGCCATCCGTAGAGCTTTCTGGATTTCCGGATCTCGAACCCCGTCGATGTAGTAGTTAAGTGCCAGGTTGTCTCGAACATCCGCAGGACAGTCGCAAAAAGCAAGATGAGACAGTCTCTTGACGTCCGCCGCTAGCTCTTGCAGGGTTTCCCCGGTTTTCTGGAAACGGGACTTCAACTGGAGTCGGCTGAAATCTTTCTGGCACTTCTCACCGAAGCGAAGCTCCAACGCAGATGTGAGGGCGGCGAAATCCAGGCGCTGGCTGTCCGGAAGGGTCTGAAGAATGTCCGCTGCGTCACCTCTCAGGGATGCTGCAAGATGGCAGGCCTTGGTAGCAGAGTCCCATCCGTTCGCTTCCGCCACTATCTTGAACTGAGTTTTGTAAACCTGCCACGAAGTTTTCCCATCAAATGTGGCAAGTTTAATCGACGGTCGAGCAACCGATGTGGGAGCGCCAAACTGTACAGAGCTGCTTTCCGCGGTCGCCAATCTCCTTTCCAGGTCTTTAAAGATGTCTTCTTTAAGTTGATGAAATTTTCTATCTTCTTCTTCCAGTTTATTTTCTACAGCATTGCATCGGCCTTCAACGTAACTTAATTTTTCTTCAAATTTCTCTTCGATTTTATTTTCCACTGCGATGAATCGGCCTTCAACTGCCTCAAACTTTCCTTCAATAGCATCAACTCGATGCTCTATCTCATTAAATTTATTTTCCATCAGTCTTTACCGAAGTAAGATCGTTTTTAATTTCCTCTTGGTTAGAATCGAGGTCATTTTTCAGCACCGTTAAATCACTTTTCAATTGGTTTTGATTAGCCGCCATATCATTTTTTAATTTTTCTTGATTAGCTGCCATATCATTTTTTAATTGTTCTTGATTAGCTGTAAAATTTGCAGTCAAGTCACTTTTCACAGAGGTGATTGCGTCAAGAAGTTGTTTTAATTGTTCATCCATTGCGCGAGTAATCACCATAAAAACAAAGTCCAAATTTAAAAAGTCTTTATGAAAAAAAATGTCCAAAGTCACACTTACTCCGAGAAAGTCCAGAAGTAGCCCCACGTTGGGCGCCAAATTGTAACGGATTCGGTGCGACTTCCACTTTCTTGAAATAAAGACACAGTTCTTGATAAAAACACAGGAAATTTATTTACCCTATGTACAGGAAAGATCTTCAACAACTGCTAAATTATTCATCAGCAATTAAGCAATTATCACACAACACCGTAAACTCAACGTTTACACACGTATTTACTTCCAAATACGAAAACAACACAGCGAAATGCCTCGCAATAAACAGAGCAAAAATGCACTCAGTTCGAAATCTCAATCGAAACTCCCCTGTTTATCCATCGCTAACGGCTTATATAGACACCGAAAAGAAATTTCTCAAATATTCCACACGCTTCTGTAAAGTAGTAGACCGTTATCAAATTTTATCAATGAACAAAAAGGAAATAGGGGTCGTATACTTTAGCCATATGAAAAGGGGTTGTATATTCATTACGGGAAACTATTTACAGGTTACGTTCCTACAATAATTACTATTTACAGGATTTGTAACAATATTTTGATTAAAAAAAAACTATTTCTCCGCAGCTTCTAAGCTGTTATGCCAGATCGTTTCTGATCAATCGATTCGTTTCTCTAAGCTGAAACTAGTCATGAATTAATACACCGAATACTTAATTTTCTCATTAAAAATAACGTTTGAATCGTATATTTTGCAAGCCCATGGTAGGTAAATAGGTATTCTTTATACAACAACGATAAACAGACACTCCTCAGTCCTCAAAATTATTTTAAGACTAGAAAGTCGCCCGTCAAGGTATATGACGGGTTAAAATTACTTCTACTCTTCTACATTTGAACGAAGCAATTACCTGTTTTGTGATATTTTGATGGTTGAAATTTTAACCCTAACACCAGTGGATGAACCCTAAACTCTAGTAGACAGCATTATTTTTTTTCGTTTCTTCATTCCCCTGAAATGATAGTTTTACCAGTAAAACGGTTAAGTTGCCGGATCGAGTTCAGCCTTGTCATAATAAAGCCTTTCCCTGCATGTTAAACATTACCAAAACATATTATCTAATGATCATGCCGTGGCGTGAGTTTCATAGTGGAAACACGCGGATTACTCGATCATCGACTTTATTTGTACGAGGATTGCATCTTCTTTTTAACTTTTACCGACAAAAAAAGAAAACGTTTTGCACAATGAAAAAAAAAAACTTTATTTCCTTTGTTTGTTTTCTTTAACTTTTAAAGTTGCCTAGGTTTTCTTTCTTTTTTACATCACTAAAATTAAATTATCGGTTTTATTTCTAGCGTCGAGCTTACACCAAACTGCTGATTTCTGGATGCGTTTTCTGGAATCAATTTTAATTACAGGAAATTGGGTTGCACAAAATATGCATTTTTTTTGGACTTTCTAAATAATTAACTTAACATTGTATGGAAGATGCCGTACAAGATATGGCAAGAAAGGTGCGGTACAAATATTGATTTTCAGTGCTTAGTGGAAATGTTTCGGATACAAAGACTGAAATTTGATTAAATTTAAATGTATTGCATTTCTTTTTTCTTTCTTTCTTTTTTTTACAACTTTTAAGAAGCAATTTACTTTGTCCAGAATACGAATATTTGTGGTAAATTGTTAAAATCTTGAAAAGCATAAACCGGGCTATCTTTTGTTCTTCATTGAATATTATAATCCTTGAATGTTGTATAGATACATCAGAAAAGATGTCGACAAACTAAGAAGAAATAAACAATGAAGTATGTCTAATTCTAGTGTTGCATTTAAACTTGAACAACTCATTCCACTTCATTTATTTGTATTATTTACAATAGATCCCCGTTTATTCAGCCGTTGTTTGTTGGGATCAAATTTGTATCCTTAAACAAAATTATGCCTACACATATGATTTTGAATTGTGATAGCATGAAAAAAAGTAAAAAGTACGACAAACATTCGCTTATTATTTTGATTAAACGTAAAGCTCCTGCATAGATTGTGCAATAAATTATGGTCAGAGGCGGCGATTGGGGCTGATAAGTGTGTGGGGTGGGGGAGAGGGGGGAAAATCCATAGAACTTTTAGCGGCTGCAGAAAAATGAAAATAATAATAATAATAATAATAATAATAATAATAAATAAATGAATAAAAAAGTAAAAAAGAAACAAAAAAGTATAAAATTTTGTTAAGGTTGATTTTGAGAGCAGGTTAGCGGTAATTGATGTAAATATAAAACTCACGTTTTTATTAAGATTTTAATGAACTATTTACACAACATTCCCTCCCCCCCCCAAAGAAACACATAGACATGAATTAGACTTGCATTATTATTTACCCGAAAGTATTTTGAGATGTCACAAAAACTTGGCAATACTGTCATTTAACAAGTGTGGTTTGTTTAAGTAAATCAATTGATTTCCTAATATCTAAATACATAAGCTAGAAGTTACTGTTTGTGCTGAATAATGTTTCGTAAACAGATATACACAAAGTAAAACAAATAATTATGTTCTGAAAGTTTGGACATTTCTGCTTTTTTAAAAATAATTTCTAGGTTTGGTTCCTGAATGGTAATCTAACAAACACCATTGCACAGCTGAGCTATTATGATGAAGCGTTTGGATGATTGGACTTTTATTAAAGCAGCACACGTGTTTGAACCAGAGAAGACAGTGAACCATTTCTTTGTTCAAAAATCTTATGTGGACAGGGACAGTACACCGCATTTCTTCCTTTTAGTTCTATCAAATAATAATAAGACTCTAGTATCTAGAGATAATCTTCCTTTAAATTCACAAGTTGGCGTAAAAAATATGAATTAAAATAGTCAAACATTTTATAATTTCACCCTATTTCTTTATTACATAATTAGCTGCATTGCCCGGCTTTGCACGGTCTGCTTCGAAAATAAAAGTTATGCAAAGTGACATGTGTTCAGTAATCAGGCTTCAATTAGAGAGAGAAAAAAAAACTGTAAAATTGCCCGTCAAAATCATTTTTAAAGAAAAATGCCTGCAAATCAAAAATTCACGATTAAATTAAACGCAACCCTCCATAAATAAAGTCCTAAAAAAAAAGAAGATAAATCACCAAATAATAATCAAAAGGGGAATTTTTACCTCAAAAGAAAAAAAAAGTCAGAGCCGAGGAAAAAAAAAGTGATAACCTTCTGAACGCTAATTTAAAATGAGATCGCTCCAATGATAGCTTTTCGATATGAAAATCGAGTTCCATTAGGCTTAAAAGTGCTTTTTAATTTTTTTCCCGTCAATTTTACAGTTTTTTTTTGGAAATTCGAGGGACATGATTGAACAGAATGGGTATTTTTCGCGGGTTTTCGAATGGAGTTAAAATCGAACAGATCGGATATTTATTTCGGGTAGAAAGAGAGTCATTTAATGCCATTTTCGGGTCCTGTGAAATTCGAACGGTGAGTAAAGGCACGCGCGTGTGTGTAAAAGCGTGTGTGTGTGAGTGTATATGTGTATAAGCGTATGTGTGTAAGACATGGACGCCACCAATCAGGAGAAGCGGCTACCGGGGGACAGTGCTGAGTACCGGAGAAGTCGCGCCTGAAGAGGACGGTGAGGCTGAAAAAGGAACCGGAACGTCAAGGACGGTCAAGTAAAAACAATTAGCAATCGTAATTGCTAAATAAATAAATAAATAAAATAAAAAAAAATTAATTTTATCATCTTGAATTTAAATTATGTTTTTCGCAATCACGAGTGTGTGTGTGTGTGTGTGTATAGGCGTGTGTGTTTGTGCATGTGCAGGCATGAGTGTGTGTATGTGTGTGCATGCATGCATGTGTGTGTAGGATATGGACGCAACCTAGAGACGGTTTTCGCTAGAGGAGCAGCATCGGGAGGGGACGGTGCTGCTGCAGAGTAAGGCGGGGGGAAAATAAAATTAAAAGACGCCAAAAACGGTCAAGTGAGAACAATAAGCAATGTGATTGCTCAAAAAAAAAAAAAAAAAAAAAATTGATATAAAACTTGAATTAAATGAAGGTGGACACCGGCGTTATTTAAATTTGTAAAGGTTTTTTCGTCCTACTGAACTTGTCAAACATTCTTTTGCTGGAGCGCTAATTCTTTTGCTGGGGTCTTAGCATGCCTGTCATTTCAAAGTATCCGGGGGGGGGGGGCCATACTCAATAGCTATAAAGGGAAGGAAGGCACAAAATAAATAAACAAGTGTATGAAAACAATATGTTTGAGAAAGACGAAAGGGGGGGGGGGTATTAACGCCTCCTCATTCTCTAAAAATGACGGGCCTGGTACTTATTACGACCCCTCTCCAGAGGCAAAGGTCTAACTCTGACTATGTCTGACTTTTTACATTTATTATTAGTCTTAAATGCTCATCTCCCCTCCCTCTAGCCCTTCACGATCTTATAGCTCCTTTGGGGAATCAAATCGCCCTCCTTTGGTTGCGTTTAAGTGAATTTTTCCTTGATAAGCTCAAAAAACTAATGTATTTTCTAGTAAAAAACAGCGGTGGAAAATTTCTCAATTTCCTCGCTAGGGAATTTGTTATTTTTTTTGAATGAGACTGTTTTAGTCTGTCGTCGAGGATATGTTTTTTTTCAACCAATCACGTTTTTGGTGTCGGTATATTTGGCATTCAAGGCAAGATGGCTCACAGTATAAATATGACCGAGCGTGGTGTTGCATCCTGTGGCCATAAATTCATAAATGCTGTGTTTTTTTTCGTAAAATCTGTTATAATTTATGTTATTTGTTTGGACAATGGATGAATAAGCATTGTAAGTTCTAAATAGAAGATCAGTGTTCATATCTCGATGATTTTTAATTTAAATTTTATGAACTATAACTCTTTTAAAGTATTGATTAATTGTCTGTGTTCTTGATATTGTTCTCATTAAAGACACGTTATTTTAAAACTCATTTTGTTATGTTGTTCCATTTTAAAGTTATATTTTTATCTTAGATTGCAAGCAGAAACATGGCGAAATTTTTGCTATGTTGTTTCAATTCATGAAGACATGTGCTCCTTAAGCATTTAGATTCATCACCGACTTTGTTTCATACTGTTTATAAACATGACATCCAGGTAAGCGATTATATTAGTTCCATTGTTTGCTTTTGTAAATTACTTAATTTTTCTTGTAACTTTGCTTTTTGATGTGGATGATTTATTTGTTCTAATATCTGAAAGATTGCTTGCGTTTATAACAAGTGCATGCTTTCTTAAATAATTGAATGCGGTATTTTTTCCTCCGAAAGTACTATGTAGCTTTGAATACAGTTAAAAGAAAAAAAAAGTAACTATATCTGATGTTTGTTTATTTATTCTTACTGTACTCTCAGCTCTGTCACATTGGCAACTGAAAATGCTCCAAGATTTCAATTTCATTTAAATATGTATTTAGGTTGATTTTATTTTCATATATGTACTGAATGATACTTTGTCCTCTCTGCCTTGGAAAGTTCAAAATGAGACTTGTCTATACAATCATTTGCTCAATAAAAAGCAAGAGATTATTCTTTTGTTTATTTTGTTTTAGCTTCTGGTTTGAACATAAATTAAGAGTTGCTTTATTCAAGTCTCTAATGGTACACTGTGTTTTCCTCGAGTAGATTGGTGCCAAATTTTATTTTTTCAAAAATCAGTAGATGTTATCAGTAGATGACTTTAATAATTCTTTTTACGAGTGATTGAGAAGAAATGCATACAATACCAATGTCCTTTCAAAGGCAAAAATTTTGCAAAAAGAAAAATCCAATTATCTTCAGAAATGCTCGATCAAATTTAGTTTAATGACATCAATTATTCCATTAATAATTATTCATCTTATTATCGTAATAGGTTCCAGAAAAGCTACCCACCCCCCACCCCAAAGGTTTGACAAGAAAGTTACAAGACATTTTATAGCCATTCTACAATGTGTTAAGAAAGCTACCGTGTATTTGTTTTATATTTCCCATCAAACTTATAGTAATGAAGGTCATGTTTTAAGTATTTTTCTTTCATGCGTAGCTTAATTCTTACTGCTTTCATTTTTTCTTAACATTTTGATTGTTATTTGAAAAACATTTCTGGTTCACATTCTTCTGATTGTTGATATGTTATTTGAATGGTTATTAGGTTGGATCGTCTGTTTTTGTTACTTGACCAGGGATCATCTTATTTGACTAGGAAAGCTGCTGCAATCCAATTGGGAGAGGTTCAAAAACTTCATCCTCATGAATTACATAATTTATTGGCTAAGGTAATTACTGCTCTTAAACTTTTAAGTTTTTACTTTGACACCATAAGTTGTTGTTTTAGTTTTTTAAGTTAGTATTTTATACATTAACACCTCCCCTCAAATTCTTCTATGCCAACTAGGTAGGAAGGACCCTTAACCTTTAAAATTTTCGACTTTCTGGAAAAAATATATGTTATGCATAATTTAATTCTAAACAACTTGATACCTTATTTATTATCATACGCAAAAAACTTTTCAAGTTATCATAAAAGTGCGTAAACTTTCCCCACAGACATTTATGTTAGCAGCAGTTGTTTAAGCCTCTTTTTCTTGGGTCCCAGTTTCTTGTTTTGTGTGCATGATATTTCAGCAAGTTTCTTATATATTTCCGTAAAACTTTTCATGCATTTTTGTCTGGTTTATTTTTATGATCTGAACCTAAATTTTAACTAAAAATGAATGTTTTTTAAAAACATATATATATTTTCATCCAAAAATTTAGAAAATTTTAATATTAACTTATAAAATTTCAAAAAATAAGTAAATACTTAAAAAAAATAATTAATTTAGGTTCAGATCATAAAAATAAACCAGACGAACATGCATTAAAAAATGTACGGAAATATGTAAGAAATTTTCTGAGATATCATGCAGGCAAAACGAGAAACCGGGGAAACAGGTGGCTGAGAAAAAGAGGCTGAAACAGCTACCGTTAACATAAATCTCTATGGGGAAAGGTTACACATTTTTACGATATCTTGAAAAGTTTTTTGCATATGGTAATAAATAAGGTATCAAATTGTTCAGAATTAAATGATGCATAACATATATTTTTTCCAGAAAGTCGAAAATTTTGAAGGTTAAAAGTTTTTAGACCCCTTAAAGTATTATTATGCAAGATTTGATATGAGTATTCATTAATTTTATTTTCCGCTTAAATAT
This sequence comes from Uloborus diversus, assembly GCF_026930045.1. Lineage (NCBI taxonomy): Eukaryota > Metazoa > Arthropoda > Arachnida > Araneae > Uloboridae > Uloborus > Uloborus diversus. The sequence goes on along the minus strand of NC_072732.1, from coordinate 171,358,671 downwards.
TTCACTTCCAGATTTCTATACCCGGACATCTCATTTGATGGCTAAAATTTTGAATCATGTGGTAACCTCCTCTTTAATTACTCATTCATTCGCAAGTAGGGACTTTTATGTAAAAAAAAAAAGAAGCCCTGAAGACTAATACTGACTGCTAGGGAAGCGTAACAACAAGTAGGTTTAATTGCCATACTTTGTCACTGTTTATATGGTCTCTGTCCCGGCAATCTTGGCAAAATGCACTTTTCTTAAAGTCTGGTCAGGATGTAACTGTCCCTGAAGTTGCATTTGCCCAAGTCATCTCCGGCATCTTAAATTAATAAACTGAAAATGATAGGTGTGAGGTGGGGGGGCAATGCAATCAATCATGAACTGCAATTGATGCAGCGGAATTGATGAGAACATCTCCACAATTTTGGAGGTCTATTCTCTTTTGCTAGAAAACTTATCCCTGGCATTATTATGCTTCTTGAATTTCAACACTGTTGTTATGAATATGATTATGATATGCTAGTATTTACTAAGCTATTTTTTATTATTTGTACAATACAGTTTATCTTTGTGTTACTGTTGGAGTAAAGAAATAAAAGGGGGGGGGGGGCTTTACAGTTATTTTCGTGCTTTTTTTTTACATTGGAGTGGCTACCCTGTATTCATTTGCTTTGAAAAACGTTATTTTTTGCCCTTTGAACGAAATTTCATTGAATTTTGATTTTAGGTTAAAAAGTACCTTTATAGCAGTAGCTGGGACACCAGGATTGCTGCAGGTCAAGCAGTTGAAGCAATAATTAATAATGTTCCTCAGTGGAATCCACAAGGATGTGTAGTAAAAAAAGGTGAAATTTGTAAAATTATTTTTATTTTTAATGATAATGTCGTATAATTAAGGCACTATGCTTAACTCATGGTTTTCCTCCCTTTATTTCAGAACCAAATAATGAAATATATGATGTTTCTTTGGCTGGTAGAATGAAATTTTCAGAATTCAACATTAATAAAGTAATGGAAAATGGGAAAAACCTTCTTGCCTGTGAAAGTAATTCAGTGGATATTGATGAACACTTAGGTTTGTTCTTGAATTTACTCTCCTGAAAGTTCATTGTTTTTGTAAATAATGTTTACGAATTTCTATGGATTATTAATGTTCAGTTTCAATACTTTTGGGAAATAGTACATGCAACGTTTGAACGGTTTATAAAAGAATTTTCGAATTTTTCCTCTTGATTCTTCTTTTGTCCATTAATATGTGTTTCCTGCCACAGACAGATGATCAATAAGTGCACAATTTTGTTTTGAAATTTAATGGATATTTTTCATATTATTTATATTCTAATTGCCATTTTTACAAAAATTAGAAATTGTAACAAGGCACTAAACCACACAAAGGTGGTAGCCGTAATACGTAAATATGAAACATTTCAAAGGAGCCCAATTCTCGTAGTTAACGATTCTACCCATTTGTATATGAGAATCGGCCTGTATGTACATTTCAAGCATTCATTAGAAGCATACGGAGGAAAGTTTTTTGATGGTTGACCACAATATTAGTTCAGTAAGTACTGCAACATTGAAAATGACACACAAACATAGTTTTTGCTCAGTAAAAATGGTCTAAATTTTCTTTTTTTGGGAATAAAAAAAGGAAAGTAGTTTTTCGCTGATGATATTTTAATAATCAAATAACATTGGTTGAATACATTATAATTGGTTCTAGAATGGATAGTGATGTAAAATACCCGGGTATTTATTTTTAGAGGTAAATACCCAGGGTATATACCCGGGTAAATACCCAAAATGGGTAAATATCCGGGTATTTATTTCAAAAATTTATATTCAACTAAAATACTTTTCTGTATGTATTCCATAATGTATATATACAACCAATCATATACAAAACAATAAATTTTTGCCCAAAAATTGTATTTTGATCACATATTTAAAGAATTATTGTGTGAAACAGCTTAGCAATCTAATATGATATTCACATTAAGTGTGTTGGATATGCCTAATCAACGTTGATAGCCAAATTTCAGATATAAAAAGCCATTCTACAAAAAGAAAAAAAGCTTAAATGGTTACAAAAAAAAAAAGCAAACATCAATTTTTTAAGGTCCTAGTCTTTTATAACCCAGTAATGTCCCTGCATGACATCAAAATGTAACGAAATGTCGCTCAATTTATTATTACTATTTATTTACTTATATCTTATGCAGAAATTTCCTCCAAACTTAGTTCAATTGTTCAGGTGTATTCTATATCACACACACACACACATATATATATATATACACACACACATAATATACATAAACATTTAAAATTCATTTAAAATTTTTAATCTTTTATTTTAGGGTTTATGTTTAAAAAAGAAAACAGTCACCTTTTAATACTACCTAAAAAATTGTTGCAAAATGTGCAATTACTAGGGGATTTACCCTGCCTTCGGATAAATACCCCCCCCCCCCAAAAAAAAAAAAAAATTACCTTCCCACTCTACAGGGGAACAGATGCAAATGAGCAAGGCAACAGAAAAGAAAATTTTGCTTTTTTTTTGCTTATTAATGTGAAAACTGTTTCTATATTTTCCATGTTATCACTTAAATATCAATAAAAAAACACCATACTGTCTTAATAACTTCGCAGTTTATTCTTCCAAACATCCCTCATGCTTCTTTTTTTTTCATTTTGGATATGACTAACCTAGATTGTAATTTTAAAATCCTGAAGTTCATAATGAATTGCTTATACTTCTCCAATTATGACATTGAAAAGAAAGATTCTTTGGTACACGATATGTTTCTTTCGTGATTTCATCAAGTCTTTCAATAAAAAATATTATAAACTGTGTAATACATATGTATATATCAGTTTTACCAATTATTTCATATTTAGATTTTTAAAAAAAATTCTCATTCGCTTTTTTGCATTTTTTATAAAATACCCAGTTTTTGGGCATTTACCCAGGCTTTGGGTAAATACTCGGGTAAATACCCAAAAAATATTTACCTACCCGCTGGGTATTTACCCGATCCACATCACTGAGAATGGATGACAGGAATTTTCGAAGAATTGTGTGGTTTTTAGGTGTAACGTACTAATTTTCACTTTGCCAGGTTGGCAGTGCCGTGTAATGGAAATAAAAATCAACTACAGTAAGACTCCAGTTATCTGATTCAATTGGGATCGTTAGATAGATTTTGCTCTGGAAAAGGGTCCTTTTTAATTATTCTATGTATCTTTGAAATTGGGGGAAAAACATTTTTTTTAAGGAAACATAGCTTTTAATTAATTAAATGAAAGACAATTCTTTTACTTGTTAAATGTACTTAAAGTGCTGCTTATTAAACGCCAATTGAACTGCTCAATGAGAATGTTGACTAATCATCCCAATAATGTTTGCGCTGCACCAACACTAGTTTCTGTGGAAATGACAATAGCGCACATAGACAGTCTTGTTTTTGCGAATAATAAGAACCTCAACATCTTAATTTTTTTTCTGAAATCCTGCAAGCAATTTGACTAGTCGGAGTTCAGATAATTGTAGTTCTACTGTGTAAATATTTTTATTACAGTAAATGAAATGTTATAGGAACTTTTTCTCCTCCCCATGAGGTCACCCAACCTATGATGTATACATAGTGCTTATATAAAATATTACCAAACAATTATGATTTCAAAGCTGCTGGTGAATTCCAGGAAAAAGGGGACCTGACACTTGAATTTTAAAAATTAATATTCTGTAACTTGCCATGTACCATTCTCTTCAGAAATAAATGCATTTCTTGAGTTTTAAATTGTTTTTCCCAAATGACTTTTAGAAAATCAAGTTTTCACTTTGTGTTTTTACAGAGCAAAAAATCTTTTTGTTGCGTACTCAATAAACTTGTTATCAGCATATAATATTTAGGTTAACTTTCATCTTTTGAATGTCTAGTTAAACTTTTTGGTAAGTAATTTAAAATTTTTTTTTCAACCATGAAATAGGTCCATTACTAAGGTGACAATTTGATGTCCTTCATTACCAAAATACTATATCTTAGATAGTTCACCAAGAACCTATTGCGTGTAGAAACTAATGTTTTTTTATGCAAAACAGAATAATGTCCCTTGTCAAGGAGGCATAGTTAGAATTTTAATATAGATTTAATTTATATGGTTTTTAATGGTAATGGAAGGACAAAAAAATATGAAAACGGAAGGACATTTAATTCTAATCTGGTACAGGGTAAAATTTTAGAACGCTAGTACAAAACTATTATTTAAAGTTAGTAGTCACATTTAAAACATATATAAGTAATATTTGTACAAAAATTATGTGTGGTTTTATTTAAAAATTTAACTTTTATTTAATTGTTTTAAAAACTCGTGATTTTATTTCTTCTATTGTATGTGATGAAAACTGCACTTAAAAACTCCTAAACATGTGAAAATCATTTTGGTATGACATCTCTGTGATATAACAAGCCAATTCAAGCAGAAACATTTGCTTAAAAACTTGAAATTTATATTGGAACAATACAATATTGAAACTGCTTTCGGATTTGTTGCCACAAGTCACAGGAAAGGACTGTTGAGAGCATTGATTTAACCATTAAACGTACTGCGAAGAGATCGGTAAATTCATACATCAACTTTCAAAAAGATGAAGAAAAAAGGATCCAAAAATATCCATTCTATTCCTGACACACCAAATATGCTCTTTTTTTATCCTGTAAGAAGTTAAGTTATTGAATATAGTAAATACTTCAACAAATTGAAGGATATTTCACTTCGTCAACAGACTGACTTTGACAGTCAGTAAATAATTTTGAAAATGAAGATACAGCTGAATCAAAAACACCAAATCATAAGAATATGCCAAAAGATTCATTAACGTTTGGACAAGTTTTGCTAGTTGATGGAAGGGAAAAAATTCACAAAGAGCAGTGTTGCATAGGTACTTTATATAGAAGATGAAGGAATAGAAACATCTTGTTTTGAGAATGCGTAATAATGTGAGAATGAGCTTTGTTCGCAGAGAAAGAAGATAAATGCTCCATATGGATTATGATAAAATTATTGAGTATTTAGAGTTCAGAATTGTAGCAGTTGGGTCAGGCATTAGATGTCATTGTTTCAGACTACTGTATTAGCTGAAAAAATTTTTGTAAGTTGAAATTCACCAAGTTTAATTGTTTTGTACTTCTTGTCCTTTCGTTACTGTCCTTCCGTTACCCTTAACAAATACATAATTCATTCATTGCTTAAAATAAGTATTTTTTAAAGCTAAAGAAGAAATTGTTATGATTGAACACTCTTGTATCTGCTCTAATTTTTGTAGCGTTTTCCCTTTTATAGTTTGGATGAACTTTTGGAGAGAATATGATAGCGTGAAAATCTTGTTGCAAAAATGTCCTTCCCTTTTAAATTTGATTTTTAAAAAAAATTGTGTATAAAAGTCTATGCATCAGTTTTTGAAAAAAATGTGCGTTTTGATACGCTCACAGGCAGAAATGCATCCATTTTTTTGTGAAACTGTCCATCTGTTACCGCTGGAATTCACCTGCTGTTAAAAATATAAATTTTTGTTAACTAGAATATTATTGTTTAAATTTAAACTCAAATCTTCAATTTCTCTTGCTGATTTTGCTTTGATATAATGTAAAGCATTTTGTCTAGATATTGATCCTCAAGAACACTTGGCAAAGCAAAGAGAAATGTTAAACAAGCATTTAGGATTAAGCTTTTCATCTTTTATTGGAATTGATTCTAACTATCTGTCCAATGAAGATTTTGAAATTCGTCAAGATAATAAGAGGCTGAATGTAAAGAATGAAACAAAAGTAATGTATAGAAGAGTTCATTTTCTATCTTAATGGGCTGTATAAATTCTTTTATTTGATAATTTTTATAGTGATTTTTTTTTAATGTTAGTGGAAGTTTTCTGAGTTTCATCTGTTGCCAAAACTTGAATTGCAGTCATATCTCCTACATAAAAATAAATCAATATAATTAACTACAGCCAAATAAAGAGTACCAGCTATGGTACTTATTATTTAGGATTTTTCTTTAGTTTATGGATACCTGAATTGAGGTATTTTTTAATTAATGAGTTCATAAATCGGGTAAGAATGATTTGCCATAATTTGTTATTGGACATCCAAATTGGATGCTATTAAAGGTGTAACTTAATTTTCTTCATAATGCAACATAGAATATACTATTGATTGCTTTATTTTCTCTAGTAGCTATTTAGAATATTTTTCAAGAAACATGCTTTGAGAAAATTACTACTAAAAATTTAAATTTGTTGCATTCAAAAATTACGTTTAAAAATATTAGTTAAGTTTTTCTCAATATATTAGTACTTAGATCACAATGAGTGTCTCAGTAATAATAAATAGCTGAAATTGATTTTTAAACATGCATTTTCTGTATTCTTTTCATAATTTTTGGTATTCATGTTTGTTACGAAAAAAGCTAATTATACAAATTCTTGAATTTCGGCATTTGGTATTAACCAAGTTCAACTGTATAAAAATTTTGTTTTGTAATGGGAGGGGTAAACAAAATGTTAATTACAAACATTTTTGGAAGAATATCTAGGGGTATTTAAATTAGATTTTTTTACTGTACAGTTGTCCTGCAATATACTCAAAATGATGTCCAAAAAGTTATCTAGTCTTAAAAATGCTGAAATTAATTAATATGCATACTCATAAATAAAGTTTAAAATAACTAGAGCTCGCCTCTAAATATTTTTTATTAATTTTTTGTCTTAAAATATATGATTTTTTAAAAATTTTTAGCTGTTTTTTTACAAATAAAATTTTAAGAACTTGTTACAAGTTAGTTGGGTTATATTTTGTTGCATTTTTTTGTGCTATTGTACATTTTGAATCGATATTGATCTTATGTTTTAGGCTAGTGTATTGGATGAGCCTTATTCACCTGCATCTCGAGTAAAACTGAAATCAAGTTCTCAAGATGGATGTTCAAATCCTGATTCCAAACAAATAATGCATTGCTCTCAAAATAATGTTGCCGCTCTTTCAAATGGGTTTGTTGATTTTTACCTTTCTGTTTTGGTTTTCTAAGATTTTTTGTCTAAAAGTCTTTGATTTTTCATAGTGCAGAACCTTAATGTTTAGCAAGTTTAACAGACTGCTGAATTGAAATTACTAAGTACAAATATCCATTTAGAGGTTTTAAGTGTTATTAATTTCCTTTTTCATCACCCGCAAAAAGTTAATTTTATGGTAAAATTTTAAATTTTGTTCTTTTGATATGGAATTTCATAAGTGGCAAAGTATATAAAACGATTGAAGATGTAATTCAAATTTTTAAAGTACTGAAATATTTTTTTTACTTTCAAGGTCTGAACCTATTACGAAGAAAAGGCGCTTAGGGGAGAAATTATCTGATGACAATTCAGTAGATCTGAACAGTAACTCTGATAGCTTGTGGGAGGAAGTAAGTTTGAAGTTTTTTAATGTACAGTCAAACTCTCTTATAACGAGCATGAAGGAACCACGATATTTTCTCCTTATAACCGAGTGCTTGTAAAAAAAAAAGGTTCATAAAACTTCATACGCACTCGCTTTTTTTTTATTATTTTTAACTTTCTATGCAGTACCCAAGAAGTTGGTAATTTGCTTTGAACTGTTTAATTGTCTCTTTCTTGTGTATCTGTTATGTCTTAGGGTTAACTAACATAATTTTTAAATACTTCTCCCAGGGTCGTATACAAGGGGGGGTTCTTAGAATTCACCCCCCCCCCCCCCCGAAAAGTTCGGTTTGACATTTAAATGTTCGTTTATATTAAAAAAAATTTCAAAAAAATATTGTTGGAAAACTCAAATGCCTTGTGTATATTGATTTCATAAAACGCTTTCATAATAGATAACCCGACGGCTTGAACATTAGCGCAAAGCTCCGCATGAAAGTTTTAAAACCCTCCCTGAAATTATTTTCTAGTTATATATACCACCCTGACTTCTCCACTCGACATTTTTTAAAAAGGCACTCATCACTTGTTTTCAGGATCTGTGTTTCAGTTGACTTTATGATATTAAATGATTTTTCCAAGAAAGGATAAGCTGGTCTGGAGGTCTATGAAAATTTTATCCATCATAAATACTGCTTGTTAAAAACGGGTTTTGCCTCCCACATTCTTAACATTGTACCAATTAAATACTTCTGATTTCCTTGTTGAATCCTGGTTCTCATTGAATCGGGGCTCGTTACAAGCAAGTTCGACTGTATTTGATTTGTTTACCATATTGAAACTTGGAAATCTGTCTTTTATTTGATCAGATATTCAGAACTTGGGTAAAAAAAATATATAAGCTCATTTTTCATTCAATAGATTGAAAATAAAGAATTATTAAACTAATTTAGTTTAAATAAGAGGTCTGAACAGTGCTGATAGGCTTCTAAGCATTTTAACTGGTTAATTTTAAATTAAGTATTATAGGAAATATCTGGGAATCGACAGGAAACAGGTCTGAAGCAAGTTTTACTGTAGTGCAAAAATACCAACAAAAGTCAAATGTATTCCAACTGTAGTACTTGCACTGTAAATGTTGGGCTACATCATAAAATTAAATGAACATGTTACACAATATATTAGCTAAATACCTAAATTTTTTGAGTTATTCGGAAAAAAAAACCAATTGTATAGAATATGATTGTCACATTAATTATTGTTACATAAATGTTTTTGTCATTCATGTAATTGTCACTAAAATTGCCAATTCCCCTATTCTCATGTTATTTTTAGTTATGATTCTGTTTAGTTATATTCTGCATATAAACCTGGATTTTTAGTGAAACAATACATGTCATTAACAGCATTAATTTTATTTGAATAAAAACTTTAAAATTATTTTCTTTTAGTCATCTTCCTCTTCTCTAGACAGTATAAAATGAAGTCCCCAAAAAGCGTCTGCGTGTTTGAACTCGCAAAACTCGAAAACTACCCGGCAGATTTCACTGAAATTTTCAGTTTGTTCCTTTAAGTCCTGAAAAGGTTTGCAGACCTGTTCGAAAAAATTCAATGAGTTCTTTTTTTATTACAATTTAGGCCCAATTTTCGCATAAATTCTCAAATATGGGGGTGAAAAATTACTTGCAAGTGCTCATATTACATATTGTTGGAAAATGTAGAATTTTCCTCGTTCTATGCAATTTGTTTCAACGCTCTAACTTAATTACAGCGGAAGCGATTTGCGTTTTTAGTTCGAATTTTTTTAGGCTTAGCTGAAATTAAGGTACTACTTTCTTCCTTAAATCTATTAATAAAAAGCGAAGGAATTGTCCCACCGTTTTCTTTTCAGCACCATTCAAAAGAGCTGCTTTTTTTACTCCGGTTCTAACTCAACCTATGGTCGCAATTTTAACCCTCTATCTCCATTAGAAAAAAGTTACAAGCAAATTGAAGTTCAAAAATCTGTTCTCTATTCAAGTTTTTAACCATTTTATTTTGTGTTTCCATGGTAACGCTTTTTGAATAAATTGTTTATTTCCATCTTTCTCATTTTCAATTCTTCTTTTATTTTGTGTTTCCGTGGTTACGCCTTTTAAAGCCATCTATCTCATTTTGTTTTAATTTCTCAAAAGTATTTTAATATGTGTCGTCATGGTTTGGAGGGGAAATTTTGCATGATGGTTTTTCTTTTCTTTTATTTATGCCTGATTGTTGAATATAAGTCACTTGACAAAATTTTTGTTTTCAAAGTAAACCGGGCAAAGCCGGGCAATGCAGCTAGTTTAGATATATTTAGTGAATATTATTTAAATTTTTACAAATTAAGTAATTGTAAACAGTCATACATATATTTATGGTTTAATATAATTGTAAGACAAATTTATGTTTTATGTGTAATAAACATTCTTTCGTTCTATATTCTTAGATTTCTTTCTTTTTCTTTTTTTACCTTTCTAGTCAAAACAATGGCCTTTTGAATCATTTAGTGATGGATTGGTAAGTGATCTCTTCAATCCATCTTGGGGTGTTAGACATGGAGCTGCTACTGCCCTTAGAGAAATCGTGAGAATTCATGGAAGAGGTGCTGGTAGAAAAGTAGATGTTCCAGCCAGTCAGGTATTCAAATAATGTCATTTGCTTAATACAGGGAATCTACCCGTCCGGAATACCTAGAAATGTCAGGGAAATATTTTGTACTGGAAATGTCAGGGAAATTTACTTTTGTATGCAGAAAACCTATAATTTTTTGAAAATTATAACCAGTTTTAAAAGATTTGTTTTCATTTTTTGCTGTTTAGTAAAATAAATTTGGTCAGAAATTTATTCAATTTGAAATTACTAAAAGAAAATATTTCTTTCCTTAAACTTATTGATTTACAAGAGAATTTTTTGGTTCTAAATCTCTTTAGATCTTCTTCTCCATATTGTCCATGGTGCTTTTAAAACAGGATTTAAATCCAGGGATCTAAATATGTTTCTCTACACTGTCTTTAATTTGTTTAAAGATTCACCAGCCAGCTATGCTGATTTTGTATGCTTTACGAACACTAATGTTTCTCCTCTGAAATTTTGTTTAATTTGGTGAGTAGAGAGCTCAACTGTTGCACTAACGGCTTTAGACATTTTGCTGCTTTTAAAAGTCTTGGTTCAAATGGAAGAGGTTTCATATGTTGAACCAAATACAAATAGATACCTATGACACAGTAAAATCAATATTGAAGTGCAATGAACTTTTGGAAACAAAATTGGGTTTTTTTATTTCGGTGACATCAGAATTGCAAGGTTTTTTAATAAAATTCCAGGCAGGTATACCAGTGGCGACTTTCCTGCGTGAAGAGATGTATTTGATGCTTAACAATTAAATGAAGTGATTTCTTAAAAGTTCTGTTGTAGAAAAGAACAATTCTGAAGGAAGTTGAAGTCCCCCAGAAATGTAATCTTTTACCATTTACGGATGTGGACATTGGTTTTGCAGCTAGACCTAGTCTTAAAGAAAGTAAAGCATCAGATACTGTTAAATCTAATTTTAGGAAAGAATGTCTCTCAGTTATACAAAAAATGACTCAAAAATTGATAGAAAGAAATCCCTTACGTTTTAAGTTTTAGAGGCATAAGCTACCTATCTCCAACCATCATATTTACTTCACATTCATCCAGTTTTAATAAGAAGATGGAAATAACTTTAGATTTGCTTTGTTGATTTTTATCAAATGACAGCCATCACTGCTGATAATGTAAAACCAGGACTTTCTAAATTTGTTAAATGCCCACTTATTAAAAAGAAAATGTCTGATTTAAATGTGAGCCTAAGAGATGAGATTTTTTAAACCCTGCCTTGATTTAAGGAAAAACGAATTTACGACAGAAAAATGTTTTAGTTTTGTCACATGGAATTACATTAAACAGTGGTATAAACGTAATGTGCATAAAATGTCACATAAGCACGACCAACTATTAAAAAAATAGCAAAAGTAGCTAAACTAACCTTTAAAAAAGCACCTGTAAAAATTTTGTTTGGGATATGGAAAACCTGGAAAAGTTAGGGAAGCTGAAATTTTTTTTGAGTAGACACCCTGTTAATACTTTAATTTCTTATTCTTAAAAGTGACTCATACTGTATATTATTCTTACAATTATGCAATTAATATTGCATAAAATTTGTTGCTTAAGTAAAATACTGTATTTTGTGTTATTAGTAAAAGGTCATTCTGTTAAATATCAGCCAGTAATTTGAAATTTGGTGTCTCAGAAACTAATGGTTTTCCATGTAATGATTTTATCTATCAGGTCAAGAAAAAAAACCTGATCTCAACTTTTATGTGACTAAGCTTTTCAGGGGCAGATACAGAAAAATAATTTGGAGAGGGCACAGGAAATTGAATACCTTCCCCCCCCTCGATGTTTCATAACAAAATTTTAATGACTTTATTTTTAAATGTGGGTGTATATTTATTTATTTTTTTAGGATTCCTTCAGGGTCAATGAATCTACTTCTAAGTACATGGATATTATGCACTAATATACTTTTAATGTGAGTGGAAAACATCTTAAACATTTCAAGCCATTTAAATACTAAACCCAATATATTGTCACAGAGATGCTAGACAATGTGAGTGGCTTTACTTAGGAACATTGTCATAAGAGTCCTGCCAACTCTCCCGTTTTTCACGGGAGACTCCCGTTTTTTACTCCATTCTCCCGGTTGTACGTTTGAGTATCCATTTCTCCCGTTTTTTTATTTTTTTCGGGTTTTTTTTCTTTTTTTAAAAATTAAACTTAATTTTCTTCCTTAAAATAGTTACTCACAGCCCTAATAGATAGCGTGGTCAGCAGAGCAAACCCACACTGCTCAGTGAGCTCACGTTCGACGAGCACGACCGGTTAGTTAATCACGTGACAGCTAATGATCACGTGCTCCAATCAATCAATCAACTGCTTAGAATGGTAACGTATGCGGTAACCGGTTGATCATAGAACGCTGCGGTTAGTAACCGGTTACTTACCGATCGACCGGTGAGGTTCGTCGAACGCAAAGTGAGCGGCAAACATCCGATGGGTGCGTTCGGAGTGTCGACCGAAATGCTTCCGGAGATGGTATTTTGGTTTAACTCTACGTTTCCACTTCTATCTCGCGCATGCGCCGTTGCCGTTTTCGCGGTATCGTTCAGTTTTCAGACGCATGTTAACTGCGCCGCGTGTTTTCATCTTGATCTACAGCGTGCGTTGTAGTTTAACATTCATCTTTAGCGATGTCTGAAAAAAAGAAATATCTACAAACAAAAAGAGCGATTATACGAGTGAATTCTCTTTCATGAAAAAATTAAATAAATACCTGTTATAACAGTGTTTTTTACTTATTATAGCATCGTTTAAAATCTCCCTTTTTCTCCCTTGAAGCTTTGACTGGATCTCCCGTTTTTTCTTTTCATAAGGTTGGCAAGTCTGTCATAATGATTATAACACGAAGGCAAGGTTATTAAATAAACCCATAACTCACTTGAGTTTTTTAAAAATTAATTTATAAAGAAAATCATAACTTCATAACATGTAAATTTTACTGAAGAATTCAGAAACTATTTCTGTGAATTTCAAAACATTTGCTGATTTGTTCTTAAAGCCATGATATAGTTGAGATAACATATTGATACTGCATGTTGTTTCCATTAAAAATCATGGTTTTTCCAAGAAACTATCTCATGATTCTTTCATTTTGCATTTTTTATAAGCTGAAAAAGAAATTTGTTATTTTGCAAAGTGGTTCCTAGATCAAAATGAACTTTTAAATGCTCCTACACATCTTTAAAAATTTTAATTATTGAATCCATCAAAGAAGAATTAGTGGACCAATTGCGATATGATCCCTTTAATTTGAAACCAGTGGGTTAAATGTATTCTGCAACTCTGGGCCTCTGACTCCAGTAATACTTATTTATAGCAAACAAAAATGCTTTGATTCAAAATATGCTGTGTGGGTTTTGTGTTCTTTTTAATTAACTACGTAAAAAAAAAGCGAAAGAAATGTCAACTAAAAAGTATTGAATAAAATAGTGAAATTAATTCATTCTTTGGGGGAGGGGCACGGGCCCCCTGGGTCCCTCCTAAAATCTGCTACTGAAGCTTTTAAATCATTTATTTTTGAAAGTGCAAAAATTGAGCTAAATAATTCACATTAACATTTTAAAGTTACTAAATCAAAGTTTTGAGGCGGAAAAACAACAACTCAATTTTGTGTCATTCTCTTTTGCTCCTAATGATCTGTAAAATGTCAAAAAAATATCTATGCGGAGGGATACAGGAGTAAAAATTAAAATATTTTTTTTGAAGATTTTAAAAATTCTAATTTAAAAATCTCAAACACATTTTTTAACTTTTTTTTTCTTCCAAAAACCAAAAAATAAAATAAAAATACTAATGTATGTTTAGAGACCAAACAATGTTAAAAACAAGAAATTGCACACATGTGTTCCAAAGTTCCTAGGAACCCTTTTTGCCATGCAGAAATGTGTGAGTTTATAAATGTTGGATGGCATCATATCCATGAACTCGCATCTTTCTTCATTAAAAGTCTCTTGAAACACTTGTCTGCTTTTTTGTGCATTGGGTCTGGAATGGCATTTCATTACTGTATTTTTTTTTTTTTGTGGAAAATACCAGTATAATACAATCTCCTTTTGCGTGGAATTGGTAAGGACTTCAGATTCTGTCATTTCTCATTGGCATTTCAGTGCTGGAAAATTTATAAATTCAGCCCTGATATATCAATATAAGCATCTATAGTATTTAGTGTGTGTGAACCCTGTTTACCAAATTTTTAAATTGGCCACACAAACAAGAAATTCTCTCTTGTGCTATCAATACTCGGAAATATGCTATGTACATGTTTTCCATGTTGATACTCTTGTTGTCAGATTGTTGGTTAATTTGTGAATACTTCTAATAATCTATGCATTAAACATTTACCTTTGTGTGAAAATTAAATATGTAAAAAAACAATATTCCAACTTTCAAAAACTAAAATAATTTTTTTTTACAGATGGAATTTCTTAACCAGATATGGCTGGAAGATTTAGCTTTGCGGTTGATTTGTGTCTTAGCTTTAGATAAATTTGGAGATTTTATATCTGATCAAGTATGAAGCTTTTATTTTATATCAAGTTTGCATTTCTTTTTTTTAAATGTTAAAGAAGTATATCTTTTTCAAATGGTTGCAGTTTTATTAAACATGGTAATTTCCCTCTCCATTTCTCTGCATATGCTTGTGTTAAACTGAAGTTTCAAAGAATGCTTTCTACATTACTCTACTTATCGATAACATATACCATTGGCCATGATGTAGCATGCTCATGGGCAAGGTGTCAATAATTGAGTATTTTTGGCCCTTTATCATGCATTGACTAAATAAAAAGAACAAATGTATGGATTCAAAAACTGTTTGTGGACTAATCTGTTCTATTTGCTGCCAAAAAGCTGTTATGAAATTTAACCATATTTTTAAATTGCAGGAATGTAATAAATTGTTGTTAAATAATAAAGTCTTGGCGTTTTTTAGGTAATAACGTGTGATGGTTAAAAATTACGAAAATAAAAGAAAAATCTATAATAAATGTGCTGTAACATTTTTGCTGTAAGATTTTCTGCATTGAGTGATTTACCTCTTTGAAACCCACAACAGGCAGAAATAAGGAAATAACTGCTTGTTTTTGTTATTTTTTTTACACAAACCATCCCTTCCCTTTCACCACTCTATTATTAAATAAGCTAATATTAACTCCAACATGCAGGTAACGCAGGGTCTAATACTGCCGTGGGCAGGTTAAGGGCAGTAATTGTAAAATTTTCATTTTTTATTTTTTTTGCATTTTTGTCATCTGTTGTACCTGAGTTTTATTTTTATTGTACAAGCTTAATTATTTGTTTTCTGTTGAAACAAAAGCACGAAAAAAGCATCGTAATTTCCTATTGTTTATATTGAATGCAAAATGCTCTTTTTTGAATATCTCAAAAACTTATTTCTCCAGTTGCTGCCACTTAACAGCCCATGGCAGTATAAACCTATATATGATAATTTGATTAATTTTAAAGAGTTTAAAGGAGACAAATTTGATTTGCATTCTAACAGAAGAAACAAAGTATTTCATTTAAACCATGCAACATAATAGCTCAATTTCTGCTGATTATCTCAAATGCGTGCATTCCAACAACTACGTATTTTCCGTAGTTGCTATGGAAAATAAAAAAACTTATGTTAAATATGTACAGTAACTTGAAAATGTGGCATAAAATTGTTTTATTTTATTTATTTATTTATTTATTTATTTATTTTTTTGTGATTTGCCCATGCGTCTATTGTGTTCATATTGATATTTTGGGTAAGTGCTACGGGTGGTTGGATGGCCAATATTAGAGGGTATGCTAATAACAATGATTGCTCTTTTGTTTTTTATTTGTAAATGTTCTTGTTCACATAAAGATTTTGAAAATGATGAAAATTACTTTATTTGATATAGGTTATAGCTCCTGTTAGAGAAACCTGTGCCCAAGTTTTAGGTGTGGTAATTAGCATAATGCTGCCAGAACAAGTTGAAAAAGTTCTTACAATTCTACTTCAATTGCTTGTTCGTCCTGAATGGGAAGCTCGACACGGTGGACTGCTTGGCTTGAAATATATTTTATCTGTTCGAAAAGTAAGTTTTCTTAACAATTCCTTTGAATACTAAAATGTTAGTGATATTCTTTACTATCTAAGTATTTAATGATAACAACTTTTCCATTATATACTTAATATTTTCATTGTTCAGGAAAATTATTAGCTTTTTTCTCTCTGTCTCTTGAAAGTTGAGTATTGATGAGTTGAGTATTGAGATAAATATTATATTCTTTAACTTTCAGACCAGCATATATTTATTATGTTCTGTAATGCAACTTACAAATTTACTGATAAGGAGACAAATTTTGCAGTTTATCTCATAATTTGATCTACTATGAATTGACTAAATACTGCAACTGCCAAAACAATACAATGTCTGTTTTAATGACACAAATGTTTATTGTGGTTTTCATTGCCAATTTATTTCTTCAATTCCATTACAACATAATTCCCAATATAACAGATAAAATTTGCAATCGCTTAAAGTTCATTGTTATGGGATTTAACTGAATAATAATTTCAAAAAAAAAAAAAAGAAATAGAATGAAAAAACATGAAAATATTTATACAGTAAAAAATTTTAAGATACTTTTCAAGGTTTCATTTCGCACTCTTAAAATAGTGCTAGGTAAGCATTGAAATGTGTAACAGGCTCTGGTGTAATAATAGTGCATAAAAATTATCAACATGATTAGTAAAAAAGATAAGGGTTTTCTCCCCACAAAGTCTCCCAATTTTTTTATTCTTTAGAGATAACGTTATCAATTGCTTAAAGTAACAACATATTATATTGAAGATTCATATTTAAACTGCATTTTTTTTGGCAATAAAGTTTTTTCTATTTTTAAAAAATCAAAAAAGTTCACTGTTTAAAAGAATTGAAACCCTCATGGTCCGTTGCATATGTGTCTCCTCTTGCTCATTCGCAGAGGAGTGCATTGAAATGATTTTCACTCCTAAAGGTGGAAGTAGCTGCAAAAAGGCTAAGATTCACTGATGTACATAAGTAAAACATACTATGTAAAATTAAACCATTGAAAAAGCTATTTAAAACCATATGTTATGTTAGTATAATTGTTTATTGATTATTGGAGCACAAACTTATATTAATGATAGGTATTTTTGCATTATACTAATAATATATTACAGTATGCAACAACAACATATATATTTTATTTTTTGCTTATTTTAAACAGTACATGAATAATATTAGTTTGATTATTACTTAATTTTTTTACTTCAAATTTGTAGTGCAAAATATAAATATAGAAAATATCAAAATGTCATGATGTTTTCATAATAAATATCGGGTATATATCAGGGGACCCTGTTATTTAGTAACAATTTGAATTCATTTTGTTCTATGATACTCTAATACTGCAGTCAAGCCCGCTTATTAGAATATCAGTTAAAAGAATATCCCCTTTAAACAAAAATAATTTCAAAGCACCAAATTGTAGTAATTTGTTATTTTGCTTCTGGATAATGGAATATTTTGCTTATTAGAATAATTTTTTGTGGTAAATTGGCTATTCCTTTAAGCGGGCTCGACTGTGTAACTTTCAGTCAATGTATGAAAAATGGTTGTTTACCGTTTGTCAAACATTTAAATTTGTTTACGATTTGGTTGCAACATATTAAAGGCTTTATCCAAACCGAATATTTTGTTTGCTTACCTATGCAGAATATGGAATACAAACTGAATATTTAGTGCATCTTTTAGTGACTTACATTATAATCTTACTTTATGGATACTGTAAATATGCTTTGATGTGGTATACATGGTTGTATTTTTTATAGGATCTGAAAACAATGATAATACCTCTGGTTTTTGATCCAGTCTGCATCTGTTTGAAAGATAGTGTAGATGATGTTAGTGCTGTTGCAGCCTCAGCTTTAGTGCCAGTAGCTAATGTAATCGCCAACACTTTGCCAGAAAAGGTAGATAAAAACAAATATTTTTTCCTTTGTGATAACTCGGTTATTGTGGATTTAATTTGCAGTTAAAAACTGCAAAATGAGACATTGGAAAATCAGTTTTAACATTGGAAGGACTAAGAGAGATACGAAAACTCGCTGTTCACTGAAGTAAATTGAATGCTAATTTAAATAAAACAAAGCCAGTTTTGATGATTTTTCTGATTAAAGTTTTGAATAAACTTGAAAAAAAAAATCTTCTATTAGACTTGTTAGATAATTGCCATGTAAAATTGCCCTCCAAATATTAGGGGTGTCCCAAAATTTGTGAACACTTGCAAAAAATTTAAATTTTGTCGCCAAGTAATAACAAAAACAACAACAAAAATGTTTCCAAAATACTAAAAATTGGAATGCTGAAAATTGAAATTTTTGGCAAGTGTTTACAATCTTTTCTACATTTTTACTACAATCTAAATACTAGGGACAACCTAGTATTTAGACTGCAGTTTTTCATTAGGTTGTCTTGAATTTGAGAGAAAGTTCAGCTTATTTGTGTGAGATTTTTGTTTTTTGATTAGTCCTTCTATTAATCCTATTCTTAAACACCTTGGTCATTCTTCTTATCCGGGGGGGGGGGGGTTGTCATGCCCCCCCAATAAGTATATGTAAGATAAGTTTTGTATGCATTCCGGTCAGGGGAGGGGGGGCGATTTCCCCCTCCCTAAAGTGTAAAAATTCAAAATAAATTTCTGGGAGAAGGTCACCAAACTATCCCTCTTCCCTTCCCACCAAAACATCACAAAAAATTGCCTACAACTGTATTTTTGCTACTTTACTTCTAAATTTTCAGGTGAGAATCCCTTAATTCTCCAATATTATCAATAATCATCAAAAAATTTTAATTTTCGAAGCTCCAATTTCGAAGATATTGCTAGAATTAAATCTTTTCTGAAAATGTTGTTAAAGAGGGCCTTCAATTACGTTTTTAGATCTTCAATTCCGAAAAAATTCCGGTGTAGGGCCCCTGAACGAGTCTTCCAAACTCTGTTCCTTCTCCCTACGTCATAAAAGATAACTTATAACTGCCTTTGCAGGAGTTCAATTTCTAAAAATTTCCAGAGAGTAGCCACCATTCCCTTCTTTCCTCATCTTTCAAAATCGTTCAAAGATCATCTAAAACTGCATTTTTGGAACTTCGACAGTGAAACATTTCTGGGAAAAATTTCTGAACCCCATTTGTTTTGCTATGTCATCAAAGGTATTGCATTTTTAATACTACAATTTCAAAATTTTTTTCCGGGGGAATGCCCCAACTCCCCCCCCCCCGTTTTTAGCATAACTAAAATTGCTTTTGAATCTCTAATATCAAAAAAGGACTGGGGAGAATTCCTGAATCCTAATCCTCTCCCATCAAACCACCAAAGATAGTAAACAATTGTTTTCGAAACATAGTCTAAAAATGCTTTCCTAACAAAAAAATATTTGGGGAGATCCGTAAATCCCTCTACTTATGCGCGAATATTAAGCAGCTCTATCAACAAACAAATCTACAGTGAACCTTCGGTAAGTCGAACTTCGATGAGCCGAAAACTTCGGTAAGCCGAAGTGAATGTTTACTCTCGTCTTACTGAAAGGAGAATCAATGTTATTTATTTTCGATAAGCCGAAGTTCGTTGAGTCAAAATATTCGATAAGTCAAATTTTATTTCGTGACTGTCGTCAAAGTTTCTTTGCTAACGTAACTCTATAAGTCGAAATAGTGTTTTTTTTTCCCCCTTTCCAAAAAGTATGAACAAAAAGAAAAAAATCGGCACCATTGCATTGCATCAAAAGGCGTCTAGACAAAGTGGATCAAATAAATCTCGGACACGATTATTTGCACATAATTTGGCAAGTTATTTTTTCGTTTAAATTATTGCTTACTTCATTTCTTTCGGTAGAAAACAAAAAGCTGCTCATAAGGGAAGTCACAGCTTTTATTTAATGCAGCCAGAAAATTAGGTGGGAAATAGCACAGGGAGGGTTTTGCTTACAGTACTGAACATAGTTTATGAACGCAGTAGAATACATATATTGTCCGTTTTCCAAGAGAAGGCACTTAGCCACGCACCCTCGAAAGCAGAGTTCCATTTTATGCGGGTGGGGGGGGGGGGAGATCAGTACGCAATCCACGCTCTTCTAAAGAAGAAAACTAGAAAGATTTAACTTGGGTGTGCATTTTAATTTGCAAAAAAGTCTTAGTGTCATTTACATCACTTTCTTCACTTGTCTCTTGTCATTTTAGTTAGTATTCTTCCATTTTAAAAACTGCTGCTTTTAAAATAAAGTGCTATGATCCGAACATACCTTCTGCCGAATACAGCGAAATAGAATCATCGGATACCATGTGACGGGGGAGGAGTCAAGTGCCTTCTTGTGAAAAACGGACAATACATACATTATTCAGTCGCCCTCTATAATGAACACCCCCATAATTTGAACACTTTTGTTCGGTTCCATGAGTGTTCAGACTAGAGAGACTTCAGTGTACTTCGTCATTCGTTAGTAAGGATAACATCAGGTTGGGAAGGTGTCGACAACATCTTTTATTTAAAAAATAAATAAATAAAAAATAAAATAAAATAAAATGAAAACTGCATAGAGGTACAATATCTACACTTCGCCTTCTTGGAGTACCATTTCGATCTGTGAAACCCATAACAGAGTTGAAGACGAAACACCTAACAAAAAAAAGTTTCGGCCATTTTTCGCTTGGCGGTGCCAGAAAAAACGACGGTGCAAGAAAAGCAGCAGATGTATTGCATGTTTTTATAGAATCCCATTCGAATGTCCCCGACTCCCTGTTTGAGGTTTTAAAAATATCTGAGGACTATTAAATGAGAGAAAAAATTCTACACTCAAAGCAATGTTTGATAACAGATTAAAAAAATATATTAATTTGAATTTTTGCATCTTGAATTCAAATTATGTTTTTCGCAATCGCGAGCGTGTGTGTGTGCATGAATAGGCATTTGTGTGTTTGTGTAGGCGCATGTATGTGTGTTTGTGTAGGCGCATGTGTGTAGGTGCGTGTGTGTGTGTATGTATGCATGTGCGTGTTGTGTATGCAGTGCTGTGTGTGTAAGCGCGTGTGTGTAGGCGTTCGTGTGTGTATGTAGGCATATTTTGTCTGTGTGCAGGCATGAGTGTGTGTATGTGTGTGTATGTGTGTGTATGCGTGTGTGTGTAGGATATTGACACAACCTGGAGACAGTTTTCGCAAGAGGAGCAGCACCGTGAGGCCGGTCGACGCGACGGTGGTGCTTGTTGGCATAAATTAAAGTTAAGTTTAAAATCCAGAAGTTAAGATATTTAAACTAAGCCAACATTAACTGGCCGTGTAATGTCAAGTTGGAGACAAGCAAAAAACATGTTTCAGAAAAATACATTTATTAAATATGACTAGAATAACATCCCCATAAAATACACCCCCAAAATATCATAACAAAAGTGGTTCCAGAATATAAAGAAAAATGTCACCAAGATGTCGATGCAGTCACTTGCCACTCCGAAGGATCAGGTAGAAAACGCACAAAAGGTCCGCCGAATCACACTTCAGGAATGTCCGGACTGAACAGGCAACATTACACAATACGTAGATCGGTAAACATCACAGGTAGACACGTGGAACTCACATCCCCGACATTTTAATTGGCCGGACACAACACAACAGGTTCTTCACCTGGACTCACTAATTCCAGGACTTGGAAGATTAAACATCACATACCACAAAACTCCCGCTAGCATCGCGGGGAAAAACCCCCCACACGTGAGCCGGACTAGGCTTCACTATCAGAACCAACCACTGGGGATCGTTGAAAGAAGAAAAACGAGAGAGAGATCGCTGCCACTCGCCACAATATATATGTTTTATCAACCAATGAGATTCCATGCCTCGATGACGTCACCACACTAACTTCTACTTCGACCATCACTCATTTGCATATTCCACTACCGCGAATATTCGTACTCCTCTCCATAGCACGTGCGGTCAACAAGTGGAATTAATTCGAGTCGATCAGGTGACAACTCAACTTTTCTGAATCGACACATCGAGACATGCAATCTCCGATGGTTTCAGTAAACAGTCGCCATTAATTATGGCGTGGGGGAATCGTCGATTGAAGTGTTAGCACCAACTAGTTGACAGGTTCTACTTTTACCAGACTGGGCTTAAAGTAGGTACACTTAACTTTAAATTATTTTCTTTAAATTATCGGCTGTGGACCGAGAATAAAAACTAAATAAAATAATATTTTATGCTAACAAATTCCCCCCTTCTCGGTTACACAGCACGATACACTTCAAAACGACATGAAAACTGACATATTTCAAACAACAATTAAAAAAAACTTTTAAACACTTTTGAGAAACATTGAAAAATTTACACATTTGAATATTAAACTTTTACATTTTCATAATTACCAAAAATGAGTTTGCACATTTTTTTCAATGTACCCCGAGTCAGAGGCTTGGTAAACGTATCCGCAGGATTTTCTGCGCTTTTCACATATTTTAATTCAAATGTATTTTCCTCTACTAAGTTTCTCAAAAAATGATATCTGACATCAATATGCTTTGTTCTGGAATTTTCTATAGGGGAATTTGAAAATTCTATTGCAGCTATATTGTCACAATTAATTACAGACCCGTTAAATTTATATCCAGCTATTTCAAAATGTGATGTTTCTTCTAAAATTCTTTTTAACCACACCACCTCTTTTGCTGCTTCTGTCAAAGATATATACTCAGCTTCCATGGTGGACAATGAAACACACTTTTGTTTAAATGTTCGCCAGATAATAGGTACTTTGTCAATGTAAATAATAATTCCCCCCATCGAAATCCTATCGTCCCTATTTGCAGCATAGTCTGAGTCAGAAAAACCATTGATTTTAATTTCATTTATTGCAGATAGACTTAATTTATAATAATTTGTATATTTTAAATAACCTAAAAGTCTTAATAAACACTGCCAATGTCTTTTACCCGGATTTGCTTGAAATTGAGATAATAAATTAACTGTATATGCAATATCCGGTCTAGTTTTCCCTGCTATATAGGACAAACATCCCAATAAATTGCGATAAGGTACTTTCTCCATTTCTTTTATTTCTTGGTCCGTTTTTGGACAATCACCTAAAGACAAAATTGTACCTTTCGCTATTGGGAGGGTCGAGTATGGGTATTGATACTTTTCAAAATTTTCACAAACTGTCTCAATATAAGAATTTTGGTGTATAAAAATTCCCCCATTTATTTCTTCAAATTCTACCCCCAATAATTTTTTAGTTCTCCCTAATTCTTTAATATCGTAATGTTTTGATAAATCCTGAATTGTTTCCTGAATTATGATTTCATTTTTTCCAAAAATTATTATATCATCTACATACATCAATAAAAACACATTTCTGTTTCTTGTATAAACACAGTTACTACATTTAAATTTCAAAAAATTTAGACCTTGGAGAACCCTATCAATTTCCAGGTACCAATCTCTCCCCGATTGATGGAGACCATATAGCGATTTCTTTAGACGGCATACCCAGTCTTCTTTTCCCAGGATTACAAAACCCTGTGGTTGTCGCATATAGATTTCTTCATGCAAATCAGCATAAAGATATGCGTTTTTTACGTCTAATTGAAAATGGCTCCAACCCAGGAATATCACCAGAATTGAGAAAAACATTCTTATCAGGGAGAAATTGATAACTGGGGAGAAAACCTGAGAATACGATTCACCTGCCACCTGCCTGTTTCCCATCGCAACCAATCTGCTTTTAAATCTGGCAATTTCCCCTTTAGCATTCCTCTTCAAGTCATAGACCCACTTATTACCAAGTACTGGTTTACCAACTGGCTGGGGAACTAACTGCCACACCCCCCTTTCTTGAATCACTTTCATTTCTTCTGACATGGCTTCTTGCCAATGTTTTACTTCTGGGGTTTTCAAGCATTGATTATAGTTTTGTGGAATTAGCACTTCTGACAAATTTGCCTCTGGCTCGGGTTCCATTTGTTCCTTAGGAGAATTAAAAATATCAAACAAAGGATTATAAGGTACATTTTTACTTTTGAAATCAAATAGTTCAGGATTGTAAACAATGTTATTCTTCTTACAATATTTTTCTACATCATTGGGTGACCTTAACCTGGTTTTATTTCCCTTTTCATAGTAATAGATATCAGTACGGTCCCCTTTCTTTCTTTTTACTGCATCCCTCACCCATTCAATTTCCTCACAAGGGGTGGGAGCCTTTCTTTCATCTATCTCTTTATCTAAGAGAACTTCACTAATAGGTTTAATAAAAGAATAATCATCATCATTGTCTACATTCCCATTCAAGTTTGATTTCCCCCATATTAAATTTTCCCTGAAGACCACATTAATAGTTTCAAAAATTTTCTTTAGCTCTGGGTCCCAAATTCTGTACCCTTTTGCTTGGGTTGCGTAGCCCACCATTATGCCTTTCTTACTTCTCGAGTCAAATTTCTTTAGGTTTTGTTTTTGCATGCCTCTGTAGGCAATACATCCAAACCTCCGGAAATGCCTTACTGAAGGCCTGTTTCCCCAGAACAGCTCAAATGGGGTTTTCCCCCTTTCTTTTAGGACTGTTCTATTCCTAACATAATTAAAGCATAAGGCGGCTTCCGCCCAAAATTCTTCCCTTAGTCCAGAGTCTTTCAGCATTGCCCTAACCCCATTCATTAATGTCAAATTGTATCTTTCTACTACCCCGTTCTGTTCGGGAGTATAAGGGTTGGTTCTTTCTATGCTGATGCCTTCTTTAATTAAGTGGGTCTCAAAATTAGAATTTGTGAATTCCCTCCCATTATCAGACCTTATGGCCAAAATTTTCTTGTTGAGGGCTCTCTCTACATGCCTCTGGTATCTAAGGAAATATCCAAAAGCTTCATCTTTTGACTTTAGAAAGTAAATAGTGGACTTCCTTGAGAAATCATCAATTATGGAAAAAATATATCTTTTCCCCCCTAGTGACTCCACCGGAAATGGCCCTGCTAGATCCATGAAAAGAAGCTCAAGTTGTCTTTTAGACCTTATCCCTGGAGTGGGCTTAAATGAACACCTTCTTTTCTTTGCAATAATACAAGGCTCACAATCTGGCCGGTTTCTACTTTTTATATTAAGTCCTTTGACACAGTTCTTCTTTTCAGTTTCCAAGATACTGTCATAATTAATATGGCAAAACCGTTCATGCCACAACTCCAGGTCTAATCCTTTGACCTCGGTTACATTTACATTTGGTGGTGAGTCACTACTTTGATTACTTAAAAATGAAGTGGGTTTTACAAAATACAATTTATCAATTAAAAATGCAGAAAAAAGTTTGATACCATCATTATTAAAAATACATATTTTACCAGGATACCACCTTAATGAAAAACCAAGACTGTCTATCCTGGATCCGGAAAGCAAATTTCGTCTAAGTGTTGGAGCATAATAGACCTCATTCAATGTGATGGTTACTAGCTTACCATCTGTTTTAATTTCGAAAACAATTTTCCCTACCCCCTCGACTTGACTATTTACATTGCCCACAGCTACTTCCATTTTTGTATTTTTAACAGGCCTCAATTCACAAAACAAGTCCCTATCTTTACAGAAATGTGCCGTGGCACCTGTATCCAGTAAAAATACTGGTATTTCCTCCTTCAAATTTGTGTTGTTGGCCTGCACTCCTGATATTTTACTGATGGTGCAAAACATTCCAGCCTTAGGGGGATTACTTTGTTTGACAAAATTACGATTACCTTTATTTTGATTAGTTGGTTTTCTGCTCCAACACCGAGCCGAAATATGCCCCTTTTTCCCACATGTGAAGCAAACTCTCGTTTCAAATTTATTTACATTTTCAACTTTCCGCCCAGTCTGGTGTTTATTCTGAACTGAAAAAGCATTAACACTTGAACTACTATTTCCAAAATTTTCATTTCCTAAAAATTTTAATCTCCCCTCTTCTGCTAAAAGTTCATCCAAAACATTTGAAAAGTTAAATTTACTTTCATCCCATCTATAAATATTTTGTACTATTCCCCTAAAATTTTGATCTAAACTACGTATTAGTTGAAATCCCTTTAATTTCTCATCCATTTTATAGCCATTCTCCTCCAACTGTCGGAGCAAACACTTCAATCGAGCCGCGAACATTCCAATAGTTTCTTTTTCATTAATTCTGCTAGAAAAAAACTCCTCCCACAATCCGGCAACACGGGCTAAAGACGGAGGTTCAAAATTCAATTTCAATGACGTCCATACAGCATATGGATCGTCTAAATCATCTATTAGTTGTTTTAACTCATCCTCTATGTTGAGGTAAATAATCGCCACTGCTTGGCCCCTCCGTTTCTTTATTTCTGCCGAAATACCTTCTTCTAATTTTGTTTGGGTTAATTCCCATAAATCTCTTTCTATCAGTACCATTTTCATATTTTTCGACCATGTTGCCCAATTGCAGGAGTTAAGTTTCTTAATGTTTCGATAGTCCCTTTCCATTATTCTGAAAACTTTTGCAAATTTGTCTCCAACCAAAATGACATTCGACCGAGCTCTGCTACCACTTTGTTGGCATAAATTAAAGTTAAGTTTAAAATCCAGAAGTTAAGATATTTAAACTAAGCCAACATTAACTGGCCGTGTAATGTCAAGTTGGAGACAAGCAAAAAACATGTTTCAGAAAAATACATTTATTAAATATGACTAGAATAACATCCCCATAAAATACACCCCCAAAATATCATAACAAAAGTGGTTCCAGAATATAAAGAAAAATGTCACCAAGATGTCGATGCAGTCACTTGCCACTCCGAAGGATCAGGTAGAAAACGCACAAAAGGTCTGCCGAATCACACTTCAGGAATGTCCGGACTGAACAGGCAACATTACACAATACGTAGATCGGTAAACATCACAGGTAGACACGTGGAACTCACATCCCCGACATTTTAATTGGCCGGACACAACACAACAGGTTCTTCACCTGGACTCACTAATTCCAGGACTTGGAAGATTAAACATCACATACCACAAAACTCCCGCTAGCATCGCGGGGAAAAACCCCCCACACGTGAGCCGGACTAGGCTTCACTATCAGAACCAACCACTGGGGATCGTTGAAAGAAGAAAAACGAGAGAGAGATCGCTGCCACTCGCCACAATATATATGTTTTATCAACCAATGAGATTCCATGCCTCGATGACGTCACCACACTAACTTCTACTTCGACCATCACTCATTTGCATATTCCACTACCGCGAATATTCGTACTCCTCTCCATAGCACGTGCGGTCAACAAGTGGAATTAATTCGAGTCGATCAGGTGACAACTCAACTTTTCTGAATCGACACATCGAGACATGCAATCTCCGATGGTTTCAGTAAACAGTCGCCATTAATTATGGCGTGGGGGAATCGTCGATTGAAGTGTTAGCACCAACTAGTTGACAGGTTCTACTTTTACCAGACTGGGCTTAAAGTAGGTACACTTAACTTTAAATTATTTTCTTTAAATTATCGGCTGTGGACCGAGAATAAAAACTAAATAAAATAAAATAATATTTTATGCTAACAGTGCTGGCAGAGGGTGCTGGTGGGAAAATAAAATGATAGGAATTAAAAACAGTCAAGTGAGAACAATAAGCAATCCTGATTGTTTAAAAAAAATAAGAAAGTAAAAATTGTTATATCATACATAAAACTATAAACTTGTTTTCCAACCTATACAAGCTCTTGAATTTATAGAACTATATTCTACATTTATTATGTCAAGTATATATCATCGTCTTAGAGCAACAGTAAGACATCTAATCCCAGGTATAACAGTAAGATATCCTACTGTTCCCTTGAAGCGACGATATTATCTTTGATACATTACTCTATCACTTTTTTGCTCATATTTTTAATGAGTGTCAGTGATGGTATTTATTTTTTCTATATAATTTGCTTTTTTTATTCAATTTGCCGAATTTTCGATAACAGGAATTTTTTTCGCTGTCCCTGCAACTTCGACTTACCGAAGTTTTACTGTATAACTAATCCACTTCTACTTTTATTTACAAATCCAATTTTTATATTTCATTATGTTCAGTATAAAGACTGGCAAAACGAGATGGCATCTTGATGCTGTAACCTTTCTATTATAAGAAAAAAAGCACAATTGAGGACTCAATGGCTACTGAAAGTACTTCACGATTCCTCAAACGAATCATAAGTTGAAGGGTTTTATTTAAGTAATGAATCCAAAATATTAGTAGAAATTCTTCCTTTTTTCCCCCCAATTTTTTATTCTTGGTTATCAAAACTTTAATTTAAACCCTTTGAATGATACACATTATCAAAAACATTGAAAAAAAAAAAAAAAAAACATGCTTCAGTCCTTAAACTTTTAAAAAAGTTATATTCATTAGTCAGCACCCCCTCCCCCCACCTATTTCGTATTTCTCATTTACTCCTCCCAATAGGACAGTCTTGATGCGCCACTTGTTCAGGTTCACAAGAAGTGTTTTAATATGAGGTGCTGCCCTTGGGTGAAAAAAAGCTTCTGCTTTACCACTGGTTTCAGTGGCGCACACAGGAATTTTGCAAGGGGAGGGTCCAAAATCGAAAGCCTCATTTTCATATTATGACCTAATACGTCATTAAACATTTTGACTTGATTTTGTCGATTCGCGAGAACGGAAAACAGTAAAAAATAAGCTAGTGAATCAATAATTAGCATTTTGTAATGAAACATACTTAAACAAATTACCAGAAAGCAAAATATTTTTACGCTTTTACTTTTCTTATAATTAAGAAATGGATTCAGCAAAGCAAATTCATCGTTGTAGAAGCACCATATGGTTATAGAAGTTCATAGATTTTCATTTCAATCTATAAATACAAAACTAAAAACATTGTTATTATAGTGTGTTCATTTATAATCACCATTCTACTTCTTTTAGGTCATTTGTTGTAGGAAAAGTGCACAATATTTTTGAAAATCTTTTAGCATAACGATTTTATTTTTTCATTTATTAGAACTGAAATTACTGTTATCTTTGTTTGGAAATATTTTACGTACGAAATACATAGAACCGTAATCAATCTTGGAAAAAAAAAACATGACCTATGGGAGGGGTCCGGACCCCCTGGACCCCACCCTTGTGTGCGCCACTGACTGGTTTAATGCATTCAGTTGGCCAGTCAGCTTCAGTATGCTAAAATGTCTTGCTACAGGAATGAATCTTTTTAGTTGGCCAGTGTGGGATATTAGGCAATTAAAATGTTGTGTACTCATTGCCGTTGTTGACTATGGAAATCATCAACTTCAGCGTGACTAATTTGGAACAAACTTAAAATGCATTATTTCTTCAAAATTTCACCAAATACACTTAACTTCGGGATCAATGCATTCGTGCTTGACAATAAATTTTCAGGAGGATTCCTGTAATTTTTGACTACAGTAATGACTCTGAACCAAAATTGAAGACTCGATGGATTTGCGAGAAATTCTTTAAACCTCCAGTTGCTGTTGAGATGATGTGAATCATTGGAAATATTTCACGACTCTTATTTACAAATCTGAGTTGCTGGAAGCTTTATATAAATACATGGCTGTTTATTTTTTCAGTTTAAATGGGTGTATTTATTATTGAGACATTTTTTTTTTTTGATAATTATACATGTCTTAAATAAAAGTAAAGTTTTTTTTTTAGTAATCCACTCTTAACTCATTTTTTGTTAAGTTCAGTTTAGTTGCTTGGTGTTACAATTTTCCAACAGTTGCTTACTTATTTAAATAACTTGCAGTGTAACAAAATAGTCTCTTATGCCATTCTTATTTTTTTGTTGTGAATTTTTCTGAATGTAAATTTTTCAAAGCTTTGAATACGAATTTTCATTTAAACTATCACATTTTGTAGGTTTCATCTGTGATTTCGTCACTGTGGGATGCATTATTAGATTTAGATGATTTAACGGTATCTACGAGCAGCATTCTCGAACTTTTAGCATCTCTTCTCTCGTATACTGCCAAGTCACAAAATAAAAGGTACAATATTTCAAATTGCTCACATTTAGTTTTACATTTACTATGTAGTGTTCTGTTGTACATTATTAAGGTCATGAAAACTTGTTATATTTTCAATCTGTCTTTGTTATGTAATTCTTTAATTAGCTATTTTAAAACTAACATTTTTTTTACAAACTGTTAATAGTCCTGGAAGAACTTTCATCAAAACTATTTCAGTATAAAACAATTTCTTTCAGTTTTGTTTCTCACCTTCAGACAAACTAAAGGTAATGACTACTTTAATGTGAGATTCTTAAATGGGAGTACAGAAGTATTTGAATTGCATATGCTAATTTTTCGTAGCATGTCCAATTAGTTGAATACAGAATCCTTTATAGCTTGTTTCATTCTAAGTGAAAAAATGACACCAATTTGCAGTTAATATGTTCCATTTCACTATCAAGAGCAGTACTAGTTCAGGCCTAGCATTGTTCACATGGCATTTTGTGTTGCTTCCATTCCATCACGAGCCATTTAATTAAATTATGAGAAATTCAGTTTCTAAATTTTATGGTTTTTAAATGGGATTAATACCTCTTCATAACAATAATTTTAATTATTCTTCATTTTTAGAAAACTTAATATGTATTTGAAATATTGATTGTATCTGTTGTCTATCTTGCATGTTATCCTAGCACTTAAGCCATAAGAATTAAAACGGAAACTTAAATAATTTATAAGTTGTGGCTTATCTCTTTATATTAAGTAAAAGTAAGGTTTCAAAGAAATTAGGGAAGGATGTCTATGGCGGACCTGCGTCCAGGAGATCCTATAGCACATACAGCCTTGAAATTTTGTACAAAATCACTTCGAGCCCTAGTGGTTTACACTTGGGATTTGGTTTATTAAATTTGAATTAGTTTTTTTATAATTAATTTTTTAATCTCAATTTTTGCGTAAATTGCCTATTATTGCCCATAAGTGGTAAAAAATTACTTGCATATATTAATATTATATATTGTTGGATAGGGTAGAATTTCCCACTTTATAAGCAATTTGTTTCAATGCTCTAACTTAAATACGGTGGGAGTTATTTGCATTTTTAGCTCGAACTGTTTTAGGCTTAGCTAAAATTTAGGCACTACTTTCTTCATTAAATCAACCAGTAAAAAGTGAAGGAATTGTCCCACAGTTTCTTTTTGACATGACTAGAAAGAGCGGCTTTTTTTACTCCAGATCGAACTCAACCTATGGTCAAGTACGAATAATCTCATCTCCATTAAAATTATTGATGTTTTATTTGGCATTGCCATAGATACGTCTTTCCGATTAGCTTATTTCTTCTTGCTTATCCACAAATTTTACGGGTTTAAATTTTACCGCAAAATCTTAGGCTCAACTTGATTCAAGCCCCAAGCTAAAGAGCAAAATATATCATTGGAGACCGGGACTATGAAAGCGACTTTTCAAACGTACAAAACTGCAGTTGTGTAATGCTCAAGAGCCCCTTTACCCTTACGGCTCTGCAAGTTGGTACAAGTTATTTTGAAACCCAAGGAAGGGGTACTTTTTGTTCCAAAGGGAGCTTATAATGCATTTTTAATCTGTTTCTTTCTAATTGACGATTTAAATCTTTGCGAATCAAGTAAGATTGAGAAGCAATCTTCGGGGTTGTTCAGTGTTAGCAAGCAGGGGGCAGAGCCCCCTTGTATCCAAAAAAAAATACAAAATATGGAATATTTTTTAGATTTATAAAGCAGCTTTTATATTTTGTTAATTTTTTTTTTCAATTTAGCCTTTCTTTAAATTTTGAGGAGCTTATTCCAAGACTCTGGCCTTTTCTGGGACACAATTCATCTATTGTGAGGAAATCAGTTTTGCAAGCCCTTATTATATTGACATCTGATGAAAATTTACAGGTAGAAAGATCTCTCTGTTCTTTTAAATTTACTGTATTTAAATATAATGGCTGGTATTTATAACCAGCAAGGAATGCTTCTCATTTATGATTGTCTTTGGATGTTGATCATTTAACTGACATAGGCATATATTGCTACACAATTTTTCACTTTTTGAAAAACTATTAATTACCTCTTATTTTTAGCCTTGCTGCTCTTGGGTGCCTGATATTCTGCAACCTGCACTTCGATTGCTGTTTCAGCGCTGCTTGATTGAGCCTGTTCGTGAAATCCATGATCTTTTATACATTGTAAGTTTTTCTTTTGTTGTGTCTTTGCATAAGTTAAAAAAGCTATCTCTATCTTATTAAGGGCCTTTAAAAAATTGTTAATGCAAAAATGGTGGATTTTACTTTATAAATTTTAGTATGTATGTTAAATTAAATTGTAAAATAGACCGTCTATAGAAAAAAATTGATTATGAGAAAGCTTACTGCAGAAAATTGGTTTGTAGAAACAAAGTAATTTTCTTTGGGGAGCAGTCCATTCAGTTAAAATATTTTTTTGGTTTAAATTGACTGTAGGTGTGCAGGTTAATTATTTTTATAATTTTACATAAATATCCATTTAAACAATTTGAGAAATTGAATGGAAAACATGCAAAGAATCAATGATGATAATTTTTTGAATTTTCTGTCTCCGACCAACTCTTGATCAATCCGAAAACATACTAATAAATACAAATGTATTTTGCATTCAAACGCTACTGTCAAAGTATATTAGAATTAGTTAATAGTGGGAGTTTTGTTGTCTCATAATATTAGCCTACGATTTTTATTTACTTTTTTTCGAATTAAAATTTTTTACTCTTGCCCAACCCCATTTCTTTTTGTTATGTAAGCAGCATATGCCTGGCCAGTCAGACAAAAGACATAGTTGTTACCTTTATTTCTTATTCCATTGTATTTTAGTAGTTAACAAACATCTGTTATGCATTTTTTCCATTGAATTTTTGTCTGGAAAATCAATTTTAATATGTCTGAAAAAGAAAAAATAGCACAAATTCATGATTGTATATAATATCGTTTTCTTTATGGTTCCAAATCATTGTAATCCTAATGCAGTCTTCAACCTGCAGGCTACATTCGACCGCCGAGCAGATTTTGTTTGTCTGGGAAAAAAATCCTTTACTTGATAATATATTTCCTTTAATGCATTTTAAAGAAATTTAAGCGCAGGAAATCTTGAAAACCGCCAATGAGCACTTAATTATTTAAAAAAAAAAAAAGTGAGGGTTAGGAGTAGGGGAAATCTAGTACTAGCCGGATTGTCTTAATTGAGATATTCTTGGGTTGTCTGCCTGCTTTTCCTCCAAAAATATACAATGTGGCTCTTGGGGGAAAAAAAGGTTGGAGATCCCCTGTCCTAAAGTAATCACATTAAGCAGATACCACTGTACTGAGACTTAGAGAAGTAAGGGTGGAATGTTTAAAATAATTTTATCTGTCTGCTTTTACACTGCTGTTTTAATAACTCGAGAGTTCAGGTGCGAATCCAGATTTATTTTTATTATTATTTTTTTTAAGGTATGGAGGAATTTACTTGCTAAAGCTCCTTTGATTTGCATAGTATCTTCTACTGTTCCTTTTCTAAGTTCATGGTTGTCAATGATCATGCATCCACAAAGTGTACCGATAGATCCAAACTCAAATTCTGCTTGGTTAGATATTCCACACAAAATTAAGGTGAGTGTGTATTTTGTCACATGTCCAATTTTCTATTTATTATTGTTATTTTATTATTATTATTTTGTATAATGGAAAATATTTTAGGTGCAAAATTAAATCTCTCATGAATTTAAAATTTGAATGTACCATTGGAAGTAAATCATATCTTTACTTTGATTTTTTAATAAAAAAAAAGTTTTAAGCTATTATAGACTAATAAATGCATCAATATGTTGCTAAACACAGTTTTACTATTTTTTTTTTAAATAGTATACTCTGAAAAGTAGTTCATTTTGAAATTAATTTTATTCTTCAAGCATATGGATAAGTTAAAATGTTTTTCACATTAACTTAATGTCTTTAAATTGTGTATAAGATACATAAAAAAAGCTTCTGATTTATTAACTTTGTATTTTCAACTTTTTTTTTTTTCACTTCTCATTCGAAAGAAAATAGTAATAGTTTCAAAAAGTATATTTAGGTATTTAACCTTAATATATTTTTCAAAAACATGTTTAATATGAAATTTCAAAACTATACAACACCTAAAAAAGTAAAATTGACTTCTGTTTGTTGCTGTCAATGATCATTGTTTTTTAGACTGCTTAACAGCAAAAGAGATGCAATTGTGATACTTATGTATTTTAATATAAGCTATTAACAAGCATTATAACTTTTAATGACTATAAATATGTCCATGTACAAACAATATTTTATGGAGAATGTTTTTAGTCACATTGTACAAAATTTGGCAGGGTTTTAAAATAATTTAAAATTTCTGTACATAGTTTGTATGTATAAATTGTTCTAACATTCGTCAATTGGAATGTGATTCTTATTTTCTGTGATACACTGCTAACCATGCATACAATTTTACTATTTTTGTTTCTTTTGTATTGTCTATTTTATGTATGTACTAGGGTCGTAATTTAATTAATGACAACAGAGGTATAAATCCAATTTTAATAAACTTGAAAGTACAATTGCATTACATTCCTTTTATGTAATGACCAGCAAAAAAATATAAAATTTTACCAAATGTGGAAAACGCGAGCCCCAGACTTAGATAAAATGAAAAGCTTTCTGCAAACACAAACCCAAACTGGAAAATTTTCTGAAAATAATTATTTTGCGTGATTCTCCCTTGAAAGAATTAAATTTATATTCAAATATGAAGAGACAAAAATTAAAAGTGCTTTGAATTTTTTTTTTTTTTTGAAGTACCTTACCACAAAATAACATATTAGTTTTCACCAACTGAAAAAAAACTGCCAAAAAAATTATTTTTTTCACACATGTGCTTTGAAAGGCTTTGGCAGAAATAAACTGGGATTTTTTTTAAATTTTTCTTTTTAAAAAAATAATAATTAACGTTAGCAAATTAAAAAAGATTTCTGCAGAGCCAAAAATTTTCTGCGAACGCTGTTCGTGCGTTCGTCTATATTATGCAAGACTGGCGAGCCCCCTAAGTCTTTATTTTAAAGACAGGCTTCAAATAATCCTTAATAACATTAAGATGCTTTTTTGTCACAGGCTACCTCGATTTTTAAACTGCTGATCACCTTTTAAAACCATCTTTAGAGCAATGAAAATGAAATTTCACTTTAAGGTCACACAACAACTACTCTTCTAACTGGATTTACTTTTTTACATTATGTAGATCCACAACAGCTCCATCTCTCCTTTCTCACATCCTATTTGTGCATGTTCGCTCTTCTGCAATTTTCTGAGTCACATTGTGTTATTTAATTTACTCTCATGTATGCTGTTAAATTTCTGAGTTGCCTCTCAATCTTCATCCCAGAGTCCCCCATACCTACCACTGTTTGTGGCTTAACCAGTTGGATGGGACCCCAGAGACAGCTCTGATTTTTTGAACCAGACCAGAAACCAAGTAATCCCTGTCCAGCACCCCCAGAGGTATCGTTTCACTTGGAGGACTTTGTCACCACAAGCATGTTTAACTTCCCCCAGTCACCATTAATGAAGACGGTGGATCTTCGACCAGCGAGGATCGAACCCGGGACCCCCTGGTCACGATTCCGACTCCTTACCGATCAGGCCAACATAGCCGGGTTGCCCCTCACCCCACCCCCTATCTTATCTTAAGGTATAAAACCGAGCCTAAATGAACTACTACTTCAAATGAATCAACTAAGAACTGAGAATGCTACTATAAATAATAATTATTATTAAATAAATAAGGAAAGAAAAAGCCTTCAAAAATGTTAAAGATGAGGCATTTTAAAAAGAAAGTTCTATTAGTAACCAGACTTATATCAGTTAAAGAGGAAAGTTTTAAAGAAGCTGTTTTTCAAAATTTTTTAATGGCTTACTCAGATTTCATAGTTGTCCTGATGTTCCTGATTTTAAGAAAAAATGACTTAAGCTCCTAACATTTTGCAGTCTCCTAACAACCTATTTTACCCGATTAATCAACTGAAAAATTATTTTTACATTAAAATTATTTTTTCTTGGAACAAAGATTATTGTAATAGGGGGTGAACAACACATTTATATTTTCTTAGAAAAAAAAAAAAAAAAAAAACTAAATGGATAAAAGAGGTTATTGGACGCATTCCAAATGATGCTAAAATTCTTCATAAAAGGGGACCAGAGTTGGGAAAAATGGGCTTTTAGTGACCTGAAACTAAAAAAGGGATTAGTTTTGTTCCGTGCAGTTCGCACTGGTCATATTTATTGTTGCGTTTCCTGTAAAAAAATAAATAAAGGAATAAATAATTTAAAAGAAAACATGCACCTATCAATTTGATTGCAACATACGGCAATGTACCTTTCATTGTGTGACGTATAGAGATAGTATATAGTCCAATGTTATGTATATATTGGTGTGTGTATATTAGGGTGGTCACAAAAAATCGATTTTCGAATTTCTTCCTCGGCAACCCCCTAAAATGTGCCAATAGACTAGAAAACATGATTTGCAAAGTTTCAGCTTAATTCGATAATTTTAACACGTGCCGCAAAAAGGCGAAAGTTACAACAGGGTGGGGACAAATCAGGGAGATCAGGGAAAAATCAGGGAAATATCAGGGAATTTTGAAAAAATAGCAAAAAATCAGGGAAAATTCATTTTATGAAGAATTTTTTTTTACTTTACAAAATTATTCCCTAAGCATTTTCAAATTCCCTACGCATTTTCCGCCAATTATCTGTTAAAAAAAGTAAAATTAATGAGGTGCGATTATATACTGCCGCATATTTGTACATCTTTTTTCCTCAACGTCAAAGTATTGAATCATCTTACTTATTAACCACAGGATGAACTTCCTAAGATTGCTTCTGTGTCTGCTTGAAATTTCCTTTTACGCTTTCAATGCTACGTAAAATAAACAACCATACAGGCAGAGAGGAAGCCTTCGTTAATGTCTTGGCTCCTTTGCCTTTATTCCATTGTCTCGAAGTAATTAAGTACTGTAATCACGATTTCAATAAGAAATCTTTGGTTTTTGAATTAATACTATAAAAGCTTAAAAGTTATTACTTCTTCGGGTTTTTAATTTAATTGCTTAAATTGAACTTTCAATTTAAAAAAAACCCTTTGTTTTTTGCCGTTATACTATTTGTTGTCAACGCAGATTATTAAGGTTTTCTTTTCTTCAGACTTAAGTAATTCTTTAATTTTATAACCAAGTTGTATTCTTCTTTTATATATTTTGAAATTAACTAATTGTTTTTTTTTTTTTTTTGCTTGCATTTCAAAGTTGTTTGTTATAAAAGCAATCTAAGATTCTTTTTTGTTACATACTGAAATCATTTGAAATAGCGTTAACTTGTGTACTTAAGTAAATATCTTTATTTTTTTATTGTTAAAATGCTGTATTCATTCATTAAAACCTATGTTCTTGATTAGAGAAAGCTCCCTATGAATGGATGTCAAATGGTTTCATCTGTTCTGCATAAATATGTCAATTAGTTATATAAGAATAACTACATTACTTCTATTCTTTCTCTATTACTTGTTATTCTTGCAAGAATTATTATACTGTTTGCAAAATTAGTTCAAAATAATTTCAATTACTTTGTAGTTCTATCATAAATACACATATGTTTTTAAGAATAATTTTAATAGTTTCTTAAAATTCTTATGCTAAATGGTTTCTGGAAGTAAAGTATTTTTTTTTTTAATTTTCTATAATCTTTCCATTGTATAAAAATTTAATGTACTGTTTTGTAGGGTTTTTCCCCCCAAAAAATTGTCTTTTTTTTAAAAACCATTTTATTAAAAAAATAGCATTTTTTAAAGATATATCTTTGGTTCAACAACTTTACACAACTTAAAACGTTTGAAATAATGCATTTTATTCAAACATACAATGGATTTCAAGTAGAGCAAAGAAAGAAAGCCATTATCATTGGTAACGTAAATCAGGGAAATTTGGTCAACTTAATCAGGGAAAAGTCAGGGAACTTTTTTTCACAGTTCCTGTCGCCACCCTGTACAAAAAACAGCGATTTTTTGCAAAAAATCGTCATTTTTCCTCTTTAAAACCAAAACTTTTCATCCTAGAAACTTCATTCTGGTCTCATTTTATAGGAAATTTTATTCTCGTGATGAGATGTTTTATCCATTTTTTAAAATAAAAGTTACAGAATGATTCTTGGCATTATTCAGGTCAGGTCATGGAAGATATCCTCAATAAGGAATTTTCATGCAAAGACCTAAAAGCATTACATTATTCAATTACATTTATTTGATCTTTGTTAATTTTAATTTATCCATTAAAAAGGCTTGATTTGGAGGTTTAAAAATTAAATGCAACAAACAGCTGATTTAAAATAAAGGAACTAAGCTGTTTAGAAGAGAAAGCAAAAAGTTTAAATTACAAAAAAAAAAAAAAAAAAAAATTCAAAAAAACCCAATGCATTTTATTACTTACATTGTTAAATGACATACACTGAAAAGACATACATCATTATGTTATTACTTTTCATTGACAAATTAACGTGGTAATGGCTTCGATATGGTAGATTTTGATGAATGTGGAAAAATGTGCATGCATTCAGACATAACTTGTTATAGAAACAGACTAGTTAGAAATTAATTTTACACCTTTTTCAGCTGTTACATTGACCACCCTTAAACTGTTTGCTATCTTTTAAGTTTTAACATAATATTGGTTTCTACACTATTCATCAGATTGAGCTGTGATTTTGTATCCCTATCATCACAATCATCTTCATTATCTCCTACTTCAGATTTTAATTTTGCAGCCTCCCTTGTTTTGATCTTTTTTTTTTTTTTTTTTTTTTTTTTAGTATCATCAAAAAAGTGAAATACAACCTTTCTCTGAGTTCAGGACCATAGATGGCTAGTTATTTTATGTAGTTCTGTGCCTACATCATCTTCATAAATATTCTAGTATTGAACCAAGGATTTTACTAAATGTAGATCTTGGTTGGGGGCCAAAGCTGAACCGCAGACTTAATCCATACTTTTCCGTAAATATCGATGATAAACAACCAAATATCTTCAATACCTTTTATCTCTAAATCGATTAAGGAAAGCTGACCCATGAAAAGATATATTTTTAAAGAGTATATGAGGCAGTGAGAAGCAAAGGGATGCAATTGAAAGAATTAAAATTTTGGAGAAAATCATTACAAATAATAAAGGAACCTCTATTCTGCTTAGGGGCAAGACATGGTACTAGTAGCTCTGGTAGGGGCTGTTATATAGCATGATTTAGAAAAAAAGTTCAAATGAAAACCTAGGATCTGAACACGTTTTATAAAGAACTTTAAAAAGTCCACTTACATCCCTTTGCTTCTCATTACCTCATATGGTCACCCATCTGGTGCGATGAATTGCGCCAAGTACTGGAAAAGTAACGTTGTTTGGGGAAAGACTCCCTAAACAAGTTAGGCAAAGTGGAATGAATTGCTTATTGTCATCCCTAGGCTGCTACTGATTTTATTTCTCAAAAAGAAAGCTTGAAATTTTACCAGGATTACTTATTTTGTTTTTAATCTTCTATACTTGCTTTGGACTGCTTCTTATCTATAGATAAGAAGCTGTCCAAAGCATTGGCAAAGCAAGTTATACCATTCATCCTGAAATTCTTGAAAAATATCTGGTTGGGGACTAGTGACATACCTATTTTGCAAATCAAATCTTCTTTTAAACCAACTTCTAAAATATGGTAGAGATCTGCTAAATACAAAAACTTTTTCTGTAACAACTGTACTCACAAAACGCAGTTTTGCACTGCAGAAGCCCTAACAAGTCCCCGTCTAAGAACACAGACCACTTTCCTGGGAATCGTAA
Source organism: Uloborus diversus (assembly GCF_026930045.1). Lineage (NCBI taxonomy): Eukaryota > Metazoa > Arthropoda > Arachnida > Araneae > Uloboridae > Uloborus > Uloborus diversus. The sequence goes on along the minus strand of NC_072732.1, from coordinate 171,318,680 downwards.
ATTTTCCTTTCTCTAAGGCAGTGGTTCCCAACCTTATTGGCCCATCGCCCCTTTCGGAAGTTAAATTACACCTGTGGTCCCCCACGTTCTTCCCTTAAAAACACAAATTAGATGGCGCTGATTTTAGTGAAGATTAATGTAATGTGTTTAAAGCTTCAAAAAGTGCATGATAAAGCAATAATTAGTTTTAAAACTGAATTTTTTATTCTTAACCCCTTCCCCTCCCCCCCCCCATAAAAAAGAAAAAAAAAGAAAGAAAAAACGTAGTTTGAAGTGCTTTAATTAACCAACGTCATTTACATACTTAGCAAAAATAAGAATACTACATTTTTCAGTAACATGCTTTTTTTTAAATTGAAATCCGGAAAAAATTGAAAAGTTTAAGATTTGTTCTTTTTTACCTTTTTAATGGCTGCCTTGTGCTTGATGGAATTCCGTTAAAGCTTTGATGTCTGGCTTTATATTAGTGAGATTTAATCTGAGGTCTCCTTTGAGGAAGATGCCTAATCTATTTCTTTGCTTCGTAAGAAGCTGCACTACAGAGCTAAATCCTCTTTCAACTAAATATGTTGAGGGGAATGAGATGAGGAGCCATTTAACTTTTTTCCTAAGTTTTGGGTAAGTACCCTTAAGCTTCACCCAGGCAAGTTCGTAACCATATTGCTTGAAAGTAATTTTTGGTTCACAATCAAATTTCAAATCCATAAACTCTGTCTGCAAAGAGTTTTCCAGTTCATCCACATCTTCAAAACTAAATGGGCCTAAAATCCAGTCAAGAATTTTTAAGTTGATCAAATCTACAAACCTTGATTTCATGTTCTTTATTAACTGATCAAGGTGATCAATAAAAATGAAAATTTTTTCTTCAGGAAGTTAATCATCCACGAGTAAACTTTTTTTAGAGTCGGGAACAGGATAAATTCTTTAAGGCCAATATCTGCCTTGTGGATTTCGAATTTGGCAATGAATGCTGAAATTATGCTTTTGGCCTTGATGAGGATCATCTTGTTTCCTTGAAGCTTAATGTTAACTTCGTTCATTTTTTCAAAAATATCTGTGAGATACGCAACTTGCAATTTGCGCTGTTGCAAATCCTCACTTAAAGCAGGATCATGCAAGTCGAGACACTGAGCTACAGAGTCGAATAATTCAAAGAAACGGCGCAAACAGTTTCCTTTGGAAAGCATTCTCACAGACGTATGTAAAAGCAAGCGTTCGAATTTTTCATCATTTTCATAGCAAAGCTCTCGAAACAGGCGATCATTGAGAGAATTAGCTTTGATCTTGTTAATACCAGTAATGACTAATTGTAAGGTTTCATCTAAAACACCACTCAAATTTTTTGCAGCCAAGCGTTAATCACTTCTGGCACTTCTTTTTTAAAGTGTGCAAGAAATCTAATATGATGACCCGCCATGGCAAGGGCACAATCCGCTGCGCAGGCAATTACATTTCTCAATGGAATTTTTTGTCTTCAAAATAATCCTTCACCACTTTGAAAATCGACGATCCCTTTGTATGTATCAATAATCAAAGTGCTGGCGAAAAACATTTCCTCAGTTATCTCTTTCAGCTCATTAATAAACCTCACATAAGCTAGTAAAATAGCTCTGATATCTGTCACAGTTGATTCATCAATCTGTAGTGCAAATTTACTTTGTTTCAAGACATTTATGAATGCACTCTATGTCAGCAGCCATTTGATTTATTCTCCTGGAAACTGTGTGAAACTACACCCTGGAAACTCAGGGGGAGAGATTGACTTATCTTTTTACTGGAGCCCAAGCAAAATTCAAACTATTTTTTTGGTAGCCGGTAGAATAAGAGATTCGCCAATCGTATGAGGCTTACACATTTTGCTATCAAAAGAGACACTTCGTAAGAAGCAAGAAGCCCTTTGTCAAGAACTGTTGCTTGTCTTCTATATTTAATTCACCCACCTTTGGCCGTTTATCCCCTTTTGTTTTGAGGTCTTGAAAATAACTAAGAGGTTTATTTACTTTGTCACCATGTACTCTTGACAAATGCTCTTTCATTTGCGAGGGCTTCATCGCTTCATTGCTAGAAAATGTTTTTTCGCACAAAAGACAATGCGGAAACTGACATGACAAAACCAAATTTTAAATACTCTATTGAATACTGCCGGCACTTCTTTTTCGAATTCATATTGAACTTTCACACTACGAAACATGCGCAATTAAACAGAAATTCACTAAATTAAATCAAACAATAGAAACTACGTAAGGAGGTTTATGCGCTGATTGCAAGATTCTGAATGACAACTGATAAGTAAATGCAAAAATCCATTCCTACACATATCCATCCGCTTTTCAGGCGTTAAATGTATGCTGGCGCCAACGGTCAGACAGTGCTTACAAGATTTTTTTCTTCCTCGTGAAAACGGCAATAAAAAAAAAAGATATTATTTTTCACTTTTGAGATTTTTTTAATCTGAACAAATTTGATTGAGCTGTAAATCATACATTCCTAATTTTCTGGGAATGACTTTCTTTGATTTGACTTGCCATAAATTTGTTCGGTATTACACAACATATGTATTCTGAAAGATATTTCTGAATTGTGTACCGATTTGTTTTAAAAAATATAGTTTTTGAAAGGTCAAGAATTTCCCATTACCAAGTATCCGAATACCGGTCGCTCCCCTATCGCCCCCAGGTTGGGAATCACTGCTCTAGGGGGTCGAAAGCCCTTTACAATAATGTTTGGACTGTCCAAAACTGATTTAGGACGGGTGGTTTTTACCGTCCAAAACTGTCTAAAAGTGTACGAAGCTGTCTTAAACTGTCCAAAACTATATTAAAGTTAAAGGGGTGTAATCTAATCAATTGGTATTCACTGCAATATTCATGATGCATAAATAAAGATATTAATGAGGTTTAATTAATGAGTATTTAATAATATTTTTCTTCAAATCGTTCATTTAAAAACATTTTACTTTAAAAAAAATGCCAATAACTATTACATAAAAACTTCTTTATTTAACAGTTGGTAGAGTTATGAAAGGAAATTCACAACACTACCAAGACAACTAACTTCAGTTCCATTCATAACGTAAAGGAATGTTATTAAATGTACAATATTTAGGTGCGAAAAAAAACTAAATTTTTTAAATGGTTTTTGCAAATAAGTTTTACATGATGTTTTAACAAAAATTATTTTTTAAATCTTAGATTAAAGAACTAGAAATTGATGATTAAACACTTATATTATAAAACTTGTGCTATTCTTTTTTTAGTTCATATTTTTAATATAATACAGTTTGTAACTACAAAAAAATGTAATTTATTGCATTTAAGTCAATTATTGCACTATATTTTGAACACTTTCTTTTGCACACATGCATAAATGTCAAAAAATTTGGTTTATGCTAAAAAAAACTCCTGCATACAAATTGAAATTTTTAATGAAGAATTTAATTTCTACTTAACTAGATTAAAATCAGCTGCATAAATAAGTTGCATATATATTTATACCTGAATGTTCACATTGAATAAATATCCATTAAATAGTCAACGAAATAATTTTAACATTTTTTGTTCTGTTTTTGATATTTTCTCACAAAATATAGTTTCTCAAAAAATAGTTTTGGACATTTTCGGACACAAGGATTTTGAACAGGATGGTAAAGCCTTACCAATCCTGCTTTCATTTGCACACGTGCATAAACATAGGGAAATTTTGTTTTTGTTACTAATCAAAAATAAATAAACTTATGCATGCAAATTGAAATTTTTTTATCAAGAATTCAACTTCTATGCAACTAGATTAAAATCGGCTGCTAAGTAAGTTAAATGTTCTCATTGAATAAATGATCCATGTAAAACATTACTTTGATACATTTTATTCTGTTTTTTGATGTTTTCTCACCCAATACTATTTTTCTAAAAATATAGTTTTGGACACTTTCGGACAGTTTTGGACACTAGGGTTTTGGACAGGGCGGTAAAAACCAGGGTTTTTACCATGGTTTTTACCGTAGTGTCCAAAACCTTGCCAACCCTGCTTTACAAGACTGGGATTTTCAAGCTATTGCTTAGCTCTGACCGCCAAGGAATAAAGCAACGTTCCGTATTTATGGCCTCTACAGCTAATTTCAAATTTTTACACCCAGTTGTTTGTTTTAGCTTTGAGTTTTAGAGACATAACTATTGTACAGTGAAATCCTGTTACAACAAATTTCGAATTACCAGAACTTTTAGTTGTAACGAGGTTTTAATAGTAATGAAATTCAAGCAACGTAATGGAAAACAAATCAGGACTGAAAATTTCTTTCGTTAAATCGGATATTTCGTTGTAATGGGGTTTCACTCTATAGATTTCTGATAATATTGCTGTTTTTGCTCTGATTACTTAGTATTGTAAGGGGGTTACAACCATTAACTAAAATAACTGATACAATTTATTTTTTAATGATTCATTCTTTTTAAGTGATTTTGTGGATATTAGCTACGACCTGACTTGGAAAATCATGAATAATGTTCAATCAATTTTTACAAGAATTTAAATGAAATTTGACTTAAAGAAAATAAAATTCCCTATAAAATGAAACCAGAACGAAGTTTCTAGAATGAATAGTTTTGGTTTTACAGATGAAAAACTACGATTTTTTGCTAAAAATTGCTATTTTTTTAAACTTTAGCCTCTTTGCGCGCGTGTTAATATCATCGAAATGACTTGAAGCTTTGCAAATCAAATTTTCCAATCTGTTGGCACATTTTAGGGGGGTGCCGCAAAAGATTAATTGAAAAAAGTTTCCTTGTGACCACCCTAGTGTATATATATATATATATATATATATATATATAAATATATAAACACATTAAAATATCAAAACTGTCCTCAGATTTTTTTTTTGTTGTTGTGACCTGTTTTTTTTTTTTTTTTTTCAAATTCAATATGTATTCAAAAAGGCTTTTTTCCATTTAAATTTAACCATTTTGTAAGCAATCAAATTCAAATCAATTAATATCTAGTGAGTAATGTTTTAACAATATGTTTAAATTTTGTCTTTCTTTTATTTAGGAAAAAACAGGCAACCGTTCTCGGAATGTAGGTCTTTCTGGCTGCCTTAAAATTCAAGAGTTTTACTATATTGGAGGAAATGAGTCAATTAATGAAAATAGCAAAGAACGTGAAAAGAATGTTATGAGAGCAAAATTAACAGCAGCAAAGTAAGATTTTTTTTTTCACAAATTAATCTTTATTGAGCAAACTTTCTTTCATATTTATATTTTATTAGCATTGCTTAGTACATGCAATGTTTTGGTGCACAAACACTTTTAAATTAAAGCATATATCAATTCTTTACTTTTATTAATACCTTTTAACTTATGCTGCTTTTTCCATTTAATAAATAGATAAGACTTGTTTTTAGTTTCAATAATTGTTTCTAGAGCATTTAAATCTCATCATTTCCAGAAATAGATAAGAATGACAACAGTTTTATTTGTGTGTGTCCCTTTGAGATGATACTATTTTGTTGTTATGAATATTGATAATTTCAAAAATAATAACTTAATAATGGTAGAAGGAAAATGAGTGGTATTAGTTAAAATTTCTTTTTGCAGTTTTAAAATCCCTTCAATGTTACCTGTTTGTGAAGTTTTGTTTCTTTTTGGGCATAACATGGAAACCCATGCAGCAACTCTTAAATTTAAGGATTTCTTTAGAAGGTTTCATGCATTTTGATCTTTCAATTTGTTTTTCATAAGATTCTCTTAATTTATAAGTTTTTCATAAAATCTTAGAATGATTTCCATGCACTGCAGTAGTCTGTAATCCATCATCCCTTTTATTCCATAATGTATCAAAAGAATATTTAAAAAAAAAAGCTATATGCTTAGTGTAATGTCTAACAAATAGTAGAAAGTGGTAGCTTTAATTAATAAAAAGCCAAATCAATATAAACCAACATTCAGCAGTGGCGTGATGTTGACGAATATCACTCAAGAGTAGCACACAATTGTAAATGATTGTATGGGAAGAAAACAGTGGAAACAGATGTTTGGCAATGTAACAAATTATTATTGAAAAATGGAGTGTGAAAAAGGGAATATGAAATTGTGAATAATATAATTAGCATGTGTTAATACGTACCTTGTGTTACCACAAATAAAAAATTTGAAACAAATTAGTACTGAAAATCCCATAGAATGTCTGAAAGGAACGATTATAACCACTTACAACAACTTGATTTGTTTTCATTTTGCATGTATGTGTATGCTAGCATTGTTGGTGTTTTAAATATTGATGTAGCACTATTGGGAATATATAGCGCTAGGTAAAAAAATATTTTAATTAAAAGAAAAAATATTTCATGTTGTACTCATAAATTATTTTTACTATGAATTGTTTGGTGTATGCTTTTAGAGATTTACACAATCAATTCTGCTATTTGTACTGTTTCATTGAATGGCAAGTTGTTAAATTCGTTACTCATTTCAAACTTAAATTGATTTTTCCACTTAATCATAATGCTGATAGCAACAACTGAAACGTAATTGTCTTAGAAAATGACTATATATATATTTATTTATAAATTGCATTTCAGATTTATTGGTCTGCTCATATCATACTTAACCAAACCAGTTCCTGAAATAGTGTATCCGGAAGACTCGGAAACTCCTTTGAAAGCTTTTGTAAAACTCGTTGGTTTTCATTTAAATTACAAATCTGCTTTGCAGAGGTTAGCAATATCCCTTGTTTTGAGTGAATGGGCTGCTAGTGAAGAGGTTAGTGTTGCTTCATTTACCTTTTTATATATTTTTAATGTCCAATATTCTTTTAATGCTCATATCTATAAAAAAATACTTGCTTAAAAAAATTATAATTTGTTTCTAAAATAAAATATTTAATTAAAAAAATTGAAAAACAAATAAAATTAAATAATAAATAAATAAAAATCAAGCTTTGATCTTTCTTGATTCTTCAGTAGTTTTACATCATTATTGTTGCATGTTTGAAGCTTCTTTTATTTTGAAAAATCATTTTACAACTAAAACTCTTTTTCAGTGTTTTTAGTGATTGAAAAATTATTGTGTATCACATCAGATTTTTCTGAGAAAAAATAATAAATTTGTTATCATGTAAATTCTTACCTAAATAAAAAAATTTGTATGATTTATTGGAATCCAAAAAATATTTCCAGGACTTCTAGATTTATAAATGTCTGTCCTTGGTAGTAAAGTAACTAAGTTAAAACTGTGTAATTATTTCATATCTACCACTAGTCATTGTTGCATTAATTGTTTTTTAGTTATAATAGTAGCTGTGCTAGTTACATTTCACTTTAATTTGAATTTTCATAAACATTTGTCCAAAACATAGATAAGATATTTTCAATTTAATTTTCACAAAACACATATTTATATACTCTTGTGAAAAATTGATGTTTTTTTCTGGGAAAATTGCATCCTATGAGTTATGGAAAGTTACGAGCAGAAGTCATGGAAAGTCGGGGAAAGTCATTGATTTCAAAACTTGAAATGTAGCACATACCCTGGAGCTAGTTACATTTCACCATAATTTGAATTTTTAGAATCATATGTTTAAAACATAGATCAGTTGGTTGTAATTTAATTTTCACAAAACAGTATTCTGATATTCTTGTGAAAAATTAAGGTTTTTTTCTGGTAAAATTGCATCCCATGAGTCATGGAAAGTTACGAGCAGAAGTCGCAGATTTCAAAACTCAAAATGCAGCAGATACCCTGTATATACTGTAGACAAAATTTTCATAAATTATTTAACCATGTAAAAAAAAAATTGTGTGCTTAATATTCAGTTAATTTGACCCAAACAGTTTATTTGCTTGTTTTGCAGCAGAAAAATACTTCCACATTATAAAATTTGCTTTCAAATTTTCCTTTTTTTTTTTTTTTTTTTTGTTCTTTCTGTGTTAATGAATTATAAAACTGCTACTTTCAGTGCATTACTTTTTATTTATTATCTTGTCTCATCTTTTTTTCTCCCCCAGAATAACGTGTGCCCTTCCGAAATCAAAGAAAAGTGCCTTGAATGCTTAAATGAAACAGTGTACTTCGATGAAATTGCAGTTGCTTTTACAAGATTACAACAAGAGTTTAAAGATTTTGTATCAATTTTGAAACATTATTCTGTGCCAGTAGATGCAGCTTATCAGTCAGGGTAACTATTAAGTAGATCTAGATCCACCAGTGAAGTGAATTATTATTGTTTCTTTCTACAGGAGTCTCCAATCTTTTGAAAGCCTTTAAATGGTTCTTACATTCTGGTGTTTTTTAATGTAGATCATTAAAGCCTTTAATCCGATGGAGGTCCATTTTTTTTTTTAAATCTGCTATCATGAACATTTAATGTACATATGTTTCAAATGAAAGGGCAGTATAAATTACTTGTCAAGTATGATAGCTGAAAAAGTTAACTAATTTTCTTTGTTGCAATCTTTTACTGTTTGTTATTGAATATCTTGAAAATATCTATTTCATTTTCCCTATTGGTGTTTGTGTAGCAGAAGGGTTATTGAACTGTATCCTAAAGTCAAAAGGTGTATCTCGCAAAATAATAGTTTGGAAGCGAAATACTTTTTTCTACTGATCAGAGTTGTAGGTAGTTTGTAGTTAGCTTTGTCCTTTTATTTCATTGTAAATGTTGTCTATGATCATGTGCTGTAGTTAAGCCAAAAATGGTATTACTCTTTTCTTTCTGATTTTTTTTTTTTTTTTTTTTTTTTTTTTTTTGTCTTCTGTCATGATTAAAATTTTGATCATTCTGAATATTATGTTTTGTTGCCAATTCTAATTTATGTAACTACAGTTGCATAAATCTCTAAGTCAACCTCAAATGACCTACCAGTTAGAAATCATCAAAGATGAGAAAGGAAATTCTGTGGCCTAATTGTATTGAGGTGGTCAAAATGAAATGTGCCTTTTTAGTCAAAAAAGGCATTATATAATCAGAATTTGCAGTATGCCTTTTCAGAGGTTTTTGTTTTTTTCAGATCTGCAGCTTTAAAATTCTGTTTTTCTCCTTAAAGCTAATATTTTGCTGTATACAATATAACTTCGATTTACCAATATCCTCAATTTCGTGATACATTTCACTGGTCCGGATTTAGCTGCTTTGAATGTCCATGCTCCTAGATTTAATGAAATCCTGAATTTAACGATAATTTTTTCCAGTCCCTTGACAATCCTGAAACTGGGGTTATACTATATTTGTAGTAAACTTCACTTAAACACTTTTTGCCTTTGAGTACTCCCCCCCCCCTTTTTTTTTCCCACTGTCACTCCCCAACTAGGTTTGAAGTTACTATGAATGTTAACCATCATTGGCCCCCATTTTTTTTGTTTTGTTTTTGTTCACAAAATGTTCTACTTATGCAATGAATTATTTTTAAAGTACACCTAAGCAGAGCTTTCAGCTGCTAGATGTTTCGGAAGCATCACAGATATTCTGAGAAAATTAAGTAAGCAAACAGTTATTGAAATGCTGGATAATTGGTTTAACTATTAAAATTAGCAGTCAACTTGATTTTCATTCACATGATTCTTTTAATAAGATGTGTGATGAAAAGTGCACAAAAGTGATAATAAAAAAAATAGTGACTGGGTGTAGTAACATCATGATCATTAAAATCAAATTTTTAGGTGCAAATTAGGACTTGTGACAGCTAATTTTTGTCTGCTGCCTAGGCGATTTTATTTTCTGGGAGTAAAAAATTGGTACAATAGGTACAAAGTTGTTTGGCAGCATTTAAATAATATTTACCACAAATTTTTGCATTTCGGCCACTTTCCAGTGCCCCCCTTCCCCGCCCTCAATTCTGCATTAATGAAGGTTCGGGTTTTGCAAAATTTTCCTTAAATGTGCACCGCGAAATTATCGGCAGCTTTAGTGCATTGACAGGTAATTAAAAATTTTGATGTCTCTTAATTTGCCTTTTCTCACTGTTACTAGGACCATCCAACAGTGGAATAAATGCAAAAACGGTGTTGAAAATTTTTTATTGATGAACAAAAAATTAAATTTAGGTAATACTTGTTTTCCTGAAACTAATTCAGTGAAATATTATATTTCCACTCATGATAGGAAAAATACATTAACCATATTGTTTATTTGTAGTTGGATATTTTGAATTTCCACGAACTCTTTCTATGTTACGAGTAGAGCATTTTAGAAAAAAAAAAGTGCCACATATCACTAAAACATGAAAAATGCATCTGTCTTTTTTGTATTGATACTATGTATATAATATATAACATCAGTGTCATTGGACACTGATAATCCAAAATTGTCTCTTTATAAGTCATTTTCGGTTTGTCGTAAATATCCCTTTTTCAATTATTAATTTTGTTCCGATTTCTCTTTTTTCTTGGTTTCTAATGTGTGTATCATAATGGAAAAATTGTGGATTAATAATCTGTTTCAATATCGGCTTCTCACATTGTTTACAGGCTTTTTTAATAAACTTGGGAAAATTTGGGTTAGAAAATATGTAGCCATTTCAGAACTTTGAGGATGATTATTTACTAGGATTTTAAAGTAAATGAAAAAGAGTTGATTAAATATGAATTCAGTTTATGAGTATTTTTAAAATATCTTTTTACTGAAAGATTCTCATCAATATGATCATGGTATTTACTTTTCTACTATGTGTCATTGTAATTCTAATATTGTTTTTTTCATTCTTTCTAGGGCAGTCTATACCTTTGAGCAAATTGTGCAGTTAGCTTCTGTTGGATTTCCATCTTCTGTATCTGTTGTGAAATTGAAACCTAAAGTTATTGAGGCACGTGACTTAGTTACAAAATTTGACGTATTTATTAGATTGGTGCAAAACTAAATGACGAATTTTTAATAGTAACTTTACAGCATTGTATTGAATATGAATGTTTTAAGAACAAGCTTCTGTTACTTATATCCTTCTGTTATTGCGACTGATTGTTTGCTCTTCAATAGATGCAAAGGTATCTTGACCTCCGTTAGAATGTCCAAACTTAAACAACTGTTCATTCCAATATGCCAGCAGTTCCCCCCCCCCCTGCGACCCCCTTTCTAACACCGAAAGAAGTTGGTGAACCCCTGTTGTACTGGGTAATAAATAACAAGCAAAAAAAAAAAAAAAAAAACTGCTTGCACACATACACATTGAATAAAATTTGGAAGATTTTTTCTAGTTTGATGCTGTTCCATAGTTTATAACAAGAACGAAAACATGATTGCAAAACATAGAATTATAAATATTGTTATGAAATAAAATGATCACTAACAAATGAATGCAAAGCAAATTCACCAAAAAATAAACTCTGATTATTCTGAGTTGAGCTTCAATCAACTTTGATATTTGTTTGATATTTAAATGAGGAGAGATTGGGATTCTTCTGTGATATTTGAGTAAGGAGATCCACTAAGAATATTTTTTGAAAATTGGTATCTACTTTAAGAAATGACACTGATTTCTGCTGTTTATTTCCTATGTATTTAGCCTTGAAAGATTTCTTTTAAAATTATGTATAATTTCTATATAGTATTGTAACATAAAATTTAAAAAAGAAAAAGAAACTACCATTATTTATTATTTTGTTAGTATCTCTTTATTTAATGTCTGGTATAGAAGTGTGCTAAAATGTCATTTGTCATGGTATTTTATGAGTTTCTCACACTAATATCCATTTACATGTCACACACAATTAACCTTGCCATTCAATCTTGCCTGCTGCACTAAATATCCTTACTAAAAGTTTATTTTGAAAAAACCTTTCAGCTCTAACTATTTTATCTCCCATTCAAAATTCCTTCCAGTAGTTGTTTTTTTTTTTCATAGTAGTTTTTATTGATGTCTAAGCAATGTAGTTGTTTCCATCAAACATTTCCTTTGAATTCTATCAAATCAATTGTTAGGAAAACCATCAGGATCATTTTCCTCCGAGAGCTCATAGTTTAAAGTAGTAGCAGATCCTAGTTGAAATACCTAAATGACTTAAAAAATATCTATTGAAATGTTCCTTTTTTTCATCTTATATCTAACTGGTGATTGAATTTATAAGACATGGTGACACTCCTGATTCCCTTTATGTAAATATGATGCATCTCACACCTTTGCATATGCCCTGTTCTCCCTTGTGTTCCAAATAATAATGCATTGCAATTTTTTTTTCTTTATTGTGTAGACTCTCGAAGAGAGAAGAAAATCTTTGTTGAAAACTGTTACCCAGACAAGCCATGATCAGGCAGCTCTTAATGTAATGTATGTAAATATGTTCTTTCTTAACACAGTAAAATATCAAGAATTTCTTTAATTTATCTTTTCAATTGAATAAGGAAATTAATTAGTGTGAAGTCAGAAAAATATTTTTTAAAACAAAATTAATTTCACTGTAAGATTCTTTTTTTAGAAAAAAGTTACATATATAAGAGCCATATTTAAAAGTTCATATTATCCAGTTCAGTGTGTATTTTATTATTATTTTTTAAACTAATGTTTTATGTGGAATGATCTTTACAACCACAGCATATCCCAACCTGAGTAAGTAAAAGCCGACTCAGGTTAAGCAATCAACTACAAATACGTTAAAGTGGAGATCCGGAATTAAATTTTCTTGCATTCTTATATAATCTGACTTTTACTGTAATTATAAGCTTTAATTAATAGCCCGACAATATGAATCTGTCTGAATGTGTCAGTATATTTATTTCTTTAGTGGTCAGTTTAGGGTTAAACTAAAATATCCAAATTTTAAGCGTTTGGGAAACATTTTCAGAAGTTTTGCTGCGCATGAAAGTTGAATCTTCTAATCTTGAACACCAATTTTTGTGTTAAATTACTTCACTTGAAACAAGTAGAAATGGTAATTATTTCAATAAAATGATACAAGTGGTAAAAACACTTCAAGCCAATCATTCAACGAGTTTATGTTCACTGTCTCCCCGTCAGGCTATGTCTGAATTGTAGAGAGGGTGCAGCCATCTGTTGAGGCCAAAGTTGGAATCCTCCTCTTTTGGGGAGCCCCCTCTTACCTTAAACCCTGACTTACTACTGAAATCAGGCTAGGAGTCTCCCAAAAGGCATTGACAACAAAATGCAGAAGCTTTATTGGTCTGGGTGATCTGTCATGGAACCCCTGAAATGACTTTCTCTTTATTTCTGCTACAATTGTGAAATCCTCTAATTTACAGGTTCTTTTTGATTTTAAATTGTTACTTTTGTTGTGTAGTCAATTGTTTATTGTAATTACTTTTCCTATTCTTGCCTGCTTCTTACATGTATTAATATCTTTCTGAATAAAGCCATGTGTAACAACTCAAAATGCAGAAGTGTACTAGTCTTTTGGTTGCAGGATTTGGGGATCCACACTGTAAAGAATTTATCTATTTCTCTCAAGATTAATTAGAAATATATTATCGAATTGTATTAGATCATATGCTTAAAACTTGTTATATGCACATCAAAACTTATTGCGTGAATGACTAATCTTCATAAAATTTCAATGTCTTAAAGACTCATAAGCTTCTAAATTAATGCCAAAAATCATCAAAAATATAAATTTATTCGTAGGGTACAATCTGCTATTGCTGGTGCTTTGGTCTCTTTGAAATATCTACCAGAAAAGTTAAACCCTATTATAAGGCCATTGATGGATTCCATTAAACGTGAAGAAAATGAGCTTTTACAGGTATGTTATTTTTTTGCCATTATTTATCTCTTTATCTTCAAAAATAACTGTTTTTAAACTTTTTAATAGATGATAGTTTTCTAAGATGCTGTTAAATTATATGATGTTTAGTGAACAAATATGCACTTGTTGAGGGAAAAAAAAAATTGGAAACATAACACACATATACAAGGAATTGACTGTATCCATGAAATTTTTTGTGGCTATTTAATGTATCAATGCATACAAATGGTTATAATTTCTAAATAAAACAGTATCCCAGCTGTTCAAGGTGTCGTAATTCTCAACAAAAGAACAAAATCATGTTGTTTTTCGCATTGTTTCCAGGCATGGATACCATAGATCTTATGCTCCACAGAAGTTTGTAAACATTATAACCCTAATTTAAAGTCTCCAGCAAAATGTGACAAAATGCAAGAGAAAAAAAAAACCTTCCCTGACTAGAAAGAGGTACCACAAAACTGTATTGCTTGTTGTTTCATAAAGTAGATTTCCATTAATATTGGATGAAAATTCTGATTGAGCAAATAATACAGTGGATGTTGAGTTTTGAATAATGAGTTTTATTCTGAAAAATTCAAGTATTAAAACATCTTATCTCGAGAAATTTTAGAAATATCAGACTTGGTAGTCCCATCAGACCGCAAAAATGAAGATATGGAAGTTTAATTCAGAGCTGGACAGTTACCCTGGATGTTCCAGTGGAAAGACTGAATGACTTTAAAAGCCTTTTAAGCTGGTATGATTCACAGAAAGAGCAATTAGAAAACCCCTCGGTGATTGAAAGCACTTTTTCCGAGGTTTGAAAAAAGTAGGGGCAGGGACAAATTACCAATACTTAACCTAGCTAATTTATTAGAATTTTGTCAGATTATATGTAAAATTAATTTTATAAAATAAATGTGTTGTAGAACATTTATTTTACTGTGATACTCTAGGTTTATTCAAATTAATTTTCACTATTTAATGATAATTTGATCGACCTCTGTGTAACATTTTCCTACTTATTGTGTCTTTTCTCGTCAGTTCCGTGAGAAATCTAAAATCAGTGTTTTCTTGCATTAGTTTGTTAGGTGGGATTTTTTTTTTTTTTTTTGCAGGAGAAAAGGTGAAATTGTCTGTGCAGGGCATTGGACTGAAGTCCACCTAATTCCAATTTTTGTGCAAATACTTTTTCGGGAAACAGCACAGTAATATACTTGTTGGTAATTTTTTCTTCTTTTGCAGGTAGCTTCAGCACACCATTTAGTGAATTTGATGGAACTCTGCATAAGTCGAAATAATTGTCCAAATTTGAAAATAATTAAGAATCTTGTTAATTTTTTATGTTTTGATGTGATAAACATGAATTTTATAAATGAAATCTCACCTAATGTACAGAATAATAACGTTCATGGAGATGCTTCAAACAATCACTGTAAAAGCAGAGATGAAATATTAACTCTATCAAACATGCAAAAGGTATACCTGGTTCTTACTAGCTTCAATTATAAATATTATTATATTTAATATTGAACTGAGGCGTATAGGAATAGTTTCAATTTCTTATACCATTTTTCAGTCAGCTGAAAGGGCATTTCTTCGAAGAAGTAATTCCATAGCTTTAAAGAAAGGCATTGTAAATGCGCAGTGTGATGAAACAGTCAATGATGAGGTATATATTTTTAGATTCTTTTGTCCCAATATTTTGCAAAATGGCAAATTTGACTGCTATAATTTTTTTTTTTTTTCAATTTCAGATTCAAAGGTATAATGAGCTTCAAGCACAAGGAGCTACTTATGTGTTAACTTTTGCTGCTCAGCATTTTGGCTCATTGTTGCCAGAAAAACTTCCAAAACTCTGGGAATCTATATTTCAGCCGCTAAGGAGCTATGTGAAAGCAGACTGTGGTACCAGAAATTTTAATTTTTTATTTTAATGAATTGCTCAGTACACTTCAATCTTTAAAAAAAAAATTGCTAGTGCATTTGACCCCATGTTAAGTATTTATTTTTCTTTTTTTAAGTCATTGTTTTACATGAGTATTGTACTAATGTAATTTTTTGTTCATGTGTACAAATTTTTCTTTTAATCATCTACCCTGGAATTAGTGTAAAAATTCTAGTTTTTTGTTTTGTTCTAAACAAAAAGATGGATTTTAATAGTATTGTTGGTCTTATATTTTAACCATTTCTAAAATACAAATGTCCTTGCTAGGTTCAGATTTAAATACAGTAAAAGCTCTTCTAGTTGTCTCTCAATGAGCTGGAAAGCTCAAATAACCGGAACTTCTGCTGATTTCCTTTTATTTTCCACTTTTACCAGAAATGGGGGGGACAATTTTCCTGCCAATAAGCTGTTTATCTCTTTAAAAGGAAAGAAAAAACAGGGGCCTACCTGAAAGAAATAAAGAGGAAAATCATTAAGCAAAATATTTGTTGACTTAATTACTTGTAGAACATTATATGATTCCAGTAAATTTGATGTAAAGAATATGGTAGAAAATATTTACCTTATACGTTTTAGCAACTCATTCATTGGCCATTTTGTTTGAATTCCTAAAATTGAGATCTTTTAAATGGTTGTATTGAGCTAAATGTCTAGCTCCATTTTGAAAGAGCATTGTTCCAAAAATATCAAAAAGTTGGATCATGGCCCCACTAAATTTCGACTTATGCTTAAGAGTCTTGACAATTTTTGACTTTCTGTGTTAAAGCGATGCAGCTCATGCATCCACCAATCAATGTCAATGTTTCAAAGTTTGTTTATTTTTAATTGGACGTCGCCCATTCTGACTGCAAGCGACGCCACCCCCCTGCATCCACCAATCAATGGCAAAGTAATGGAAACAGGGGTGCCTTGTAGTGCCCTCTTTGTTGCCATGGGTTTCAGCGATTGCCACGGCCTATAAGAATTAAGTGGGGCCATGGTTGGATATAAACATTTTGAAAAAGCATGAACAGAATTTAAGAAATTTTTTAGATCCGAAATGTAAAAGCTTTGTGTACTTCTATGAAAATGTTCTGTTCATTCAATCCCAGTATTTATGCTTAGGCTTTTTTTCACATTTGGATTTTTTGTGGGAAATATAATTATTTTTCTTTCGAATTTAAATTTTATCAAAATTTATATTATTTGAATTAAATTATATTCTTATTTATAAAATATAAAGCATGTGAAATTGCAATTGGGTTTGTTCTGTGTGTTATGCAATTTTTTTTTTTTTTTTACATGTTTGCTCTTTAAAAAAAATTAATAACATTTTTTAAAAATTAAAACTTAATCCCGTTAAAAAGTTTTTTTAAAAATGAAAAATAAAAGGAAATGTGAATGTAATTTGCTTATTTTACTTATCATTATAACATATCTAAATTTACATTATTTCATGTATTCATTTTTGTAGATATTCTTTTTGCTTCCGAGATTAATTTGCATGAACTTTTATCCAGTCTTCAAGTTTTAAAAGTTATATGTTCTCATCTTCACAAAAATTTACATTCAGAGGTAATTGTTATTTTTTGACTTATACTTTTTCTTATAAAGTTGTACACTTATTGATAAACTTTTTTTTTTGTTAGACCAAAAAATATTACTTGCTGCTACAAGAATTGTCAATTAGATGTATACTGTAAAACTACACTGGTGTGCAAAAATTAAGGACGAAGTCGAAAAATTAGCATATTAGCTGAACGAAGAGGCAGAGCGGACAGAAAGACCAATCAGGAGATTAAGGTGATGTACGGTAGCACATGCGCAGATATGCAGGCAGACGTAATGGGGGAGTGTCTGAGTAGTATAAAGCATGTTGTCGGTGTAGGATCAGTATTTCTGGCAAAGAGATTGCACACCGTATAGCAGTTAAAATCACACCGAGTTGCTGCCTCAGCAAGAAATAGCAAATAATCAATCTATTAGACGACATCTGGATGCTTTTACCCAAGGTCGAATCATTGGGAAGTTGGAGGAAGGCCACAGTGTAACAAGTGTGGCTGCAGAGTTCGGAATTGCTCACAGCATCGTTTCACCACTTTGGAGACAATTTCAAACTACAGGAACAGCTATCCATCCGGGGGTTTAGTAGTGGTCATCCACGAGAAACCACACCCGCAGATGACCAGTATATTGTCTTACAGGCCAGAAGAAACAGGCGGCAAACAGCGGGAGAAATCGCTAGACACACGACACAGGCGACCGGAAGACCGATATCGCGTTTTACCGTGGCCAGAAGACTGCACGGTGGTGGTCTGTTTGCACGACGCCCTATACGGTGTGTACCTCTAACGCCTGCTCATCAGAGAAGGCGTTCTCTGTGGTGCCGGGAACACCGGAATTGGAGAGACAATGAATGGGGACGAGTACTCTTTACAGATGAGAGCAGATTCAGTCTGAGTAGCGATTCTCATCGCATACTCGTCTGGAGAGAGCGGGGAAGCCGCAATCCCTCGAACATCATTGAAAGGGACAGGTATGGAGGTCGCGGTGTTCTCATTTGGGAGGCATCATGCTTGGTAGTCGTACAGACCTTCACATCTTCGACGCAGGTTCAGTCAACGGGACCTGTTATTGTAACAAGATTCTTCTTCCATATGTGCGTCTTTTTAGAGGCGCTATGGGTTCGCAGTTCCTTTTCATGGACGACAATGCACCATGTCATCACACAGTAGCTGGCGAACAGCTCTTAGAAAGTGAGGATATTGAACGTATGGATTGACCGGCACGATCTCCGGATCTCAATCCCATCGAGCATGTATGGGATTTTCTATGCAGACGCTTGGCAGCTCGTACCTTACCACCAGTAACGATTCGGAAGCTTCGATTGGCGCTGCAAGACGAATGGGCAGCAATGCCTCAACAACTCATTGACACCCTCATTCTCAGCATGGGCAGACGTGAAACCTGCCTAGCAGATGGGGGAGATCATATCCCCTACTAAAGACCAGAAGTTTCTTGCTGGACACCCATCACAGGGATGTTTCGGCCTTCAGTCGCATTGCGCTCCATGCTACTTTTTCAATAAAGCTTCTTTTTATCCCTCTGATTTCTCTTTTAGTAAGTGTTGCTTACATTACACATGTCCTTACATATTGGGGATCTTACGGTATTAAATGTGTTGATTTGGAAAGCTTTTGTACAAAGTTATATTGAAAAAACAGTCTCGTCCTTAATTTTTGCACACCAGTGTATGCAATCTGTGACATTTTTCGTTTATAGATTTTCAATTTTACATAAAAATTGACCATATTACTAACATTATTTATTATTGACAATATTACTAACATTTATAATTTTATTGTATTGTTGTGAATGAATTGCATTCTTTTGTTTATAAGGTTATGACTTGTCATTTACATTCAAATTGTTTATTTTGCAGCTTAAAAACATCATACCTCTCATCTGCTCATGCTTAGAACATACTTTACCAATTGTGCGCCATAAAGCAGCTGGATGTCTTGGGAGCTTGAGTAAGGTTATGGCAGTAGAAATTATGAACATTATTTTGGATAAAGTAATATCAAAATTAGGTGCAACTGATAATGATGTTCAAAGGCAAGGTGCTGTTGAAGCAATTGCATGTATCCTTTTTGTTTCAATTTGAAAAGCAAACTGATTATGAATCTCACTTTAATTCCGACACATTACCTTTTTATGTCTTTAAATGAGAAAGTATTGATGTTTTTGATTTTTATATTGTAGATTTATTTTTTCTGTGATATGAACTTCATCCTATTTTTCCTTAATGGCATTAGGTATCATTGATGAGTTGGGATTAGACATAGTTCCTTACATTATATTTCTCATTGTTCCAATGCTAGGAAGAATGAGTGATCAAAATGACAAAGTTAGGCTACTAGCTACTCATTGCTTTGCATCTTTAATTAAATTGATGCCTCTTGAAGTAAGTACATACATACAATTACATATTTCCCTTTAAAAATGAAGTTTTTAAATTAAAATTCTCAGCTTTATACAATTTTCAACATTTTTCATGTTTTCCTATTTCAGTTTAAAATATTATTTCAGTCTCTCTTTTCTATGTGATTATTTAACTTATTTTTACCATTTGCTGCTGTTGATTGTTCTGTCAGTCAATTTTAAATTTATTGCTTCTAACCTTGTTTTCCCATGTGGCTTTTGTTTTCATTCCTGGCTTAAAAACATATTTTTTCACTGATTGACAATTTTCTCATTGCAAACAAAACTCTTGAGCTCAAATGCTGTAAACATAATTTTGTTGCTCAAAATGCTGTCATACGTCCTATTTGATTTTATGGAAGTGTATACTCATTTGCGTCTGGAGTGGTGCATGGTTCATTCACTGCTGTGAAACTTTCATTATTAAAAAAATCTTTTAAGCTCTTTCAATCAATTGAATTTTGTACTACTTCCTCCAAAACTCCTTTCTGTTGGTTTCTGTGTGTTAGGCAAATAAGTTTTTCAGTTTTCGGCAAATAAGTTTTCCAGTTCAATTTTAAATAGCTGTTTGTAACTTTTCATAGTCTCGCCAAAGTGGGAGATTTATAGCCAAAAACTGCAGAGCAAAAAAATCTATATCTGATTTACTCATTTTCAAATTTGCCATTTTTTGTCTAACCCAAAAGTGCAAGTGTTTCAGGTATAAACTTCAGGAAAACATTAAAACATTACTGTGTAAAGAGCTGAAAATTCACTATTACAGCTACAGTAAAGCTCTCTAGTTGAATCTATCATGGATTTTCCTCATTGATTAAAAACTTCTTTTTTTGAGCATCCACTCTAAATTTATCCAAATGGTGACTATTAGAATTATTCTCTTCATTCATTCAATTCACTTTGAGTTGAGGCAAAATATCTTACTTTCTACACACTAAACACATATTTTTCAACACTACTTAACCTAGATACTCTTTTCTGTGCTATAATTAAACTCATTTTTTAGGGTGGTGTAAAATCACCTGAAAATCTTGACCCCAGCCTGTTGAGTAAAAAAGAGAAAGAAAGACTTTTTTTGGAACAACTAATGAATCCCAAAAAAGTTGAACCGTACAAGGTTCCTGTCCCTGTAAAAGCTGAACTTCGATCATATCAACAGGTAAGTTTTAAAAAAATGTTCTTAACAATCTTTTGTTTAAAATTAGTTTTCACTATTTATTTGTTTATTTTATTGCTTTGCACTTTTTAATTCTTAAGGACCAAAAAATAAAGCTTAAAAAATGTTTTGTAGTCAAGGATGATTTATTAGAAACAAATCATTTCTGAATTAGCAACATTAACCCATGTGAAACGGTTTTCAGTTTGGAGATTTGAATTTTAATGAAAATATCCAGTTGTCTACAAGCTGCAACAACTTAATTGAAGCAAATTCATACTTGTAGCGTATAAACTTGTAAAAAGTTAAACAGAAAAATAAAATTCTGTTGAGTTCAGAGATGCATCCCATTTTTTCACTAAATTTTTGTTTAATATATTGAGCATAGATTAATTTTTAAGGCTTATTTCTCGTTTTCAATTTGTAATACTCTTGTAAAATCTGACTGACTTCATATAATTACTTTTTTTTTTCTGTCATAGCTAAACATTTTTGATTTCTATTTCACGAAATATTATGTTTCTGTCTTGTAAGCAATATTATGAAGCATTATAACTATTTTATATTTTGCTTAAAATCTTATATTTGTTTATGTTTGTTACTAGTTTTTATGCTAGTATCCATTTTGTTATATGTGCCATTTTCATTTGTTTTAGGAAGGAGTTAACTGGCTTGCTTTTCTGAATAAATACAAATTACATGGCATTCTGTGTGATGATATGGGTCTTGGAAAAACTCTTCAATCAATTTGTATTTTAGCTGGTGATCATTATTTAAGAGATCAATTATTTAAAGTAAGTTTTTCCTTGAAAATATAACTGTTTACTCCCCCTCTTGTTGTTGTTGATATTTGATTTATTTCTTCAATGACTTTCATGAGATTCTCCTTTCTACCAATTCTGTTTTCAAAAATATCTGAACCATCTCTTTTTTTCTATTAACCCTTTCCACTTGATTTTGTTTTGCTCTTCACCTGTGATTCTCAACCTTTTCACTACTGACGACCACTTGGTACCGTTCTAAATCCTGCCCGAACCACATATGATGGAAATGTTATTTTTATTACAATTATATTAAGGTGAAGTGAGATAATCAAAAAAAAATTTTTTTTTGATAAATTTAATTAGAACTATAAAAACGATTTAGATTGAGTTTTTCACTAGCTGTTCACGAACCACAGCTTGAGAAACATTGCTCTGTACTGCCACTGCACTGGTTTTATTTTGACTGTAAAGTGACCTTGATGACATATAATGGATTTTCTTTTTCCACTTGATTTTGTCTTAAATTATTTACTTGAAGATTGCCATGTCGATAGACATCGGAATATTTCAGTACAAAAAAAAAAAAAAAAGGTATTGAGCGAATTAGAACAAATTAAAGCTAGTATCGGGCAACGCCAAGCATGCAGGTAATTTGCGCTACAGTAAACGCTTATTAACCTGCACCCTATTAAACTGGAAAACCATTTAGATTTATATACTATATAAATACAATGGGAGTAGCACAGTTATGTATTTTTGTAGCACATATTTTGTATTTGTAATGTAGTTTTTTAATTTTTTCTTATGCAGCTTTATATTTCATTCTCTTGAACTAAAAATAGAATTTTTTATCGCAAGGTGGTGCAGTTTTTGCTAAGTTTTTATCACATGTTAATAAATAATATCACTGATAATAAATGACTTAAACTTATCATTATACTTCTTAGCTTTTCCTGTTAAAAAAATGTATATACATGTAGTGGAAAACATTTAACACCAAACTGAGGGGACTAAAATTTTCTTTTCATGTTAGAAGTATTTCATGCTGAAAAATTTGTGTTAAACTACACAGTATACTATGTCATTTCATGCTAACAAATTTCTCATGTAGTGTTTTTGTGTTAAACGTATTTCACTGTATATGATTTTTCAAAATACGAGAAGAAAAAAAAAATTATTATGAGTATTCAAGTTTATGCTTATAACAATTTCATTTTTTTTTTTTTTTTTTGCTATCTTGTTTGTTCATTTCCATATAAATTTATAACATCAACTAAACATTTACCTAACTTACTTACATACTCAACAACAAAAAATGGGGACAAGTTAATAAAATTTATCCAATTTCATTTCACATGTTCTAATTTACATCTCTTTATTCTAACAAGAATACTTAAAACATATTACCAGAACTTGTATTTGCATCTAATAATCTGAATCAGGGATCAACAAGCCTTGGTGTGAAATTTTTATTCTGGTATACTCTGAAAAAGAACATTTATTGGTTGACTACATTGAGATTGTTAAAGAAACGCACATAATTTTCATTATTTTTTGTGTTCTGTAAATAATTGTCATGTGTAGAACCTTAAGAGGGGGAAAAAAAGGTGGAGTGCCATTGATCAAGAAAACGATTTTTTCAGTAAATTAACTATTCAATTTCATCTGACTGTATAAAATGCTGCATTACAATATTCAAATTAAAAAAGTTTTGCATATTTGGCATCTATCCTCCTCATCAATCTTTGTGTTTTAAGCAGAGTTTAATTTCTATAAGAAATGTGGGAGCTTTATCATCCTCAAAACGTATTTGCATAGATAAATGCTATGAATTCTCTCATATATTAAATTTCACATAAAATTCAAAGGAAGTACTAAAGCGGAGCTCCCACGAAAATTAAGCCCTGGTATTAAGTATTGGGTAAATGGGAAGGAATATGTAAGAAAAGGGAATATTTAAAAATTCATATAGATCTTTAAGTCATATAATGAATTGAATTACTATAAAATACACTAAAAATTGCTGATAAAAGTAGTTATTCCATCAGGAAATGACAAATTCAATTCAAATTAAAAGGTGTTTCAGAAATGCATTTGTTGGATAATAATTACAATTCATGTTTTTCATGATGTTGTTGTATAAAGAAATCTTTTTCCTTTTTCATTTTCTAGGAAACAAAATCTGCAGATTGTAAGCCTCTTCCATCTTTGGTCGTTTGTCCACCCACTCTAACAGGGCATTGGATATATGAAGTTGAAAAATTTGTTTCCTTGAAATATTTAAACCCTATACATTATACCGGCCCACCTGCTGAAAGACAAAGGTACTTTACTAAATAATTTTTGACCTTTGATTTAAAAATATTACATCTGTGTATGCCTCTGGATTAGTTCCAGAGTCCTCTCTCTCTCTTTTATTGCCATTTCTAGATTTAAAAAACAAAAAACAAAAAAAGATAGAGGTAATTTTACAAATTTTCAAGTCATGGTATAAACATATTTTCAGCAGGTACGCTAAATAACTCCCCTCTTGACAAGCATATACAATTAGATTTAGCTCAAAAAAGGACCATTTGTTAAATGAAGTCAGTGACATTATCAAGGAAATTTTCATTGATTTTTGTATTAGCGCCCTTCCAAATTGTTAGTTATCTTGTGGTTGAGAGGTTAAAAGAAAAGATTGAGCACAGCTAAACTATGGATACTTGAACTAAAAGTAATTAAAAAAAATATCATTAACATTAAAAATTTACATGTTAGAGATTAAAGTCAGAACAAACAACGTAAGTAGAAGCACAAATTTGTAAATTACAGCAGACACGTGTTTCGGCGTTACAGGGAACGCCTTTTTCAATGCAAAAAATAATGAGCTTATGGATGAAAAGACATCCGACAAAAGCCAAAAGTGAGCTTTTGTCGGATGTCTTTTCATCCATAAGCTCATTATTTTTTGCATTGAAAAAGGCGTTCCCTGTAACGCCGAAACACGTGTCTGCTGTAATTTACAAATTTGTGCTTCTACTTACGTTGTTTGTTCTGACTTTACTATTCAGCACAAAGGTATTTATTTATCTTATGTTAGAGATTGTTCACATTCTGAAGCAAATAAAAATGTTAAAAGAAGTTCATTAAAATTAATGATGGCAAATATGAAGATTAAATTGTTTCCTTTTTATGACCTGTAATCAGTATTTCATGTACATTATTTCATTACAGATTAAGAAGCAAGGTAAAGAAATATAATTTAGTAATAGCCTCTTATGATATTGTTCGTAATGATATAGACTTCTTTGGAACAATTCATTGGAACTATTGCATTCTTGATGAAGGTCATATTATCAAGAATGGCAAGACAAAGGTATATTTTTCAGCTTTTATGACTTTATTTTAGTATAAAGGCAATTAAAGTTAAATTAAAATTAATCACTTTTTTTATGTTCCCTGATAAAATATATAATTTATGACGGAAGTTATCAAAGTGAGTGCTGCAAGAATACGAAGGGGGCGCCATGAAGGTTCCATGGTATCATTATTTATGTATATCTGATTTAGAATAGGGTGCCATGAGGAAATTCTAATATTTCAAAGGATGCCATGAATCAGAAGAGTTTGGGAATCCCTGATCTATAATTTGTATAACATATAGATTGCCTAACTCAGTGTTGTCAATTTTACATGGAAATGTCGAGAAATAATTGCCAGATTAACTGGTTGCTTTGCTCGATTATATGTAACAGCACAATTGAAGTATTCAGACTAAATAATATGGTATTTATAATGTTAGGGGAAGGTTGTTTGTATTTAGGGTCTCACCACAGCTGTAAACCATAGGTTCCACCGTCCGGGGGTCCGCTTAGCGCCCCCCCCCACACGGCTGGGTGTGTAGGGGGGGGATAAAATGTGACCATATAGTGTCTCATTTTGTGGTCAGAATTTTACTTGTCAGATTAGAACAGTTTAGTTTATTAAATTGACTAGGAACCGCCTAGCTGGCCCTAGAACCATTTGTTAGTCTTCACTTTTGTGTTTGCAATTCCTATTATTAACAACTCCAGTATTGTCTTATAAATGAAATTTTAAATCACATTTAAACTTTTTCATCATTAACAGCTTAAAGACTTGCTTCACTCTGGCATGGGTTTGCAAGAACTCGAATTCAATATTATGTTGTACGAAATATTGTGCATGTATGTCGTATTTGTTTTTCCTATATATTGTTTTTAAAATATAATAATATGTAAGGGAAAACATTTTTCTCAAAAATATTTTATTTTACATTTCTTCGAATTTCTTGAAAGTTGGATCAGAAATAAAAACATGATGGTTTAGTCAATTTGGAAAACTGCAATTGTATCCAAAAATTTTTGGTCGTTAAGGTGTTTTTTGTGCTAACAATATCTATGTCATTTTCTGCTTGCATGCTATTTTATTAATAGTATATCATTAGTATATTGCATATTTCAATCTCTTTTATACTATCAGACAAACTTTTATATAGTTTGTTGTGACTGAGATGTGCTAAATAAATTCATTGGCACTACAGGGTCTGCAGACTGAAGAAATAAACTGCATGGCAGTATAATTGCCAAACATTAACTCAATTATTATTGGTATCTGTTTTAACTGCAGTTATGCTAAACCTCATATGTTTTATTTACAAAAATATTTAAAATGTCTTGTATATCTTTCAGTTGGCTCGTGCAATCAAGCAACTTTCTGCAAATCATAGATTGATATTATCTGGCACACCTATTCAAAATAATGTTCTAGAACTATGGTCACTCTTTGATTTTCTAATGCCTGGATTTTTAGGAACTGAAAAGCAATTCACAGCAAGATACAGCAAGCCTATTCTACAAAGTCGGGATGCAAAATCCTCTTCAAAGGAACAAGAAATAGGTAACTGTCTAAACATTTGACACTAACAAAAGTTGACTAAACATAGTTTTCAAGATAACTCTAATTGGAGTGAAGCTAAATTGGCAGGAGAGTGAAGGCTTTGAAGGGGCTTAATCACACCATATGCATGCCTGGTTAAGTTAGCCTCAACTATTGTTATCATTTCGTGATTCATGTAAAAAGCAAGCTGACATCCTTCAACCATTTGAATCTGATACTATATAGTGCTTGGGCTATCCTGTGGATAACAGGATGTCAAGATGCTGTTCTTCTAACATTGAATTGGGAGATCCATAGGGACTTATTTTTTGAGCAATATAAATTAGCAGCCTAATGCATTCTGGAGAAGTTGAATGAATGTGATGTTGGGCAAAAGTTTAGATTCTTCAAACATATTTATGCTCAAAATGTTGTTAGTGTGTATGAAATTAAATTCTATCAATCATTAGGCTTTGAAGATACCCAAAACAGAGTAGCTGAAATCAATTGGATTTTCCTCAAAAATATTAATTGATACGTGTTACAGTTGTTTTTAAAAAATGGATTGTTACACTTATCTCAAAATGAATAGATTGTGCATTCTATGTCCGTTTGAAAGAAGGACACTCATGGAATGTATAATAATGAAGATTCATGGTAGGGCCACAAACATTTGTAGGATCACTTAAAAGCTCTCCAAGTTTTGCTTGCAAAATTATCCTTGTTCGAGTG
This sequence comes from Uloborus diversus, assembly GCF_026930045.1. Classification (NCBI taxonomy): domain Eukaryota; kingdom Metazoa; phylum Arthropoda; class Arachnida; order Araneae; family Uloboridae; genus Uloborus; species Uloborus diversus. The sequence goes on along the minus strand of NC_072732.1, from coordinate 171,291,587 downwards.
CAATATTCAACTAGAAAAAAAAAAAAAAACTATGCCTTAGAGTTCTGTCCCCCCCTCCCCCAATTATTTCATCCCTTTTTCTTGGAATGCGAGCAGTTGACTGTTTTTCATACCATGAGGGCTGTTTTTCATACCTTAAAAGAAACAGTCTTGAGAACAAACTTTGTACTTTTTATTTGCCAAAGTGAATCTTTAAATAAGTTACAAAGGCCAAAACTTTGTTTCTTAGGAAGTTAATTTTATGATCTTTAGAAAATCTTAGTGCTTTGGGTCAAGTCTTTCCCCCTATGTCTTCAAAGAATTCATTAAAATGGGAAACATAGTTAAATGAAAGTAAAAATTGTTTAATTTTTATATAGATATATGTGTTCAGTATAGTACAAAATACAAAGACATTTTTTAAAAACATTTCAGGTGTTTTAGCTATGGAATCACTTCATCGTCAAGTGCTACCATTTCTACTGAGGAGAATGAAAGAAGATGTTTTGAAAGATCTTCCACCTAAAATTATACAAGATTACTATTGTGAATTGAGTCCACTGCAGGTAATCATGAAATCTTTATTTTTATAAACATAAATTTTTATTATCCTTAAATAATATTCAACAATGTGATAGCATTTATGTTTTGTGCTAATAGAAAATAAGGATATTATAAGTTTACTATAGCCTTAGTTTTTTGAGGCAAAATCTTTTGATTTTTTGACTTAGCATTTTAAATGCAATCAAGATGAATTTGCAAAATTAAAATTGCTTTCTCAACATGTTACGCTTAACATAAAGTACTTAAAGTAGTCATTCTTGATTCAATGTTTCAAGATAATTTTTCTTTGTTATACCTAAAAAACTTAAAAGTATCACCTAGTAAAAAACTTTCTTTCCTTATTGCATTTAAATGTTTTTAATTATTTTATCTCCCTTCCAATTCTGCAAATTTTTGTCATGGTACATTTCTGTTTCCATAAAAATATCCAGGTTCAAATTTACTATTCAATATTTTTGCTAAATTGGTAAAAATATCCTTTTTTACTGAGTTAGGGCTTGCAGCTTTTCTTTTCTTATCCTCTTTTTTTTTCGAAATGTATCTCTATCTTTCTTGTATGTGCATAGAACTTTCCAGACAAGTTTTTAAAAAATCTTGTCTAGAAGTAGTTTTATAGAAAGTAATGCTTCTTGGAGCGTAAATTTCAAACTTAACACTTTTTTTAATTAAATTTAATGTGTTTTATGTTCTTTCTTGGCTGATATTTTGTGTACAACTGCTCATTAGTTAAATTTTAATAATTTTAAAGTAACATTTAAATGTGCTAGTTCAGTGCATCAATCCCTCCCCCAAACATATGCATATTATGTGCACTTATATGTTGTGTGATATGTTTAACATTTTCCATATGACAGGCTCTTAAGGAGCAAAATGTTAATGTATACTATCCTTTTTAAAGTTTAAGGACAGGTTTTCTCAAAACAATCCATTACCCAACACAGTTATTCTGCCCCCTCTCCCCCCAGCAAGAAAGATGTGGCCTCATTTTCGTTTTGCACACCTTAGTTTTTTTTTTTAATGCAGATCCTGGAAATTGATATCTTTACTATTTATTCTTAATTACTTTGATGTAAGTTGTCTGTAACTAAAGTTGTAACAATTTTTTCAATTATTAGTTATTTATATTATATTAGTATTCAAAATAAGTTCAGTTGAATAAATAATTCTTAGGTGAATTTAAAAATTAAGACGTGTCCTTCATGTTTGGTAGTACATTATGGTACTAAAGAAAAAAAGTAACCTTGGATACCTAACATTAGCATAGTTGCAAAAAAAAAAAAAAAAAAGAATTTTGCCAGGAACAGTGCTATACTAGTGGAAAAAGTTACTTATGTAAGGCAGATGACAATATCATAATTGATTTGTGAAAAACAATTTTGATTCTGTGATATAATTACTGACTTTTAAGGCTCTGTTTAGGAATGAAACCTAAAGCTTCTTATATTTTTTTATGAAACTCATGTGCGCATTGTAATTACTCACACAGAATTCTGAAAAATGAAAATCATCCTATTGTTAGATTGTTTTAACTCAAACAACCTGGGAATGCAGCTCTGTGAAATCTTTTGGTTCTCAAGAATTTCCGCAGGAAAATTATGTTATTGCTTTCTATTGTGGTATAACTAATGATTTTTTTGTCATAAATGTTCAAAATACTATGTGATAAATTACAAATATACTTGGGTTAATTATTTAAGTACATTTTATCCTGTATTATGTTTGCTTATAAGAGGTTTCCATATTTTATAAAAATTAGGTTCAGTTGTATGAAGATTTTGCTAAAAGTAGAGCTAGGCAGTCAGTTCAGGAAACAATTGTAGAAAGTGAAACTCCTAATGCACAAGGAACATCTCATGTTTTTCAAGTAAGAATTATGGTTTTTTATTTCACATTATAATATTCCTAGTGCAATTTCTTAGCATTGAAATTTGTTCAATACATATATTTACTAATATTTTCGAAAAACACTTTGGTTTTAGAATTCAAACTGCACATAATTATTTTTAAAAACTAAAATAATTAAATCTAATGCTTATATTGTTGTTTGTTCATGTGATTAATTTTATTCTGAAACATTTCACTGCTTATACCATCAATTAATGTATTAGTTTCATTACATTCAACATGAACACAATGAATAAGAGCATCAACTGCAAGGTGCAACTTGAACTTTAAAAGAAAATTGAAATGTGGATATCTGTGCTTAGACCTTAGAGTTAAAAAAAAAAATCACAGGAGCATTGTAAAGAAGTTTAGACGTATAATTTATTTTCTATACCAAACTTCTTTGTAATTCCATTTAAATAAAATTTGATTAATCATATTTTTAAAAATTGTTGATTTTACTATTGCATAACTTAATCATTAAGCATAATGAAATTTCACCTATTTTTCATTGCATTTGCCTTATTTATTTTCTTGTGGCAATATTAATAGGCTTTACAATATCTGCGAAAAGTATGCAATCATCCTAAACTGGTTCTGTCATCAAATCATCCCCAGTTTGAAGTAATTTCTAAGCAATTAAAAGAACAGAATTCTAGTCTTCAAGATGTCAATCATGCTGCTAAGTTATGTGCTTTGAGGTTAGTTTTTAATTCTTTTCGATTTACTTCATTTGATTTAAATGGAGTTTTTTTTTAAACTTTTTATTTGTTTATTTACAGGCAATTACTTCAAGATTGTGGAATTGGTGCATCTATAACAGCTCCAGATCAAGATGAATCAACACCAGTTGTGAATCAACATCGTGCCCTTGTATTTTGTCAACTTAAAAGTATGCTTGATATACTGGAAAAGGATTTACTCAAGTAAGCGCTAACTTTTTAACTAAGAAAACATGGTAGTGCAATCAAATAGGGATTTAAAAAAAACACTATTTTACTTGTATCAACAGACATTAGACTATTTAGCCACCAGGGTTCGTTGATTTAAATTAGTTTGATTTAAATCAATTGATTTGAATCAAGTGATTTTTTTAAAAAAAATCCTTAATTTAAATCAGTTTATTTTATTGTTATAAATTAATTTTGCATTTTTAGAATGTTGCTCTAAATTTAACTGCACTGCATTATACAATCTTAACTTCAACAGGCAAAACTACATAGATCCCTCTTGATGTGTGTGAAACAGATTTTACTTCAAAATTACAGTTCAATTTAGTATAGAACCAAATAAAAATTTTCGGTTTTTCTCATACACCATCAGGGGCGGCATTTCAGGATTTTATTTGGGGGGTCGAGTTTCTTAAATGTGAATTACTTCAGTATAGAACGAAACACATATTGACTGACAGGAAGCAATCATAAAATGGGTTTAATATTAATAAAAATTAGTATTTAAAAACAATTTAAATTTTTGTGATGAAAATTTAATTTATTTAATAATAAGTTATGATGCAAAGATACTACAATTCTACCCTTTAATTAACTTTTAATGCTTAATTTTTGAAATCCAGAAGAATAGGAAATCTTGTTACTAATCCATCAAGGATCAGTGTCGTGCTCCTTTGTCAGTACAGCTACAGATAAGTTTCTTTTGTCTATTGTGTTTCAAAAATAATTCTCTAACTTCCTAAGACACGAATATGATCTTTCTCTACTAGCTGAGCTGATTGGAATAGTTAAAAAATAATTAAAGTAGCAAAGTTACGTATGAGTATGAAAGCACACCTTTCAGATCTTGCCCTTAAAAATCCCCCAGGTAATTTTAAAAATTGTAATGGTCTTCATTTTTCATCATTGAATAGTATAGTCTATTCTAGTCTCGACTCTCTATCCGCAAGACAATTCTTCTTGCCTCATGCTATGAATTTTACTCATAATTGAAACATTTTTTTATAATTTTCAATATCCTATCCAGATATTATAGAGCCAACAATACAGAAAAATATCCACTATAATATTAAAATCTGTTCGCGTCCGTCTGTCTGTCTGTCTGAAGATCGATCTTCTCGAGAACCGCTGCAAATCGGGAGTCAAACAAGATACCGATCAATTCGAAATTTTCCAAAGAAAACAGTAGAACCAATCTCGTAATTGTGCGACTTTAATTAGCAGAGATATTAATTAAAACGTTAATTAACATAAGGTTATTCAGGAATTTTATTTCTTTCCTGTTGCCATTTTGCATTTGCGTGAGCAAGTAAAATTTTAATTATTGTTTTAAAAGAGATTTTTTTTGGCTGCTGTCCAGATCTTAAAACAACGTTTCCATCTAGAATTTCATTTTAAATTAGTATAAAATTGGTTGCTCTTTTCGGATATAGCCTTTATTTTATTGTCTGTCCCTTTTTTATTATTTACATTCAACGTTCTTAACTCTTTTCAACATATGAAAGTTGTTTCTTTAGCTATGTTTATTGATTGTAGTGTAAGTTTATCATTCACCGGCCTCATATTTTGGCACATTTAGGATGTGCGACTAATTATGTTTATTTTGTTGGACTTTTTCCCGTCACATGGGTGAGTTTTCGAATTGTAATAACTGTCTTTTTCCTTCCTGTTTCTATTTTTGAAATACAGTTTGTATCGTTAAAAGAACATATTAAATTAAGATTGTTTGAATTTCTTTAAGTGAAACAGAGTTGAACAAAAATATTGTTTTTAAAGATTTTAACTAAAGCTTAATTCGAATCTGATGACTTGGTATTAAATTAATGCTAATTGGTATTTATTAAGTCTTGGTGCTTTAGTTTCACGTAAGCAACCAAAAAGCATGTGTCATTTTATGTAAAAAGCTGATCGTAATTGTACAAACAAATGTTTCGGATATAGTCGATCAGATTTAATTCAGTTTAAAGTGAGCATAGATTATAATTGGTAATGCATATATTTTCATCTTTTGTGCTGATTGAAAATACTCATAACTTGCATTATTGATAACTATGATTAACTTTAAAGAGATTTTTGCCAAAAATATGTTCTACTGGTGTCTTGCAAACCTTGCATTACGCGTATTTATTGACTCCTTAGCGCTTTAGAAACTGATGTCAGAGTAATACAAAAACATCAATTGGACATCTTTTTCGTTTTTTACGTAGCCTGTGCAACGCCGGGCACGCAGCTAGTTTATCAATAAATCTTGTGTTAATTTCATTAGAAATTGAATCTATTATTTTACACAAAATATTAAACCAATGTTCGACTCTACATCATCATGTGCATTTGGTCACCTCTTCTAAATTCATTTGAATATTCTTTGCACTTTTTAAAATTGGCTTGAAGTAAAATTTTTTCGAAAAGTTCGACGCTTGGTTGAAATATACATCTATGTGAAGTTCATTGATAGTTTCAATTGTAGATTGAACTGAAGCTTAAATAGTCCGAATATTAAAGTTAGCGGATCCAAAATGTTTTTATAGAGTAAAGCCATTCTCCAAAATACAAACAAAGTGAATAAAAATTTTAACAAAGACATGTTAAAGGGCATCAGCTCTTTCACCACTGAAAGAGTCGTTTTCCGAACTCACTGCTTTGAAGTTATCACGAAGGGTGGCAAAGGGTGCGAGATTCTTTGTTCATGAAAATTAATTTGCGATTTATGTAAATTGACTTTACCCATTTTTTTTTCATTCTTCTCAAAAAAATTTGGGGTTGCAACAAAAGAGTAAAATTACTGAGGTGCGATTATACACTGCCGCATATTTGTGCATCTTTTTTCCTCAACGTCAAAGTATTGAATCTTACTTATTAACCACAGAATGAACTTCCTAAGATTGCTTCTGTGTCTGTTAGGTTGTTTATTTTACCTAGCTTGAAATTTCCTTTTACGCTTTCAATGCTACGTAAAATAAACAACCATACAGGCAAAGAGGAAGCCTTCATTAATGCCTTAGTTCCTTTGCCTTTATTTCATTGTCTCGAAGTAATTAGCATAATGTAATCCCGATTTCAAGAAGAAATCTTTGATTTTTGAATTAATACTATAAAAGCTTAAAAGTTATTACTTCTTTGCGTTTTTAATTTAATTGCTAAAATTGAACTTTCAATTAAAAAAAACTTTGTTTTTTGCCGTTATACAATTTGTTGTCACCGCAGATTATAAAGGGTTTTTTTTTCTTCAGACTTAAGTGATTCTTTAATTTTATAACCAAATTGTATTCTTCTTTTATATATTTTGAAATTAACTAATTGCTTTTTTTTTCCTTGCATTTCAAAGTTGTTTGTTACTAAAGCAATCTAAGATTTTTTTTTTGTTACATACTGAAATCGTTTGGAATAGAGTTAACTTGTGTACTTAAGTAAATATCTTTATTTTTTTTATTGTTAAAATGCTGTATTCATTCATCAAAACCTATGTTCTTGATTAGAGAAAAGCTGCCTATGAATGGATGTCAAATAGTTTCATCTGTTTTGCATAAATATGTCAATTAGTTATACAAGAATGACTACATTACTTCTATTCTTTCACTATTACTTGTTATTCTTGCAACAATTATTATACTGTTCAAAAACTTAGTTCAAAGTAATTTAAATTACTTTTTAGTTCTATCATAAATACACATATGTTTTTAAGAGTAATTTTAAGTTTCTTAAAATTTTTATGCTAAGTGGTTTCTGGAAGTAAAGTATTTTTTTTTCTAATTTTCTCTAATCTTTCCATTTAGAAAAATTTAATATACTGTTTTGTAGGCTTTTTTTATCAAAAAAATTGACTTGATATGTTTTTTTTAAAAACCATTTTATTAAAAAAGTAGCATTTTTTAAAAATATATCTTTAGTTCAACAACTTTACACTACTTGAAATGTTTAAAATACTGCATTTTATACAAACATACAATGGATTTCAAGTAGAGCCAATAAAGAAAACCATTATTATTGGTAACGTAAATCAGGGAAATTTGGTGAACTTAATCAGGGAAATCAGGGAACTTTTTTTCACAGTTCCTGTCGCCACCCTGCGCTCCCTCTTGCCCCTCCTATTTGCCGCCCCTGTACACCATCACTGATATAATTAAGAAAAGTAGTTGCTCAACATATTCTTTTACACTAAAACGTACATGATGATGGAAACCATATTTTTAAGCAAAGCATAAAACAAAATCACTTCTTATTGAAGTATTATAACGTATTTATAAATCTTAAAAATATATTGAATAGGTAAAGAACTTATCTTAGTTTGAAAATATGTTATGTTCTTTCATAATGAGGAAAAAAGGATGCAGCTCTTATTACATTTTCCAGTATTTACTATATGACAGAAGTTCCTTCAAGGAAGGGGGGAGTCCATGGCGCCGACCTTGTCATTGTAAATTTTTGAGGGTAGTTTGAGAGTGGTTTCATTTGGAGGGGATTCTTCAGTAGCGTATATAGACTTCCCCCCCCACCACAAGATTCTTAAGTGCGCTCCCTCCATATGATTTTTTTTTTTCCAAATTTTGACACATTTTTTTAGAGCGTGCAGTCTCATATCTTGCGCCCCCCTGCACTGCAGGGGTGCTATGTCCATCACTGGGACTCTTTTCAGGTGGGTGCCCAGTAGCTTTTGAAGGGGTTCTGCCATTGCCCTTTTGGAAGGGGGGGGGGGGAATGAGCATTGAATATTCCAATTTGATGTATAGTGTCACTCATTTGTTGTGAATTTATGGGCAGAATGTAGTAGCTTTAATTCCGCTTTAGGTTGAACTGTGTATTATTTAACTTTTCATATCATAATTAAGACCATAATGAGATTTTTATTTTGTCCCTTCAACTTCACTACAAACAGGTGCCCTGTATTTACGGGTTCCCATCACTTATGATTCTTGTCAGTTTGATGACTGTTTATTAATTCCATTTTCAAAGAGTACCTTTTCTTTGGAAAACCTCAGGTAGTGCTCTTTTGATATGTTAAATTTCTAAATTCTTCCTGAATATTTTAGACTTGTTTATGAATGCCTGTTTTGGTTGTTTTCGATTACTTTACATAGAATAAGGGAACAAATGCTTTAACTGAATATAGACATTAAATGATGCACAAACATGGAAATGAAAAAGCAATTAAATATGTATTGGTGAACTACAAAATGTGTATGTAGTTTAATTTATATGTCTGTACATTGTAGCATTGTTATTAATTTATTTTGTGTAGTTGCATTGATTCGTTTTGCGTAATAGTTCTCAAAATATATTACATTTGTGTTTCTGTTTTTAAAGAGAGAAAAAAAATATTAGTTCCATGTTTATAAAGATTGACTACTTAACAGAAAACTGTCTTATTTACTCTAGATCTTTGATGCCAAGTGTAAGCTACTTGAGATTAGATGGTAGTATCCCACCTGGTATGCGACATTCAGTTGTACACAGATTTAACAATGATCCTTCAATTGATGTTTTGCTTCTTACAACTCAAGTTGGTGGGCTTGGTTTAAATCTTACTGGTGCAGATACTGTCATTTTTGTTGAGCATGACTGGAATCCTATGAAGGATTTACAAGTATTTATGATTTTTTTACAATATATTTTATGAATTATATATATCTTATGAATCGTAAAACATAATATTATTTATATCATTTTTTATGATTTTTTCTTTTAATTGTTACTGTAATATAGTAATCACATATATTTTCATTGATTCGCGTTTTTATTTCATGTGTTCGCATTTTCGGATTTTTTATTTAATGGCGTCTTTTCCGAGTTTTTGGCGGCCATGTTTTCCCTTCTTCCCGCGATGCGTTGTCTCCCGCCTTTTTCGCTCATTGGCCGTAGGCGTGGTCTAGTTCAGTGATGTCATTTTCTCGCGTTCCCATTCGCTGAGCTAAGTGACGCCATGTATGAATATCTGCTTTTCGCACGGGGTTTTTTGCTGGGATGTTTCTGAAAATTTCGTGAGTAGTGGAGTGCTAGCGGTGACATGTGATGCTGCTTTCTGAGGAAGGGGGACGCTAGACCTGTGAAAGGTCGTCTCACGAATTGACGAAGATGGGGATTATGAATCTCGATCCATCCGTTAAACAAGTGGTGTGATGATATAATTATTGATACAGGTGCTGATTAACCCTGTCAAATACCTAAAATGAGCTATTAGTTAATAAATTCTGCTCAATATGATAGCCAAGAATCAAGATTAAAGAAAATGGCGACGTCCAGGTTTTTTTTGTTTCGACCATGATGAACGAAAGTACATCGCAAAGTTTTTAGTTCCACCCCGTGTTTTTCTTTGTTCCAAATTGATGATGGTGGTATCTGCATCTGGAGATACCGTGCGAAACAAGAGCAGTATGTGCACCCGAATCTGAGGTTAGTTTCTGACGCCTGCATTGCCATTTTCGTGGTGAGATGAGGTTTACTTTTTCATCGCTAGTGATAGTCCCCAGCTCCAGTGATGCATCTGTTGACACAATTAAAGTTAAGTTTAAAAATCCAAAGTTTAAGAGATTTAAACTAAGCCAACAATAACTGGCCGTGTAATGTCAAGTTGGAGACAAGCAAAAAACATGTTTCAGAAAAATACATTTATTAAATATGACTAGAACTGTAATACAATATCCCCATAAAAGAACACCCCCAAAATATCACAACAAAAGTGGTTCCAATAAGTAAAAGAAAAATGTCACCAATCTGTCGATGTAGTCACTGGCCAGTCCAAATGATCCATGTCCAGCAACACAAAAAGCCCCCCGGATCACACTTCAGGAAGGCAACGTTAGACAGTTCGGAGATCAGTGAACATCTCAGGTAGACTTTTAGGAACTCACTTCCCCGGCAATATCAATTGGCTGGACACAACACAAGTGTTTCTTCACCTGGACTCATTCTAATTCCAGGACTTGGAAAATTTCAATACTTGAAAAGCAAGGTGAATATTCATCACCATTCACATCCCACTAAAAAGGCTCCGCTAGCATCGCGGGAAAAAAAAAAACCCCACACGTGAGCCGAACTAGGCTTCACGATCAAAACAAAACTGGGGATCGTTGAGAGAAGAGAGAGAGAGAGTGATGCCACTTGCCTCAATATATATGTTTTATCAGCCAATGAGATTTCATGCCTCGATGATGTCACCACACTAACTTCTACTTCCACCATCACTCATTTGTTTATTCCACTGCCGCGAATATTCGTACTCCTCTCCATAGCACGTGCGGTCAACAAGTGGAATTAATTCGAATCAATCAGGTGACAACTCAACTTTTTCTGAATCGACACATCGAGACATGCGATCTTCAATGGTTTTAGTAAACAGTCGCTATTAATTATGGCGTGGGGGAATTGTCGATTGAAGCGTTAGCTCTAACTAGTTGACTAGTTCTACTTTTACCAGACTGGGCTTAAAGTAGGTACATTTAACTTTAAATTATTTTCTTTAACTTATCGGCTGTGGACCGAGAATAAAAATAAAATAATATTTTATGCCAACAGCATCACTTCATTCTTTCCGCTAAAGTATAATGTGAAGCATCCTTCCTCCGTTTTTTTTTTGGTTTGATTCCGTTTTTCTTTTCTGCAACATCAACTCATGTCATATTTTTTCATGTGTGAAGCTGACCCATCCCTTAGGACATCTTGAATCCCTGCAATAGACTATCTTACAATAATCTACCTTGTATTCATTTTTTTAAAAATTCATTCCATGTGTAGAAAATCTGTGGTTGAATTCGCGGGAGCTCTCCCGAGACCTTCATGTAAATGATGGTCGGAAATAAAAGATGTGTGATGTGCCAAATCTGTGTGAAGTTTTTTTTTGTGCGTTTACAACATTGGGGTAAGTCAAACTTTTTCTCTTTGAGTTCTACGTAGGCACCAAACATTGAGACGTTCTGGAGTTTTGCGGAAACACTTAAAATACAATCGGCCTAAAATTTTTTCCTCATTTTGTTTTTTTTTTAAATTTAAGTTGGTGGTTCCTTTTCCAACAATTTGAATATTAACCACTTTTCCACCACAGTTACTTTAAAATGTTGCTTGATTTTTTTTTTTTTGGGGGGGGGGGGAAGCCATTTTTGTTGCATTTTAGTCCAATGTTTAAAATGTGTACATTTTTTATAGGCTATGGATAGAGCACATAGAATCGGGCAGAAAAAAGTTGTTAATGTATACAGATTAATTACTAGAGGAACATTAGAAGAAAAGATTATGGGGTAAGTTTCTAATTTGATAAAAGTTATAAGATTTCTGAATTCTTCACAACCTCACAAAACTTCCCCCTTCCCCTGATATGGTGGGCAATTCCATTTTTATGAATGTATCAATTGTTACGTGGAATGTTTTACAAATTCTTCAAATATAGTAAGCCTGTGCTTCATTGCATGTACTGTATAAAGACTATGGACTTTTCTTCTATATAATGCAATAATATATTTTTCACTATTGGCACATTGTATGAAATACATCACTTACTGAGCAAAGAAACATTGCTTGAATATTGTTAATGTACTAATAATAAGCTTCTGAATACAATTTTACAGTATTTTCTTAAATATTTTTCATTCACATTAAAAAATATATATTTATTCTAAATGTACTCTCCTAAAAGATTAAATGCATTTGGCTGAATATTTGTCACTCTTTATTAAGCCAACTGAATATTGAGTAAAAGTTAGTGTCCAAATAATTATTCTAAATATCCCTGTCATCAAAACTTGGTGAAAGATTGCTTATATTTGATGAAAATTGCCCAAAAAAGCAAAATCTAAAATTAATCAGAAAATAGGCAGGAAATTGTAAAATATGCATTCTGCAGGCAAAATTGTAAAAACTTTTGTAAACATTACAAAAATTTTGTTTTCCCAAAGTTTTCACGTAAGTGTTAATGATAGAACTGTTTTAGTGATAGAATTGATGTGTTTTTTAATTACTACTAAATGAATCATTTTATGAGCCTCTTTTTTTCCCATTTTGCAGCTTGCAAAAATTCAAACTTTCTGTGGCCAATTCTGTGATCAATCAAGAAAACACAAGTCTTCAGAATATGGGAACTGATCAACTATTAGATTTGTTTACCTTGGACAACAAGGGCGAAAAAATTATAGCTAGCTCAAATACCGCACAATCAGATGATGTCAAAATGAAAGGAATGAAGTCTGTTCTTGACAATTTGCCTGAACTTTGGGATACCTCTCAATATGAGACTGAATATGATCTTACTAACTTTTTGAATTCTCTGAAATAATTTTCAGAAATTTTGCTCAATTATAACATGAACTTGTCCAAAAAAGAAAAACAATCATAATTTTTATTGAATTGATTCAGCTGAAAAAGATGAGAATTTTTTTCTCTCTCTCCAGAAATTCTGTTTTGAACGTAATAGTATAAAATAATTGGAGGATTACCCTTTTTTAGCCTATCATTTTTATGAAATAGTCATGAATTTTATTGTTATTTTAAGGTAATTGATTAGTAATACAATTTCACAAACTTAAATTTTAAATCTACTTGTTCTAGTTTGTTATTTTTAAATCTATTTCTTATCTTTAAATTTGCACTATCGAAAAGTTGTATAGAATTGTGGTAGTAAGAAGCTGAGGGATGCAAGTAGACTTAAAGTTTTGAGTGAAAGGATGTGTTTAGTTCAAACCCTTGGAAAGCTTTCATTATTTTTTTTTTCTAAACCATGCTGTATAGCAGTACCTTCCAGTAGTACCACAGTGAAACCTGTGTAAGTTGACCACTTGTGGTGCACTACTTTAGTGGTCAACTTACAGAGGTTGATTTATATGATATGGGCTGATTCCGTGCCTGAAAAAAGCAGTCAACTTAGACTGGTGGTCAACTTACAAGGGTAGTCAACTTCACAGGTTTTACTACTACTACCATCTCTTGTCCTAGAACAGACGATAGTTCCTCTTATTTTCTGTACTAGTTTTTTTTTCTTCAATTTTTTAACTTTGATACTTACACCCTTTGCTTCTTACTGTCTCAATTTGCTTTTTGATTCTAGTTTACCTTTAAAGTTATTTACTGAATACTTGTAAACTGCTATACTAGTTTAAGTCGATAATTTCATATTTTACCTGGGCAGCTTTAATCAATTCATGTTTTTACTAGAACGAAATAATGCACTGAAAATTGTGAAAAGAATAATAATTTGCCGGAAACTGCATTTTTAAAATTCTTTGTCTAATAATTGTAGATGTTGAAGCGTTGAGGTTACATTCATGGAGATAATTGAAATTGATTTAATTTTGTGAGGATAAAAGAAAATATTTATATGGATTAAATATTAATAACCTCTCGTTTACGGCTGGCATGATAAGCTGTGTTTAAGTAAGATGACTAACACAGGTACTAACCACTACATTCCAGGGTCCCCCGTACTTACCACTAAATGGTGGGTACAGTTTGCAAGTTGTGTTACACCATTCAACTTGACAGGTTGTATGGGGCCCTGAAGCTGAGCAGCTCAATTCAGCATCCCCAGAAGTATTGATTTGGAATGGGGAATTGGAGGACTTTTATGACCACAAACATATTTAATTTGCCTGTACCAGGCATTTACCTGAAGTGTATCAATAGTTTCGCCAGGCAATTGATCGATCAAGCCATATTAACTGCATTTTTACGCCAGTTGATAAGACCATGAGACATTTTAGGCAATCAATATAAGCATCTTAAATGGAAGTACGTACAGACAGTCAACAAGCTATTGGTCTGCTTAATTGCTCTTACTTAAAGCATTTGACAGAACAAAACCAGACACTAACCACAACCACTTATGTCGTTAAACGTCAACTTCCAGGATTTAATCTGTTATCGACCATAGTATTGAAAACTTGACAAAAAATATTTACTTTAAAAATTTTTTTGATTTTAATGTTTTCATCATTTGAAGAAAATATCTCAGCTTTTAACATTTTATTATACAATATTTTAATCAAGTCTTTCTTATTTAACAACCTTTTCAGCTTGTATATCGCTCTTAAAACATGTTTTAAAATGCATTTAAAGGTTAATTACACTTGGTATTCATTGTTGCTGTAATGTTACATCTACTAAAAATTAAAAGGTTTTTAATGTACAAATCATAAGAAATGCAATGAAAAATTCAGGACAAGTTCTTTAGCTATCTTGCCATTAAGTACAAGAATTAGAGATTTTCATTTTCTTGAGAATTTAATTCTCCATTATTCCGCTTGATGGCTTATTAATTTATCAGCATGTGTACATAAATGCTCATTTATCATTTACATTTCCTTTCATTGTGACTTGTGCTTTAAAGACTTGTTTTAACAAGGATAATCTTGTACTGTTCAGTAGAAGCTGAAGATCTGTTAAATGAAATTTTTCAGATGCATTCTCCTTTTTAAAAGATGTGCAAAGTTTTCAAAACTTTTGTTTCATATGTGATTTTTTGCTACTTAAACGTTTGTAGTTTTTTTGTTTCACGTAGTAGCTTTAATTGTGATTTGCGAACTAAGTTTGTATGTTCCCAGTGACGAGTGTTACTAAAGTGATGTCACCAAAGTATTTTCTTAATAAATTTTTTAAACTTCTGTTTTTTTTTCTTGTTTAATAGTAAAAGTTTGTTTCATCAATATTATCTTAGGTATTCAAGATCAAATCATTTTTCTTTGGATTTAAATTCACCTTTGGGTTACCCATTTGTATAGGAATTTAAGAGGAAAATTGTATAAAACTGGCAGTTTATCTTACAAAGTTTCTGACCCCTGAATGTTTACCCAGAAACATTTCAGGCTTTTGTTGCATGTGTAATGAATTTTAGAAATATTATTTCTAATGTATCTAGGTGAGTATAAGTTCTCACACATTCTTTCAAGTTACCACAAAGACGAATAGATGAATTTAGAAAGGGTGTGTGTTTTAGTAGATTTCTGAAATTATCTATTCAATTCTTTATTACAAAGTGGTGTTGACATATTTTATCTCAATAAGAAATGACAATACAGATTAAATAATAACTTTATTAGCTATTTAAATTTATATAATGGAATCATTTCCGCAATTTATTAACCTTTAATCACCTTAATTTCCAAAGAAAAAAAAAACTGGCTTTTAATTATTCTTACTGAAATGGATCTGCAAAAATGCTCATTTGAAACAAATGATATTGAAAAGCAAAAACCAAAGCGGGTAGCGCATAATATTTGTTCATAATCCAAAGATTTTGCATAAAAAGTTTTAAATGCTATTTTCTGAGCTCAAATAGAACGAAAAGAGTACACAATTTTGTGCAACAAATGCTAATTTACTTGAGGTTTTTGAGGAAAGTTGCAACTAAATCGCCAAATAAATTTTTGCAACTGAATAGCTGGTAACTAACTAGATGATTAGTCCTTCACTTTCTTTCTGCTTTAGCATCCAGTGATTCAGTCCACTTAAAACTTTTAAAATGAAACAAATTCGTTCAGAAATTTCTTGTTTTTGCAGTAAAGTGCATGGTCAACTGACTATAAATTTCATTGAAATTAGAGCTCCAAATTTAGAGTACTTTCAAATTGTGATGCAAGTATTACTCTTATTATTATGAATTTAAACAAATAGTAGTAAACTTCTGGAAAGACACCTTATTAGAACACTTGCCAAAGTTGTTATGTATCTCAATTTCTATCTATTAGAACAAATCTTATCCAAATTCAAAAAGCACTTGTCTGCAAAATGTATCCCTTTTTTTTAAATGTATTGATGTTTACAAAATATGCCATGGAGATAAATGTTTTAATTTTGAAAAAATCAAGAGACAGTTAATTTTACAGTGGAAGTAAAAAACGTCAAGCCAAATATCGTGAACTACACGCAAGTGCCATGTTAAGTCGCTCGTAAAAACTAAACCTTTCGATTGATTTACTGTTTATTCCATTCTTTTGGCTTGAGCCCTTACTGTTTTTCCCACAAAAAAAAACTTAAATTTGTGACTTTCTTTCTATCAGTCCCTCAATTTAATGCTTCAACTAATTGGTTAACAAATGTGGCACTTTTTTTCTAAATTCAGGGCTCCCAAATGGTCCGCTTTTCCCGCCAAAGTCCGTTTTTTAGGGTAAAGTCCGCTTTAGACCGCTTTTTAACATTTTGGTCCGTTTAGTCCGCTTTTGTATTGTTTTTACTAAAAAATCAGATTTGAAAAATTTTCATTACATTAAAAGATACTGTGTGCTTACTTAATGTTAAGCCCGAACACGCTGCCGCTGCGCCGTTTTCCTATTGAACTTGACTTTCTGGTATTATTTCGCTTCAGATTAACGTCATTACTCCTCCTCCCACCGCTGTAACATGGAAATCTAGCAAATGGAGAAGTTTGGGGGAAGAGTTATGACGTGAAATCAAAGCATTTTGCTACCGATATTTTTCACGGGTTCGTACGCATTTGAAAAAAATCAAGAGTGCAATTTTCTGAACTTGTGTTCGATATGTAGCATCGTGAAAAATTACTTCCTGTGTTTGCGAGTTCAATCTTTTTGCATCTTGTTAATATTTTGATGTTTTTGACAATCAGAAGTTACTTTAACATTCATTAACTTAGATTAGCTTATTTTATGTTTAATTACAGTAGATAATAAACTTTTTTTTCGGAACCATGATAAAATCAAACTTTCTTGGACTTCGCCTAAAATTGCTTGCTGGGTTTTGCGATTTCAATCTCTTTGCATCTTGTAAATATTTTGATATTTTTGGCAATCAAAAGTTATTTCGACACACTCCACCATAGATTAGCTTATTTTTTGTTTAATTTTAATAGATAAGAGACTACTTTTTTTTTTTCGAAACCATGGCAACATTGAACTTACTCGCACTGCGCGATCTTTTTGCATCTTGTTAATGTTATGATATTTTTGGCAATCGGAAGTTATTTTGACATAACACCTCCTTAGATTAGCTTATTTTTTGGTTAATTTTAATAGACAATTAATTTTTATATTTTTGGTACCATAGCAACATTGAACTTTCTCGCACTTCGCGGAAAGTGCTTGTCGTGTTTGAGATTTCAATCTTTTTGCATCTTGTAAATAATTTGATATTTTTGTCAATCAGAAGTTATTTTGACACACTCCACCATAGATTAGCTCATTTTTTGTTTAATTTTAATAGATAAGAGACTACTTTTTTTTTCAAAACCATGGCAACATTGAACTTACTCGCACTTCGCGATCTTTTTGCATCTTGTTAATGTTATGATATATTTGGCAATCGGAAGTTATTTTGACATACGCCATCATATAATAGCTTATTTTTTGTTTAATTTTAATAGATAATAAACTTTCTTATTTTTGGAACCATAGCATTGCACTTAGTCGAACTTCGCGAGGAATTGCTTCTTGTCTTTGAGATTTCAATCTTTTTGCATCTTGTACATATTTTGATATTTTGCGCAATCGAATGTTATTTTCACATATGCTATCCTAGACTAGCATATTTTATGTTCAATTTTAGTCATGTTTAGTTTTAGAGAATATTTTTTTTTTTTGGAAATTATGCCAACAGTGAACATACTTCGCGAAAATTTGATTCTCTTGTGCAAGATTTCAATCCTTTTGCATCTTGTAATTATTTTAATATTTTTTAAAATTGGAAGCTGTTTTGACATGTGCTACCTCAATTTTTTTTATTTAATTTTAGTTTTAAAAACTAAAAAACTTTGTATCCTTATTTTTTTAAGTACTCATAATGAGTATTTTCAATTTGAAAATATAGCTCTATGAATCTAAACTTACACATTTATTTATTACATTAAGTTATCCAGTAAAAGCAGGCTCAAATTTACATTCAGTGTACTTATCGCTTAAGCAGCATTTGTATATTTTTGGGTGTAGTGACTTTAATGAAAAATTTTCTTTCTCACTAATTTTTATATATACTTGAAGACAGTTACAATATTTTTTGGTGCCCGAACAACTAATACATACATATGAATACTTAGCATACTAATAAATGATTAGCAAACCTCTAATATTTTTGAACTTAGTCAGTCAGTAGCGTAGCCAGAAATTACCTCCTGCTTTGGTGTTTGGTCATAAACTCTCATATGTATATAAACTTACCATATTTTGGCTGGAAATATGTGTAAAAACCAATGGCTGTGGAGGGGGAGGGGTACCTCCTTGCCTCCAAACTATATCTTCTTGTCGTGCGGTACCTTATATCAAAATGAATTCTCTTTAAACTGGTTATGTGAAAAATTTTGTAAACTACTATGTACTAAGGTGTTTACTGTAATAACTGTATCTAAAAGGTCTTTATTAGGTATGCACTGATTGATCGGTCACTTGGGTGATTATTTTTAACTAGCCAGTTTTTACCTGTTAAGTAGTAGAAAATTTATTTTACAATTAAAGTTACTCTGTAAGATGGTCAGTCACATGCTTGCTTGTCACTCCCCCCCCCCCCATCCAAATGTTTGTGTGAATAGTATAATTCAATGGATAAGAAGTTCAGATGTACAGAAGGTGATAAGGATTTATCATTAAAAGTCATTATTTTGGTTAATGAACGAATTATCTTCACGTATTTATTGCCAGGCAGCTAATTTGCCTTTTGGTGCTACCCTGGGTTTAACTATGAATGGTCCTCCCAAGGTCCTCTTTTTAATCCTGACTGGTCCTCTTTGGTCCCCTTTTTGATTCAAAGTGGTCCTCTTTTACCCTTTTCTATGGCCAAAATGTGTTGGGAGCCCTGTAAATTTTATAATACTAAGACGTAGAAAATATCTCACTTAAATTTAATGTAAAAAAGAATATTGAAACAAAAAGGGCAAAGGAATATAATTACATAAACTGGCAAGTATTCTTTGGTTAACATGAGTGTACCAAAAGGGTTCGCAGGAAGTAAGGGGGGGGGGGGGTAATGCTACTTTTGTACCTAACTTGAATGAAAACAATGTTTGGCAATGGTGTACATATATGCTTGAATATAAAAGTATAAGGGTTTTTTCTCCCAAAAACTTATTTGCCAGGCATTAGGCGGAATAGTTTGTTTTTATAGAATTAACATTAAATTTAATGCAAACAAAGATTCTTTACTAGCATATTTGCAGATCAGCACTACAATTGTAATGGAATTTTTTATAGTTTCACAACAGTAAATAATAGTTTTATCACAATAATAACAAGTGAAACAAAATCAATAATATTTTAGATTACATACAAAACTTTCAAGCATATTTAAATGTCTGCAAGAAATAACACACATATAACTATTTCATATAAAAATACCAGCATTTTGCAATAAAAATACAAACTCCAAAATTGTTGGTCCATGCCATACATTTAAGCTAATTTTATGTAATAATTTTATGTCTCTCATGTTTAACATACAGAAAGTAATACTACAAATAAGTTCTCCTCCCTGCAAAACTATTTCATTTAAATGACTACAATTAATTAAAGTTCAAATACTTTAATTACATTAACAAGTTAGAATAAATTACTTTAAAACTGTCCTAAACTTTGATGCTAACATGAGTTAAAATATTTAAAATCTTACAACATGAAATTGATTTTAAATGTCTGAAACAATGAATGAATTTATAACTTACAAACATTAAATTAGCTGTCTATACATCAATAAAATGATAAGATATGAGAAAGATAAAGTATTTGAAGAAAACAAATTAAAATGACTCATTCCGCCAAAACTTCAATTTCAATTGAAAATGTATATGATAATGGGATTGAGGAGACAATCGCACAGAACTCTAATTATAATAAAAACATTCTTATAATGAAATGAGCTCTAAGCTGAATATTTTTTAAATTTTCACAAAGATATAAAACACTCTTTGATGACTATAGTTCAACATACTGGTTGAAACCGAAAGAAAAAACCAGTATACCTCATTTTTAATATTCATCTCAAAGTAGGCAAAAGAGAGATATAATTTTGAAGTAATTACTATGATTTTTGTATATCTAGTTTAAGAATAGTGTTTAGAATTATTAAATAAAATAATTTTAAACAAAACACAATAGGGCACACTTGCGCGGGGGGGGGGGGGACTCAATACAGTTTTAGTGCAATTTTATTTTAAATAGAAAACAGTCTGGATAATAAAATACCTTTTTCATTAATCTAACAGAAAATATTTAATAACTTTGCATTGCTTACTCTTACAGTCTATAACACAGTTAAACACAATCCTGGTATTGTACATTTCCTTATGTAAGATCAACAACTGAAAATTCTACAGAACACTCCCTTGAATTATTGGCCATGTACTTCTGTGCAAAAGCAAACATAGTAATTTCAGCGAGTTAAAGTATTTAATATAGAATTATATGATTAAACGCAGTATTAAGTTCTAATTTATATATATATATATATATATATAGTTTTTTTAATTAATAGTTTTTAAAGCTTTTATGAGAAACAACGTACGTAAATATAAAAATGATTAATATGAAGTAACTTCTTTCCAAGTAAGTGATTAAGTTGAAGTAACTGCACTTCCAAAAAGTACACAACAGATTTCTAACAGCTTTCTCCTCATAAATATGCTTTTAAAGGCAAACAGTAATGCTTAAGCTCTAAAAGTTGATGAATAAGTTAATATTATTATTATTATTATCTCGTTAAATAAAAAATTATCACCGAAGTTAGCAGAAATACATATCTTTGGCCTGCACTGTAATAAATATTCAGTGCTATTTATTCATTGCAAATTTAATCAAAGTATGATTTTACTCAAAATGCATAGCCGCACTGGACTGTTTGCAGCTATGTATTTGTTATTTTACATCATTCTTGAATTTTTATGAATTGTTCTAAGATAAGTATATATTTTGCACTGTGAAAGACGTCAATGTATAAAATAGCACATTAGCTTTGCTTTGCTTTTGAAGAGATGGAATATGTTTTCATCAACCTTTCCAGCCGATAAAAATTCTGAAAATAAAAAAGTAATGTTAAACCATGCACTTGAAAGCTTTACATTCAGTCAGAAAGGGGGGGGGGGGGGATTATTCATTTACGTGGAAAAGGGTTGCAAAAAATTAAAGATGGAACACTTAGTGACCTTAATTATTTCATTAATAAATACACATTACAAATAAATTAGCTACTAGCTTCATGAACAATACATTACAATCAAGTATTACCCATTATTTTCTCAGGAAGCTTTATGAAATACCTGCTCCCAAAAGTTTAAATCTAGCATAATATCTTAATGCTATTAAACTGAATTTTTTGTTTATCAAACATATCTGGTATGAAAATAAGTTTTAAAGGATTTTCATGGCGTCATAAGCATTAAAACGAAACGAACAACGTTGCAACTAATTTCATTTTATAACCTCATCGTTAGACTTTCATTTTCAGTATGTAACATTTTGCTGAAGTGGAAACTATAGTTTTTGTGGGCTCTAAATATGTCAACAAAACACAATTTGCAGGAAAGTTTGATTTTCTGCTAAAATTTGAAGAAAAATGCAGCTGAAGTCCATCGAATGCTGCAAGACGCTTACGGGGAACATGCTTCATTGATTTTCACTTGTGAGTTTTGGCACAGACGTTTTAAAAGTGGTGATTTTAATACCAATGACAAAGAGAGCCAGGGACGACGGTAAAAGTTTGAGGATGCCGAATTCGAGGCTATATTGGACAAAGACAAGTACAAAACAACTTCGCAGAACTCAATGCATTTGACCCAAGCACTGCTGGTAAAAACCGCCACAATATAAGTAGAGGCATCACAAGGTAACTTTGCAACATGATAACGCTCGGCCGAATGTTGCATAGCCGGTCAAAACATACCTTGATATGCTGAAAGATGGCCTCCAAAAATTGCCAGAAGGATAGAAAAAGGTAGTGACCAACAATGGGCAATGCTTCGAAAAATGAACATGAAACCAATTTCTCACAATAAAGCGTCAAACTTGAAAAAAAAAATCTTTTAAAACTTATTTGTACACCAGATAATAATATGCTTCATGATTTTATTTCAATAAAAATAGTGAAACTACATGTAAAATTCTCATACATCCAGTTCTACACTATGAATCTTATCTACTACAGTAGAGCCTCAATTATCGGAGTCAATTGGAACTGGACCCCATTCGGAAAATAGGGTTTTCTCCTAAAACAGGGTCCATTTCAATTAATTACTGTATGTATGTTTAAAATGAGTGAAAAAAAAAATATTTTAATTAAATGAAAGGCAATATTTTCACATATAAAGCTACTTGCAAGTGCTGCACACATTAATAGCCAATAATAAGCTGCCCTATGAGATGGTGACTCATCATGCCAATTCTGATACCATTTTATTAGCCTACTTTCCCAGTAAAAATCAGAGAAAGAAGAAAAAAGCATGAAAGAAGGCTTAATGCATCTTAAAAATATCCCGAAAAACAAAAAAAAGTCAAAAATAAATAAAATAGTTAGATAAATATTGAAAAATTAAAAATTGGAAAGTAGGGTATTGAGATGGGGAAAAATGTCTGTCGGTCGTCTGTCTGTCGGTCTGTCTGTCTGTCTGTCCCCCCCTAATAACTTTTGAATGAATAGCCCGATTCGAACAAATTTTTTTTTGTTAGAAAGATCTCCGCGAGGACATCTCATTCCCATAATTCATTTTTTGATTTGATCAATTTTTCGTTCAATTTTGAACAGTTCAAAAAAACTTAACATTAGCGCCTACGGGGAAATTCAAATCAAAAATAAATCTTGAAGTTAGAAGTGAAGTGACTTCAAACAAACTTTGTAGGGAAAAACTTTTGATAAAAAACATGTATCGAAAATATCTTTTTGATTTGAACAAGTTTTCGTTCAGATTTGAACAGTTCAAATCTCTTAACACTAGCGCCTAAGGGGAAACTGACAGTCAATATAGATTCCGAACTTAAAGGCGGATTTACTTCAAACAAACTTTGTTGGAAATAGCTCTTGACGACCTACTCCCGACTCCGAGAATTTAGGGGCACCTGACACCGACTCTGACTCCTGCTCCCGACAATTATACGGACTCCGACTCCCCGACTTCGACTCTGACTTCGTAGCTTTGGCAAACATTTATACACGGAGGACAAATGACCGACTCCGATTCTTGGATATTCGACTCCGACTCTTTTATCCCAAAATGAGATTGACTCCGACTCCGACTCCGCTGCTGTGGTTTTAACTGTGAAATAATTATTGTTGATATGATTTGTTTTTATTTTCACGCTAAAGTTTTAATTTAGGTATTTAGTTTTCGGTGAATAAACTTGAAAAATATGCGCAGACGATTTTTTTTTTTTTTTTTTTTGACAATGAAAATTATTTCTTTAAGTTGACATTTTATTGTTTTTTTTTTATTTTGGTAAGTGCATTAATTCGTTTAAAAAATTATTTTTGGCGACAGGGGAAAAAGAAACGATTTTTTTTTATATGATGTATTTATTTTAATGAACTTATTATTATTATTTTTTCGTTTTGAAAGCTGTTAAAAATTTTTTTTAATGGAAAGAAGTGTATTAGCTGCTTTGTTTAAAAGGTGCTGCTATTTTATTTGTTCGTTTTTTTTTTTTTTTGGAAGAAAAGTAAGGAATATTTTATACCTAGAAATCAGCTTAAAATATTAAAAAAAATATGTTTGAAAAAATTTGCGATTTTAGCTATTTTTGAGAATATTGATCAGGTACTAGAAAGTAGTATGGGTATACGGGAAAGTAGGCTCGTCTAGTTCTAGACGGAACTTCTTGTTAATATTATAATGAAAATTTCCAAACAAATGTTAACAGAACTCCACAGCAGATTGAATACTAAACATGCAATTCCGAAAATATTTAGACTGAATCTACTGAATCTTCAGAACTTGGTCAGGGAACTGTGTGTATTACATATTTATCAAAGTACTTATTTCTATTTTGAGTATAAAATATTAAATTCTGCTATTTTTCTCTTTTGCAAATCAAATTTCAAAATCTAGACTTTTCCAAATCATTCGGACAGTTTCAGATTTTTAGGTAGTTTGATTCAAAAACTTTTGAAAATTAAATAAGTAAATGAATTATCAGTAAACTAGTACATATAATTTACTGACATATACAACTATAACTATTTGTGTCAACATTAACACTATATTATTACACTATTATTTTATAAAACTTATACTCACAGTTATTAAAAGATATACAATTCCTAAGTAGCTGCCAATAACCATGGCCAGAAACAAATCAAAAATAGCTGGCTTCACCCTAAATGTAAAATTTATGTATTATGAGGTATGAAGTCATAAAGATAAAACAGCACATTCATTGTTTAAAAAATTTTTAATCAGAGCATAGATCAAAACTTTTTCAGCACATAATTCCCCATGATACTATTGATAACATAGAAAATTCCTGATTATTCATGGAATTGGGAGACATAAGTGCCAGGGATAATAAAAATTGCGGATAAACTGCAAAAAGGCTAAAATGAGGGAGAAGTAACGTAAAAATTGTCCTTCCTCAAAAACTCAGCTGTTTGATCAAACAGTAAAAATGCTTGCTCTTTATTTTTGCACAATAGAACTTAACGTCAACAAAGAACAAGTGAAAATACGAAGAAAGCAATGAATAAATAAACAAATAAAACAAAAACAACCGAGTTTAAATTTACAATTTTTTGAGGAAAAAAACAGCTATTGGTATTTGCTTTTTACTGTTATGTTGATCGACTCGCAGATAATCGGGAGTTTAAGGTATTCTAAAAATTGAAAGCATTTTTTTAAATCAAAAATTGAACTTCTCATCAAAATTTGACAAATCAAAGTGCAGTCCTGGGGAAAAAAAGAGACACTTGTGATAACTCAACCATCATGTTCACTATATAAGTGACATTGATTGATCTTCATTTATTGAAAAAAAATTGATATGGGGCTATATTCTGCCTTCTGGGAAGGTTAAGGAGAGTATCTTCAAATTTTTCATTTATTTGCATTTTTGTTTTCTACTTGAACTTTATTGTACAAACTTGCTTATTTGGTCCCTACTGAAAATAAAGCACAAAATAAATATCTAATTCCAACATTTCCTTATTGTCAGTATGGAATCCAAAATGAGTTTCTTTAAATTATATCAAAAACTCATTTCTGCAGATACTGCGCTTTACTTTCCTACAGCCATGGGTGTATCCAGACGGGGTTAGGGGGGCTGCTCAGGGGGCAAATAAAAAATTAATTAATTGACGGTTGTTTTAAATTTTTAAACTTGTCAATGAGTTCAACTCCAGTACTTTAGTGCCTGCCTTTGAAAGATTGCATTTCTTCCTTGATAGTTCAGTAAAAAGTGAAAGTTACAGGTGTTTAGTAGGATTAAGGTTGCAATATTGCTATGAAGGAAACTTAAACTAATGCAGCACCAAAATACTTTCCTATTCCACAAATTCCCTTCAAAAAATAATTAT
The DNA here is from genome assembly GCF_026930045.1 of Uloborus diversus. NCBI lineage: Eukaryota > Metazoa > Arthropoda > Arachnida > Araneae > Uloboridae > Uloborus > Uloborus diversus. Next base: position 171,265,809 of record NC_072732.1, on the reverse strand, counting down.
TTCTTTTGCAAAAGTGTGGTTTTATACACACAACTATCCAACATTTCAGTTTATAAAAGTGCCTTCTGCCGCCTGTCATTACAGGGGGTGGGGGGCGGCTATGGAAAAACAAGTTGCATAATTAGGGCTTCTAGAATCTGGTTGAAGGGGGAATCAACCCCCTTATCAAGCAAATGGTGGGTCTGACCCCCCCCCTTTGTTTTTTGCCGGATATGCCCTTGCCCATGCCAGTATTCATGCTAAAATAAACTTATTTCTAAATTCTAATTGGAATGTAAACTTTTTTTGAACAAAAATGAATTCCGAGTGCTCAAAAAAGTATAATCAACTAAACTTCATGGTATTTTGATCCTCAAAACAAAAGATATTGACGAAGGAAAGGAAACTATCTTCCTTAGTGAAATATATTTACAAAGGAAGATTTTTCTTGTATGCAATTCCTAAATATCATAAACATCCAGTCAAGCTCAGGTTTATCTGTTCAGCAACTGGCTCTGTTGATAACAATCAGTAAAATTCAAATTTTCTTAAAAAGATTCTTAGTTCTTATACAAATATTCGGAAAAGGCTGGCTCTGGATTATTAACAGTTCTTGATGTTACAATTACTTTCTTCAATCTGCTAGCTATCAATAATTTTGGTACCTACGATTTTGAATATCTTTTCACAACTATTCTTAATGCTTCTAATGGCAGAAACAAGCTCACTCAATGACAAACTCTAAAGAACAGCTCGACTGGTTTGCCGCCAGGAGGGTTAATAAACTTTTCTGTACGGTTTTTGAGTTTTTTATTTCAAACTTATTTTTGACAGGCTTGTTTACAGGTTTCATGAAGCAATGGAAACAGGAAGCCGTGTTTTGAAAATAAACAAAATCCATTACTCATAATAATACTGAAGTTTAAAGAACTCTTCATAAAATACTGAGATAAAAAACAAATGTGAGTAAAATTTCACACTTTTAGCACTGGTTCCTAGCAGATGAATTAGATTATTCTCATGCATCAAAGTTAATTTTATTTCACCCCAGCTACTTATATTTATCCATTTTAATTTCACCATAAAAGCTCAATTTCTGAGTATGAAATGGAACAAAGCAAAGAAAGGGAAGAAGCACTATTTGCTTTTCCTTCCATTTTCCATGTTGCTAAAACTATTTGAAATACGAAGCGTGAAAATACACTTCACTGAGTTTTTGACACATGAAAAATGCTTGTCAAGACATTAAAAACGTGTCTGCCACTGGAATTGCTCAATAACAACAGAATGCCTCCCCCCCCCCAAAGAGCAGTGGCACAACCTCTCTCAAGTACTACAAAATCTCCCAAGAAAGAGAGTGCCTGCAAAAAAAAAAGCTCTTCAAAGTACCTCCCTCCCCCCCCCCCACACACAAAAAAAAACTTCAATGGCAATTGAAATTTTTGAGGGTGAGCATCCTGAACAACATTTGCTGTTGACTTTTATTTCCCTTCAAATTAGCACAAAGGGGGGAAAAATAATAAGACTAGAAAACATGATATCAGTGCTTTGAAAAGTTGATATTAAAAAATAAAAAAAATGTCTAAAATTATTAACAATATAATCAGAATAACTTTTACCTATATGCATTCATCATTGTGGATACAGGCTCATAAAACATTAGCTCTGGCTCTCTAGAAAAAGATAACAGAAGTGCATAAGGGGGAAAAATGAATTGCAGTAGCACTTATAAGTATTTTAAATATCCTTAAAATAAAAATTTGTTTTTAAGTACGATCTTTTCTAAAACCAGGGTTCGTACGGGTCATGGAAAAAAAATAAACAAATTTCAGACCTGGAAAAGTCATGGAAAATTGAAATTTTCATTGAAAGTCATGGAAATTTATTTCAAGTCATGGAAAAATGTCCTGAACAAAGAGAAAGTAACAGTAACGAAAGGAGCATTAGAAATCTTGAGTGATTTAACAGTATAGGACATAAAAGCTATTAAAAGTGGAAAATTGAACGATCCCAAAATCAAATCTGAATTTTGAAATCTCATTGCATCCACTTCTGTCGCAGCCGCTTGTCTTTTTTTGCGATGTGATTTTACTGCTTGGACATCATTTATTTTGAATTTACTGTTATTTTCTACACTTCTTTTGTTTCATATTCTGTAGTAGCGAAATTTCACGTTCTTAGTTTTGCCACGCCCACTCAAAAAAAAAAAGCAATTCAATTGCATCCGAGTTCGATTCCATCACTCTTAAGAAATTTATTATTAAACTTATCAAAGTTTATCTTCATTTGTTTATGGTTTTGGAAAATAAAGGTCTTTAGAATACAGAAAAAGAGGAATTCTAATACTCTAAAACAGTAGTGCCCAACAAACGTTCGCAAAACTAATCCATGTGACCCACTGCTACGTTCAATGTCAGGAATCAAACATGTTCTGGAATTTCTGTTTCTATTAATTTATATGCATTTGAAAATATGCAAATAAGTAAACAAAACAAGTATAATTTTCAATCAGAAGATTGATTCATTACTAAATGGTTTTTCAAAACAGATCTGATTTAGAAACATAAAGAACTTAACTATTTGGCTTTACTTTAAAGAATCAAAATGCTGTCAAGTAACGTGGATGATTAAATGCACTGTTGACATTAAAAGGCAACTTTTGAAGCGAATTTATTGAAACTTAGTGATGACTCATTCAACCTTTGTCCCATTCAAAATCATTCTGCCTGTTTATAAATAAAATATCTGACATTTAAGCATTATCCTATTCGTTTCACTGCATTTTTACTTTACTTATATTTATATGATAAAGTCAAATAAGAATAGTTTGGTTTTTTAGGTGTACACTTATATTTTTCCCATTACGAGTAAGTGCTTCAATGAGGCTGTAGCATTCATGTAGACGTTTTGCTAATGCTCATTTCCAAAAATTATCAAGTTTGAGATTAAATAGTGTTATTCTTTTCAAGTAACGAGGTCATGAAAATTTTCATTGAAGTCATGAAAAAGTCTTGGAAAGGTCATGGAATTTTTTCATCCAAATCGAGTATGAACCCTGTAAAACTTAATATCAAGATAAATTATAATTAAATTATCCATTATATTTTACTGAACATAATTGTTTCAATTCCATTTATGGTTTATTGTTACTTTAAGCAAACTTCCAAATTGCTCTATTTGGAAAATAACAAATGGCTGTTTTGACTCTTGATTTACCATTAATTCTCACTACAAGGCTGAAACCTTTACCTTTTGTCTGGCCTAAAGATGGAAAACTTGACATCTTTCAAATATCTCATCATTGCTTGTTCTAAGGAGGATATTAAAGGATGCTTTGTAGTTCCAGATACAAGCGTTTGGGCACTGCGAGGTTGAGATGAAAGTTGATCTATCCATGCTTGAAGGTATTCTTTCTGAATAGACTAGAAGAAATATTTCAGAAACAACATATTGTAAAAATTATTTCAAAAAAGATTAAGAAAAACAACGATGAAAGAGATAATTAAGATTAACTATGCACAACCAGAATCTCTTCTTTTTATTTTTACAATGGAAGTATTTATATGTGTATAATATGTTACTGGCTTGTGATGGAAAATACTGCTTGACCAGGGCAGACTTCTTCGGGAAAGTATATAACATATAAGTACAATATAGCCCGTGAATGTCCTCCCCCCCCCCACAAGACTGTAATTCTTAATTTCTGATATTCTAAATACAATTCATGTTAGGAATAACAAACATTTGTTGCCGGTGTTGAAATAGAATTGATGCTACTCTGCACACTGTCTACTAGTTTTCAAAGCACGCATGATGGCTAAATGACTATGGACATTTTTCTCCAAAAACAGCACACTGCAGTTAGGGAGTCGATGGTTTCGTCATTGTTTATATGTGTAATGTGTGTTGGATGTGCATAAATATTTCAAATAGTTTTTACACTGGTAATGATTTTATAACTACCAATTGGCGCCAATATGTGGGGCAAGGGGGGCTCAAACCCCCTTTTGAAATTAGAACTTCCTTGCTTTTGGTACTTTTTTTTTTTGGCAAAAATGTAAAAACATTTCTTCTCCAGCAATTAATGAATAAGTTTTTAAGAATGTCAAATTTAATAACTCTTATCTGTACTGAAATCAGTTTCTATGGGGAAAATATCCTGCTAAACCAGGGGGAAAATATCTGAACCACACCCCCTTAAAATTTTGCATATGGGCGCCCTTGATAACTACTATATTTAATCATGTCTAGGATTATGATATTTACTCTCACACTCAGGACTGAATGACTTACAAAGTTTCATTGTGGCATTGTTTCACTCTTTTTAAAAATGTTTTTTTTTTTTAATTCTAAATTAAAGAATGAATTCAAGTTAATGAGAAAGAGTAATCCTAGTGTTGTCGCTATGTGCTGTTTCGTTTAATTCCTGCATTTCCTAAATTTTTAATTCTGATAATGTAAATAATGATCTATAACAACAGTACAAGTGAACTTACCAAACCTTCCGAAAATATACCAGTATTCAAAGTTTCACCACTAATATTGTACATATGTCTTGCCAAAGCTTCAGCAATTATTTTAACATTCCTTGCTAATTTTTCAACATTCACATTTTTTCTGAAAAAAAAAGAAAAAAAAACCTTGATTAAATTAAAAACTAGAGAATTTATGAAACAAGATAAATACACAATTCAAATTTACCTTATACTAACTCTGTAAATAAAATTCCATAAATTATGCTATCTATATTTAGAGTTTCATAATAAAACTCAGCAGTGTATGATACTGATAGATGTATGCAAGATTTAGAAATGCAGTGATTATGAATCCAAATTATGGTTAATATGCCTTCATGTTGTTATACATTAGAGCAAAAATATCAAGCAATCAGAATAATTTTTTAAGAAATTATGTGAATACTAGAAAATCACCTGTCAAGGCGTAATGTGTGAAAAATGCTCAATCGATCACAGATTTTGGCTGTTATACACATGATTATGTTTTAAGTTCATCTAAAAATAATCAGGATTTTTTTTAAAGATTATTTTTACTGGATTTTCTGTTTTACCAAAAAGGAAGAATTTCAAATTTCATAAGTAATAATTGAAAAAAAAAAAAAATTAATTTGAATTTTGACATGATGAATTCAAATTATGTTTTTCGCAATCACGAGTGTGTGTATGTAGGCGTGTGTGTTTGTGTGGGGGGGATGTGTTTGTGTGTAGGGGATATGTGTTTGTGTGTAGGCATGTGTGTTGGTGTCTGTGTGGTCGCATAAGTGTGTGGGTAGTTGTGTGTATGAATGTGTGTGTGGGGGGGGGTATGTGTATGTGTGTGTAGGCATATGTGTTTGTGTCTGCGTGCTGGCATGAATGTGTGGGTAGTTGTGTGTACGTGTAGGCGTCTGTATGCATGCGTGTGTATATGTGTTTGTGTGTGTGTGCGTGTGTGTGTAGTTGTGTATGTATGCGCGTGTGTGTAGGACATGGATGCAACCTGGAGACGGCTTTCACTATAGGAGCAGCACCGTGAGGAGCCGGTTGACGGTGATGGTGCGGAGGGTGGCGGCGGGAAAAATCAAAGGACCTCAAAAACAGTCGAATGAGAACAATAAGCAATCGTGATTGCTCAAAAAAAAAAAAAAAAAGAAAGAAAGAAAATGTTTAAAGCAAGGTGGAATTAAAAAAAGTAGTATGTCATTAATTTAAAAATAAAAAATTAACAGTACAAACAACAAGATTTCCTCAATTAAAACCAGGTACCTTGTATCAAGGATTGTAGTTTTTCTTAATGAACGAGGTGATTGTAAGTGAGATAAGGTAAAAGCAGGAAGCCGTCTAATACTGAATCTTTCATGTTCCCAAGATAAAAGTTCATCAGCTAAATTTATCCTTTTGTGAATAAGAGAAATATTGACATCCATGTCTGATTGAGCAGCAGCCCATTGCAATTCCTACAAAGATTGTAGTACAATTATAAAGCTAGAAATATTTCTAGCATAAAATAAAATAAATTGCTTATTGAACAAAACAATTAAGTTAAACAATTTAAAAGCAATATTAACAGTAGAAAACACTGGAAAACAATTTAAACAGATTAAATATTCTAAAGGTGTTTTAAAAATAATATGATTATTTATAATTTGAAACTTTAAATGGTCAATCATGGACAGTAGATTTTCAGATTGCTATCAAAAATCCAATATTCTGGATGTAAAAACATCGAACAATCCATCTAATAGATGTTATAAAAAGTTATGTTCTTTCATAGAAATTATTATTGTATACTAGCTTAAATTTCAACAATTCAGTCAAAGAAACAATGTTTAAAGCTCATTCATTAGATTGAACTCATTCACAAGATAAAAGTTCCAAAGATTTTACCCAAACAACACTCAAAAATGTCAACATTTTCCTGATTTTAGTTTAAACCTTTTGGCCAAAAACTAAAGAAATAAATACCGACACATTCTGGCAAAATTTTATATTACCTATTTATTAATAAATTACTTTTAACTACAGTAAAACTCTGATGAGGTGAAAAATGCAGGAAACACTGACTTCTGTATTTGTCAATTTTCTGCATAGTTGATCACTTGGAAACAGGGTTCGTTGATTTAAATAAAGTGATTAAAAAAAAAAAAAATAATTTTAATCAATAGATTTGGATCCAGTGATTTTAACAAAATCATTAATTAAAATCAGTTAACTTTATTTTTTAAAAATAATTTTGCATTTTTGGAATGTATTGCTCTAAATTTAAGTACACAGCATTATACAATCTTAACTTCTAGGCAAAACTACACAGATCCTCTTTCTGTATGTGAAACAGATTTTCAGTTTTGCAGTATTGCTTTTACTCCAAAATTACAATTAAATTTAATACAGAATCAAATAAAAAAATTGCAGTTTTTCTTATACACCACCACTAGTTTAGTTAAGAAAAGTAATCGCTCCACATATTCTTTTATGCTAAAACAGACATGATGGAAACCTTTTTAAACAAAACATAAAACAAAATCACATCTCATCTCCTATTGTAATGTTTTTAAAAATCTTTAAAATGTATTGAATAGTTAGAGAATTTATCTTAGTTTTAAAAGTAAGCTGATTAGATTCAGTGGCGTAGCTAGACCCGACTTTCGGGGGCGGGGGGGGGGGGGGGGGGGTACTTCTTTTATATATATATATATATATATATATATATATATATATATATATATATATATATATATAATATAATATATATATATATATGTATATATATATATGTATGTATAATCGCTTGGAATTTTTTCCTTTTCTTCCTTTTCTTTTCTTTCTCTTCTCTCTTGTTTTTCTCTTCATTTTTTTTTTTTGAGACTAACTTTTCGGGGGGGGGGGGTTGTCCCCAAACCCCCCCCTTAGCTACGCCCCTGATTAGATTCATCTATTGTATGAAATATATTATGTTTATAAATGTAAAGTAATTAATAACTACAATTTTTTGAAAATTAATTTTTTTTTTTTAATCTGATTTAAATTTTAAAAAATCCAATTTAAATAAAAAAGTCAGACTTTTTTTATTTAAAAATATCAAATTCTGCTTGAAAAAGAGTTTTTTTTTTTTTTTTTTTTTTTAAGTGCACATGTAATAATGCTTTAAAAATTAAATACAAAAATTTCAATGATACTAATATAAATTAAAAGCAACACTTTATACAAAAAAGAACCTTGAAAACTAACCCGTTTCAAAATTCAGGATTGCAAAAAAAAAAAAAAAACTTTTCAAACACAAGATTGAAAAATGGACTTGTTTCCGATCATTTTTGAAACATGTTCATTACATTTAATTTTTCTTCTTTCCGAAATCGTTTATTTTTTTCAAATCACAATGAAACATTTAAAAAAAAAATGTATATGCCACACCCATCGTATCCGCCGCATCAGCAGTTTTAAAACTTCCATCAGCAGTTTTAGAACTTTTTCTTATAAGCACTATGATACTTTAAAGGAGGGGGGGATATTATTTCAAGCCTCTTTTTCAACTAAAATACTTCAACAATTATTTGAAACTTGTTACTGTTTAATTACATATCCCCGTAAGACTGATTTAATAAATAACATAAACACATGCATTAAAATAAGAAATTCTGAGATCAATATTATAGACGATTTAATGCTTCATACGTAAAATACTTTGGTATAAAATAAAATAATTTCTTGGAGTTACCTTATAAAATATATCACCAGAGCTACCTTCTTTTGGAGGTTTAGAAACATGCAAATATAAATTATCTTCATCACCAATAGAATCCAGACATAATGTATAAAGTGCATCAGGCAATAAGCTACCATCTAAAATAATTTTAAAACAAAAAAGTGTATATTTTTTAAACATTAAATAAAAAAAAAATTAACTAAACAAATTTCAAACAAAAAATAATTACTTTAAATTGTTAAATTTGAGGAGTTAGTTTCTTTTACATCAAATGAGAATGCTCTGGTATACACTGTATACAATGGTCGTCTCTAGCTGAAGCGTATGCATAAACAGTTCATGATGATACACAATTAAATACTAAGACTTTTCTATCCTATCTTTTTCATTTTTTATAAACTTCTGTTAAAATTCTTCTAAGTTAGTTAGCTTTCCAGATAATCAAGAGATTATTGTAAGCAATTTTATATTAGCAAATTCAGAACGTCTATGTAGCTTTTACTTTCCTAACACGTGAGTATATACCAGCTCCACAGACATCTATTAAAATAAATGTGTAACGATTCCTTCTCAAAATAATGTAGTAGACATCAAACATAAATTACTTCCACTGGGCAGCTTAAAAACATAATGTTTAAGTGATACTTAGATTTGCTACATGCATTGAATTTAATTAAATTGAACATGTAAATATGTCAAATTCCTTTTGGCAGTGGCATAGATAAGGGGGGGGGGGGAGGGGGGCAAGAATGAACTAAAGCTTATAAAATAATTTTTTAAACTTCATGTACATTTAAATCTTCATACAGATTCAGATTGTCCAGAAAAATTGTGATTGAGAAATTTTAATAGCTATGAAAGCCAGGGTTGTTTGGTTTAAATCATGTTGGTTTAAACCCTGGTTTAAACCAATTGGTTTCTTTGAAAAAAACACGTGGTTTTTTTTCAAAAATATATTTTTTTGAAAAACTTCATTGTTTCCTCCCAAACATTTTCATAAGTTTTACATATTATTGCAAAAAGTAAAATCTAATTGATGCAAAGTAACTGGCAAAGCTATATAAATAAATTAGAGATTTAATAAATTTAGAAAGTTATATTTTTTAAGGTAATGCAAGTTCGTTGAATAGTTTTCTTTCATTTTTTTTTTTTTTAAATCAATGCAGCTTTCCTATTAGGTATATAAATATGCAAGGCAGACCAACTAAGATTTTCTTAATTACATAGAGAAAAATTCCAAGTAGCTCTTTTTTTTTATTTATTCAATTATCAGTATTTTTTGTCTTTTGCATTTCAAAATAGTCCCAAAAGCATATTTCAATCAAAACTTCATTTACTATCTAATTTGATTGATTACTTAAGATTTATTGAGATAGATTATGTACCATTGAAGCGATGCATAGTGTAAAAATATCTTAACTTTACAATATTTAAATAAGAAAAGAAAAAAAAATAACAGAAGAAGTCCAAGAACACTTAGAGTAGGCATAAAATTGCACTTATAAGTGCATACTTTTTGCATCCCCGATAGACGATGCAGTCAGAGCAAGAAAAGAAAATGTATAAAATTATGAAAATATCCATGTAACTCTGTCTGTGCTCTTATAAAAAAAATTTAGTGACAATTTTTCACCTTTAAGAGAACTTTTTTGATCCCAATATAAAAAAAAAAGTAATGTATGAATGGTAGAAGAATCGATAAACTTTAATTTTTATGACAGTTTTCATTTTTAAAATATGGAAAAGAGTATTTTCATTTGAGTTTGTACTGAGGCTTTTAATTGAAATGATTTTTTTTTCTTTGATAAAAAAAATTGTATTACTAAATGCATTAAACCAGAAAAATAATGTCTACAATGGAAAATGTAATGATTTTCTTAAAACCTACTTGTCCTGTTTTTATAATTGTTGTCTCTGATACATCAGGCAAATAAATTACATGGTTTGTAACTTTTTTTTAAAATCTTTAAACAAAATATGCATTGTTGATCTTTTGATTTTTAAAGTTGTATAATCATCTGACTTATGATTTATTTGTAGATACTGCAAAATACTTTCCATGTTTAAGATGCATGATTTTAATTTTACTTTTTATTTATAGTAAATATTTATAATTATGAGGAAATTAATTTGGCAGAATTTATTCTTGGTTATTAGTAATTAATAATGCCTGAACTATCACAGTAAATTACTTCTTTGATTATTTATACCAAGATCCATTAACATACTGTATTTTTTATAATATTTAAAGATTTTCAAACAATATTCTTCTACAGAAATTTTTATCTAAGTATGAGGAAATGAACTTACAAGATTTCACTCTTAATTATTTAATTAATTATGAAGAAATTAGCTACAAATATGAATATTAAAAGTTCCTTAACAATTAATTCATAAAATCTTCACGATTTTCCTAGAATAAAATCGTTTTTGTAAGCACATTGTAAGCTTTACAAGGAAAAACTAGGGGAACATGTAACACACAATTGATGAATTTATATTTTAACTAACAATTTTATCAAACTGCAAATAATATAAACTGATGCGTAAGTTTATTCATTGATAGTTATCCCTTGTACTTATAGTTTTGTAGAACACCTACCCCATGTTTTTTCCTTTTAAAGCTTACAAGTATTTTCATAACTATTAAAAATTCACAGTTAAATTTTCGCACAATCTGTAGTAAATTTTTATCTGTTTGAAGATTTAAATACTACATGAAGCTTGGAGAAGGTATTTATACTTTTTGGTTCATTTTAAAAACATGATAAACTAAAACTTCTTTATTTTGATAATTGTTTTCTGTTTTGTAGTATTATGTCTGAAATGTTTCACTTGATTTTAATTACTTTGAACAGAGCATGAGAGATGGTTAAATTAACAATGATAGAGTTTGGTAAATTTGTTCACTCAATAAAATTAACTTAAAAAAATGAAAAGTGCAAAAAATAACATTATAACAGCAAAAACTTTGTGTTTTTTTATGTCCATTTTTATGTAGAACATAAAACTTTTACATAGTTCTATAATAGAAAAGAGGTCTCAAAAATGCATTGTTGACAGGTCCCCAAACGTGTAAAATCGTCATGGTTTCGATTATCAAATACAAAACTATGCTGTATTTATTTCGTACAGTAAAGAGCTTTTCCCAGCAATTTTATGGCTTTAAAATCTTTGAAACAATTTAAACTCATTTTCTTGCTATTCTAAACTATGTTTAAAATTTAGTTTTAGCTCATCGGGAAGTTTGTTAAAAATTAATCACAAGATTCTACCAAAACAGACAGAAGCCAAACCAAGTTAATAAAAACACTATAAAATACCTTTAATGTAATCATCAAAACATTTTTGCAATAAAAAGACTTCATATAAAAAAGCAAAATGTGTTTGTTTTATTAAGTTAAAATTGAATTTTTAAGAATGTATTAAAATTGGCACAATAGAGCCACAAATTTAATTTAAGATTTTCCCCTGAAGTTACATTTAACTTCAAAAAACTTACAAAACAAAGCATTTTAATAGCACTTCATTCCAGTTCCACAACAATGATTCATTGGTGGAGGTATCAGTCCTGACAATTATAAAATGTTATGCACTTTCATTGAAATAATTACCATGCATACTCGCTCAATTTCAACAATTCAGACCGGTACAAGCAAAGATTCTTTTTAAAAAATGCAACCAAAATTCACATTACATCACAGAAAAAGCAATAAAAATACAACACCATGCTGAAACAAAAAAGTTTTACTTTAGTTAAATCAATTACCTGAACTATCAATGTTGTCTTCAATCCATTTTTTAGTACCCTGATAGTTAAATTTCCCTCCTCCTGAGAGCAAGAACAGAAGATTGAATCTAAATAATAGTAAAAGCATAAAAAGTCATAAAACCATTAGTGAAAACAAAAGTTTTAATCCATATTCATATATAATTACAATTCTAAAATGACAAGTTAATGTATGACAATAATGGCATTTCTTTCTTTATAGAAGAGACATTTTTTTAAAAGATAGAATAGAAGTAAAGTGATAAAATGAAACAGCAAACATTAAATGTAGCAATTATATAGGCAGTCTAATTTTTTAATAAAATCATGTACTTAAGCAAAAACTAATACAAGTAAGATACAAATTTGCAATTGAAATTTCCCATATATTCTTGGGAATTACAAGATCAATTTTTCTATGACATTTATATCAATAATTCTAAAACGTTTTTATCCACAATTACCTTGGATGAGTTCGAGAATTGGTGTAGAGACGAGACAACAATCGAGCCAATTCAAGCAATGCTGCTACACCACTACCATTAGAATCTGAGCCATATGAAAGTCCCTAAAAAAGTTAATTACGTTATGGTTTATGTTTGAATAATAATTATTTTTTAAATCAAAGCAAAGAATAAGAAAGTGGATTTAAACAAGAGCTAATATTTAATTTGCTAATGTTAAAATCTAAAAAAAAAAAAAAAAAAACAGAGGGTTACACCTTATATTAAGACTAGAAAATCGCCCGTCAAGATATGATCTGTGAAAATTGCTTCTACATTTAAACGAAGCAATTGCATGTTTGGTGATATTTTGATAAAATGAAATTTTAACCCTAACTCCAGTGGATTAATCCTAAACTCAAGTAGATAGCATTTATTGTTGACCACTTTTTAGTTTCTTCATTCCACTGAAATGACAGTCTTACCAGTTAAATTACCAGGTCCAGTTCAGCCTTGTCAAAATAAAGTCATTCCCTGCATGTACAATGTCATTGCATGCATTACCGAAACATATTATCAAATTATCATGCCATGGCACAAGTTTCATTGTTGATGAAGTCTGGACTGTTATTCTATCATTGGCTATTATGTACACGAAGATGAATTGTTGTGGATCAGAACACATACAAAACTTAAATATTTAATTTTCTTCCAAATAACATGAAGAAACGGAGCAAAGTGAAGTTAATCACATCTATTGAGCTTGGCTATGGTTAGTTGCAAAAGCAGAACCAAGGGGGAAAATTGAAAATCCTTTTAAAAGCCTAGGTGAAATCAATAACAAGTTATTAATTGCATTTTATTAACAAATGTTTTAATATAAAGATATAAGCATGCAACAAAAGGAAATATTTTAATTTTTTTTGAATATAATACAAATGTAGGCAATTATAACTAAATTAAAGCACATGTGAGAACTGATACAGATTTTGACTCATTTATTTGCAGAAATTTTTTTTTGACCGACACAATTTTTTTTCAGAAGTTTGGAATGGCAAAAGGTCGTCAACACAAAAACGAACCATTTACAAAAAAGAAAGAAAAAAATTTTAAATCATAAAAACGGACCATTGTTAAATACAAGTATATGCAAAAATGTCAGGAGTCTTTGATTTTTTTTACATTAATTAAAAATATTCTGTCGGAAATGAAAGAATTTTTTTTTAAATAAAAAAATCAAAAAACGCTTACGACTCAACAGAAGGGTTCAAATAAACAATTGGAAGCATGTTGTCATAGCTCGATATTATTTTTAACAAAAAAAGAAACATATGATCACCGCTTTTGGTGACTGGGACTTGATTGGCTGGTAGCCATTTTCAATGAAATGGTTGCCCAGTGGCGACTAGTGATGGTTACTCTAGAGCTATAGCAGTCTACATGAAAGCCATTTTAATTAGCTTAGGAGTGGAAAGTTTCTCACTATAATGTTACAAGAAATAATATCCCAAATAGAACTCTTCCTACCCCCCTTATTCGACCACAACATTTCTCTTCATGTTGACAGGGAGTTCAAATTTTGTTGGGAACATGCACTTTAGCGTTGATATTTAGTCTGATTAATACCAAAAAATTTTAAATACAACATGAGTGGAAATGTTCTGTACACACTGAATGAGAAAATAAAGTTATGCAACAGAAAATTATTTATTTTCACTTTCAAATCGTATTATCACAAAAAAGAGGGGTAAAAAAATATTTAACTACTTACAGGTGCAATGCCATAAGCATCATAGTGTGCAACAATGGCAACAGTGGGCAGCTGTTCTTCAACACCAAATCCACACAATTTTCCCTGAAACAAAACAAAACAAGTTTCTTCTCTTTTTTGGCAATAACCATGTTTTAACATTTCTTCACCACTTAAATATATACATATACAGGTACAAAATTTATGACCAGAAACAGGCTCTGGTCCAGGGGCAGATACAGGATCTCATTTTAGGGGTGGGAGGTCATGCTCAAGAATTTAGTGTTACATGCAACAATTTTCTTGAACTTTGGTGTCTTTAGGTGTCGACAAAAAGCACAAAATCGGCCATTAGTTGGCCTTGACTAATTTTAACTATTATAAATTAAATGCTTATATTATGATTAATTAAAATTAATTAATAATAATTTAATACATTAAAATGACCTAGTTAAGTTGTATTACAACCTGTTTTAAATCAATATTCGCATCAGTCAACACAATAAATAAATACTACGAAAATCTAATAAAAATTAAATGTTTTATAAATATGATGAATTTAGATATTGATCAAAATTAACTATTAACATAACATTCGACACAGGACACACATACATCTTTGATTATGAATTTGCATGATACATGACACATCCATTTTGTATGCAGAAAAATACTATTAAAACTTCACTTAATAAAATAGCAAAAAATTTGGCCAAAATAGTCTTTAAAATTAAATATTTTACGAACATAATTCAGACATTAATGAATATTCACCATGATTCTTCTCAATTGTAGAAAAGTCAGAGGCGAATGAAGACATTGCAGTCTCTAAGTCTGATACAAGCACTCTGGATGTGTTTCCATCTGTTTTGGGTTCTTCAGTTTTTTTTTCAACTTATCAAAAAAGACAACAATGTTTTGTCACCCGAACGCTTCATTGTTTTTGATACAGGTTGTCCTTTTGCTACAAAACCTGGCTCTTTTCAGCTCAGTTTCCATCTAAAACGATGGGACGGGAACCCTCTTATAACTAGGCTTTGAGCTAACACAATACTAAAATTTCACATTTTTTGCCCGACACTAAGTCCATAACACTGATTTAAACTAACTATTAACAGCTAATTTAAAAATAAACTCAGTACGGCCAAATCGAAACTATCTAAAAATCACAAAAGAAAGGAATTGGATGGCAGACACTTCGTTTTTATTTCACTGGCGCCTAAAGGCAGTGCCTTGAAGAAGAAACTGTCTCAAGCAAAGCTATTTCACTGTCTACATATAAATAAAAAAGTGACATGTAATATCCCAAAAAAAGGGAGTTCAAAAATTATCTATTATTTTTTCTTGCGGTTTAGACCAGGTTTTTTTTTTCAAGCAGTCATTTTCATTACTCAAATAAAATGAACCTTACAACAGATTACAAAGTATTGTCTCAGGTTGGAGGGGGGGGGTCACGACTCAAATGACCTCCCCCCCCCCCCTTTTTTTGAACCCATTCCTTCATGTAATGCCATAAATATGTTGAATTCAAAAAAAAATTTCCTTTTTCTTATGATTTCAACATTTTTTAATTTTTCCAAGCAAACCATCAAATTTTTCCAGGGGTTTGGGGGAGCTCATGACTCCTATGACCCCCCCCCATATACGCTACTGTTCTGATCCTAGCTAGGCTGATCCTAGTCAATCATATAACATTTTCTAATACTACATTAAGAAAAATATGTATAGCTATTGAGACTATATTTCTATTCAAAGAGATTTATTTCCTGTAACTGCTTTCTAAAACTAATGATACAATTAAATTTTAATATAAAGAGGTACCTGTATGCTAACAATCTGAGTGTCAGCTTGGGCTTTTGGTTGAGGTCCAGATACCACTAACTGATAACCACTGGATGTTATTGAGCTAGGAATTTCTGAAATGTAGAACCAAGAGACCATTACAAATATATGTATATATTTTATATAAATGCTTTCACAGAGTGATATATATATATATAAAGTGAGTGAAGTAATATTTTACAAAGAAACTTTCAACCAACTATATAACAGCTGAAAAATGAACATCGATTTCAAAATATTGAAATTTGAACCCTTCTACTTTTCTGCTTTAATGGCATAAAATCATAAAATATTTCGAAAGAAGATATGTAAACAAGACCAGTTTCAAAATTGTGCAAAATACAGCAGATAATTCTGAGTAGAACTTTGTATTGAAGCAAGTTTTCATTCAAATGAAATGCAAATGATCTCAAATTTTATTTTCATAAGACACCAAGAAGAAATTATTCTAATACAGTAAAACCCCTCCTAATTGGACACCCCTCAAGTGCAGACACCCCTCTTATAGGGACATTTTTTAATTTCTCGATTCCAATGCGACTAACATTATTAAACCCCTGTCCTGCGGACACCCCTCTATTGTGGACAAAAAAATTTGTCCTGTTAGTGTCCGCATTAGAGGGGTTTTTCTGTAATTTCTTAATTTATTTTCTAACAATATTCTTTTACTACAAACAATAGATAAACTTCAAAACAGAATGTTTACAGGTCACAAAATTTCCCGAAAAATCGAGAAGTTAAAAATATTTCAAAAAAGTAATGAAAAACTCACAAATGTGTATTAGATCACGAAAATTTTCTACTTGATTCTTCAAACCTTTTAAATAGCTCTTTGGGGATCCAAGTACAATGAAATGTAACCTAAAATCTCTTTCTCTTTTAATTAAAAAAAAAAAAGAACTATTGCTTCCATTTTGAATGAGATAACATGAAAGTGCTTATGTCCTAAAAAACTACTAGCCCATGGTTGTTATTCTGAGCTCAACAATAGCCCTGAAAAGTATCTTTATATCAGGCATGGATCCAGCCCCCTTTGAGAGACCAAAAATAGATTGCTGCATTTTGGGGATTTTTTTCAAATGATTAAGCCTAGATCCAGGGGCATGCAGGGGGGGGGGGGACACCTGTTGTCCTGGGACCAAGGATGAAAGAAGTTCAAGATTTTTAAAATGAAGGGTGAAATATATGTACAGACCTACGTAGGAGTAAATGATATTGAGTAGCACCGTAAAAGCCATTTGTGATTGGCCTCAAAATTTCTCTGCAAGCCCCTGCGCAGACTTACTGTTTGTGCCCAGTGTTGTAGTAGGAAAAAAAAACATTTGGGAGAACCCACCTTAGGGTTTTAAATGAATCATCAAAAGTAAAAGTGCTTTGAAACCAATATTAAATTACAATTGCATTGCTTTCACAACAGAAAACCAAACATTTCGGAGTACGGCATCTTGTGTTCCAACCCAACTACAACACTGTTCGTCACACTTTTCCGACAATGACCCCTTCAAAACCAAAAGCAGAATCTGCCTGTTGCCTAATTTCTATGTGGCTGTCAAGGGAGCCACAGGAAGTGGCTGTGATTTCTCGAAAAAATTTTCTTTACTTAACAAATTTTGTCTGACAATTCAGCACATTCAGAGCCAGCATTCAAAATATTTATTTTTTTAAAAGAATTGAAATGATACATACTTTGTGTCGCAAAATTTGGAGTTTATTTCTGCAAATTCACCACCTCCCAAAAATTTCAGTTGGGGGCGTCCCTGGTGGCTGTGCATATTTTTGCATGGGAAAGATTGATTTTTTTTTTTTTTTGTAGGGTTTCTGAGTCTACAGTAGGGGATCACATGGCTAGCAAGGGCGCCCATATAGGGATGCAAGTAAAGGCTCAAGCCCCCCTTAGAAATTGGAACCTCCTTGCTTTTAGTACTTTTTCTTTGCAAAAATCTAAAAACGTTTCTTCTCCAGCCATCAGTGAATAATTTATTAAAAATGTCAAACTTCAATAAGTATAATTTTCATTGAAATCTGTTTCTATGGGGAAAATATCCTGCTAAACCATGGGGAAAATATCTGAGCCCCCCCCTTAAAATTATGCATATGGGCACCCATGATTGCTAGTACTTGGCTCAAGTCATGGTTCACAATATCAAATTTTTAGAATAAAGCATGACTAAGAAAATACTATAAAAAGACTTTGTAACTTTGTGTCTATGGAAATATTATCAGATTTAATTTAAAAAAAAAAAAATTAATTTTATTTAAATTAGCAAAAACCAATGTGAAACTACCTTCTGCTGCTGATCTTGTTTTTTGTTGAAGTGGAGACGTCTGTTCCATGCTGTAATACATATCCAGTATTTCTTCTGTTTCATATGTAAAGTAAATTGGTATGGTTACATCATCTTCAAGCATGTGTTTTTCAAGCTCCATGATTACCTATCATAAATAGCTTTTTTTAAGTTTCAGAAAAACAACAGCAATAAAAGATAACACAGAAAATTTTAAAAATACTTTTTCATTTGAATTTTCTTTAGTTATTGAATTAAAGAAAATTCAAATGATAAAAATATTTTAATTTAATTAAAATATTTTTAATTAAATTAAAATAATATCAGATAAAAATCCAGAACAAAGTAATTAAATTAACTTGGTTCTGGACGAGTTTGAAATAAAATAATTGATAAGATGCATCCGAAAACCTGTCTTCTTCCGGTTTTTACCAAAGGAGACAACTGGCATTCGAACTCATTGCTTCAACTGTAAAACATAAAGAAACTAAAACAATATACATCTCCTGCAGAAAATAAAATTCTTTTACTGGAGCTATGCTTAAAATCTTTACTAATAATAAAGCTGAAAGTCTCTCTGTCTGTCAAGATTTTTGTAACGGGCATAGCGCCTAGACCGTTCGGCCGATTTCCATGAAATTTGGCACAAAGTCAGTTTGTAGCATCGGGGTGTGCACCTCAAAGCATTTTTTTGAAAATTTGATTTTGTTCTTTTTCTATTCCAATTAGAAGAACATTTTCCCGAGTAAAATTATCATAAGATGGACGAGTAAATTACCAAGTTATCATAACGTGGAACCGTAACATAGGCAAGCCATATTGGCGAGAAATTCACCATACATTATTTGCACATATACCCAGGTGAGCCAAAAGACCTTTAAATTTTCTACTACGGGCAAAGTCGTATGGGTGCCACTAGTTGAGAATAAAGATTCATTCAGACGAAATTTAAGATAATATTGTCAAATTTAAATTTCATAATGACTATTAGTTTTCTAAATTTTATAATTAAGGATTTTTTTTTCAAATAATAATATGCAATCTTTTCCATAACAAAAGTGGTTTATTTAAGAATGTATGACATTCCCATCAGGCACTTGCTGAATTAGTTTTCAAATACAAGTCTTTTTTAGGGACTTTGGTTTAGAGATCAAAAATAAGGGACATAAAATAAAAAATTGTATGTTATTTTGTTTTGGCTATAAATGCAGGTGAAATATTCAAAGTATTAAAACACATAACAAAAATTACTGCATGCTGCTTCTGGAGCCACGGGTTGTTGACTCAGTGATTTTGTTGATCAAGGAAAAAGTATTTTCAAAGTTATATTTTAAAATTTGTATTCTATAACAAACTGCTAGTTGAGGTACATTCATTTGAACACTGTACAGAAGCACATAGAGCCATTCTTTCAGAACACATAAAGAAATAAAGATGTACACAAAAGACCTTTTCAAGAACAAGACATTTTTTTATTTTCTCAAATTATTGAAACCAAAATAGAATTTCTAATAATAAAATGAAATTACCATATGCTCAGTTGCAGGTAAAGAGCTTAAATTTCTTGGTATTAGTATAAGAAGACCCCCAGCATTTTGATTAATAACATCTTGATAATGAGCAAAAGTAAGTTCAGATAGCCTTGCCACAACACATCGCCTAGTATATGGAGTAGTGTACAAAGTTTTTGCTTCCATGTTAAGTACAGAGCTACGGCATCCTAAACATAATAATTTTAAATAAAAAATAATTATCAGAATGAATATGTAAATATAAGTCCATGTAAAAATATTTTTCAATAAAAACACATATTTTTGACATTTTGATTTCAAATTTGACGTGATCAATAGAATAAATTAAATGAAAGTTAAACATTAAGTATTTTACAAGACAATAAACTTCCAGCAAAAAGAGTTAGAAAACTAGTAAGTAATTGAATGAAATTAAAAAAAAAAAAACTTTAATATAAGCTTATTTTCGAGAAAAAAACTGAAGAAAGTAATGATTACGGATGGCACAAAGTGCCGTTTTGCCAAATACCCAAGCATTGGACAACTAATTGCCGAAGCTTTGGTCGCTGCTCATATTGAGCTTCTTAATATTGAACGCTTAGTAAATGTACATACTATCATACTACAATCTACAAATTTTAATATTCTTAAAGGCATACAACACTTTCAGCTTGAAGTTGAATAAATACCTTTGTGCAAGAAAAGTAAAATTACAAAGAAATAATATATATAATTGCACAAAAATTACTGATTACTGCATACACCTGTTTCAGGGTCACAAGGAAACCCATTTTAAATGCAAAATAAGTCAGCTTATGGATGAAAAGGCAGTCGACAAAAGTGCTTTTAACAAAGGTTTTTTTATAGTAGGGTCATTCCACGTCAAATCAACATAATTTTCCGCAAAATTTAACCTCACCCTCTTGCATTTTGATGAAATTTGGTACATAGGTAGTGTCAATATAAACAGAGAAAATTGTAATTTTTTTTTTGAAAAATACAAAACGGTTTTGAGATACAGGGCTGTAAAAGTAACCAAAAATAGGTCAAAACACGTGAATGACCCAATTTTCAAAATGACCCAGAATCTTTTCTAATTAAGATAGACAACTGAAACAAGTGCCATTTGACTGCCTTTTTAATGACCTTTCCAATGATATGCAACATCATTAGGCCTAAAAATAAGAATCTTTTTCAATTTTTTTTTTTTTTTTTTTGAAATTTTTTTATACATTACTGAAATGGCTGTAGAAGTTTCAAGCTAGGATCACACTGGGTTCAAGTTGAAATATTTCATTGAAGATAGCATTGTGGGATCTAAAATACTATCATCTCACATAATACAGCATGTTTTAAGTAGAAAAAAACGTTTATGCAAGGCATGAAATTCATTCTATTTGAGCTGGATAGTGTCAAGTAACTGATTGCAAGAGTTTCCTTGTTTGGAGTTCATCTGTGTGTTTGTGTGTGGGGGGGGGGGGGGATTTTACTTAATATTATTTTTCTGAAATTTAGTGTTTTGTAATTTGTTATATAGTTTTTATAAATTATGGTGAAAGTTTGAAAGTAGAATTATTTAATATTTAAAGCTATTTGCAAAATAATAATAATGTAATAAAATTATTAGAACAAATATTTTATTCTATGAAATGTGTGTATGCATGTAAATCAATGCATGCAATTCAAAAGCGTAATCTTTTACACTGAAAACACATGATGCTAATTAATCCATACATTAGCATTTTTCTTCATATGTGGAGCCATGAATGCTATTTCGGTATTTCTGTGATTTCACAAGGTTGAGCATAGGAAGCAGCGCAAGAAATTTGTTATTCCTTATTTTGGTTCTTGTGGTGAATATGCTAAATTACAATTCGTGGAATGTGTCTTTTTGTGATTTTTAACTATTGTTCGTGGTAATTTCACTGCAGCATGTTATCATACATTAAAAACTATGGTAAGCACATTTACATATTATTTACTTGTGCGTAATATGCATATATTACTGTAGACAATAATTTGGATTAAGTTTTTAGTTCCGAAAAGTAACGACTTGACCATAATTAAAATGACCTCAATTCCTCCACCCCATTTTTCTTCAGCTATTTGTGTACCCGCATGGCTACCCTACTAGTGGTACCCGCATGGCTTTGCCCGTGGTAGAAAAGTAATAGGTCATTTGGTTTGCCTGTATATTTACAAATAATGGATGATGAATTTCTCGCCAATTTGCTATATTAATTTGCTTGCCCCTGATACGGTTCCACGTCATGATAATTTCGTAATTTATTCATCCACATTGTGATAATTTGCTCGGTAAAATGTTCTTAAAATTGGAAGAGAAAAAGAACAAAATCGAATTTTCAAAAAATCGCTTCGAAGTGCACCCCATGCTACAAACTAATTTTGTACCAAATTTCATGAAAATCAGCCGAATGGTCTAGGCGCTATGCGCCTCACAGAGATCTTGTCAGAGAGAGATCCAGACATCCAGATTAAATTGAAGAAATAGCTTTGGACAATGTTTTTGTTTTAGATATTAAATTCAATACCTTTTTAATAATTTCGTATTTTAGAATTATTCGTTTTACCCCGCAAGTTTCAGTTTCAGATTTAAAAGTGGAATATTCTCTACAATCTATCCTTCAATTTATAAACATAATCAGTACCCTCCTGTTTCGTGGCTCAACTAGAAGGGGGGGGGGGTAGGGGCCCACAGGGCAACCCTCTGGTTGCACTGCTCCATGGCCCCCAACCCAAGGCTTAGTTGAATGTTTTTCAACTAAGATGAATTAAAAATATTTACTATTGAAGGGGGAGGGGGCGCGTCTTTGGAAAACAAAGTGATTTAAATAAGGTAAAAATAATGATGTTGCAGTAAAACTTAAATTTCTTTTCAGCTAATTGGTCAGCTACTCCCCCTCCATCCTATTTCTTTTCTTTTTTCATTATTGTTTTTATTTTTTCTAGTTCGAAAAAATTAAGTTAGAATAGCCTCTGAACCATTTCTCCTATAATATCCTAGAATACTGCTTAAGTTTTTAGTACTTCAATTTTGAAAAATTTTCCAGGGGAAAGCTCCAGAATTTCCTTTTAATTGAAATCTTCAAAGTTGTCTACAATTGTGTTTATGGAAGTTCAATTTCGAAAAATTGAAGAGGAGAAAAGGGGAATTGATTTCTATTTATTTTTCAAAAAAAAAAAAAAAAAAGATTGGGTAGAATCCCCAAGTTCCATCCCTCATTCTAACGTCAATAAATATATCCTATAGGGTCATTCCACGTCAATTCAACCAAGCCATGACACCCACCGACTCAGATTTTGATGAAACTTGGTGAGTTGAGTCCTTTAATGTAGAAAAGTATCCACATCAATTTTTTCTTCTCAATCTGCTTTAGTTTTCATTTTGCAGCCAGTCAAAATTTTGAATTTTTCGTATTTTCCAAACTATGACGATTCTGCACGTTGATTGAAAATAATTTCTATTTCATTTATTTTTCAGCCAATTTTTATGAAAATTTATAGTAATATTAATGAAAGTATGAGGATTTCAGAAAAAAATATAAAAAAATTCTAAGTAATATTTTAAAAGTAGAAAAAAATTACTTTCGTTATTTTTTTTTCTCTAAAAGTATGAAATACGTTAAAGTCGATATCAACCAAAGGGAATTTGATAATCAAAAAAGTTCTTTTTTCCTGATAATCTTAGATGTGTGTTCTGTCATTAAAAGAAATAAAATTAATGGCTTTTTCAGTTCTTTATATTTTTAGCTTAAAAATATATCTGCTTCATTGGTTTTCTTTTTCTTTTTTTTTTTTAATTTTATTTATTTTCCCACACTACTATCAAAAATTGAATGTATTTAAAAATATAAATATCTC